>NC_040039.1:38734236-39064346 GCF_003713205.1 Coffea eugenioides
CTGCTCTAATTGAGAAATAATCCTAAGTACGCCCGTAAAATTTAATTCCCCAATTGCCTTACGTATTAGAGGAGCCCTATTCTAACCAAATAACGCACTACCAGGATTATTTTAGATTAGCCCGCGTATTCCCCTGACACAAATCTAATCATGCCAGATGTCACTATTTTAGAGCAATTAGACAATTACGGATTTAATGCCCTAATTGACAATAGATTACCCAATCAACTAATTATCTGGATTCAAGACAATCAATTAATTAAACAACCATAAGCACTGCAACCAGGGAATATGCGAATACCAATAAATAAAAGGAAAAGATTAAATTAAATCGATCTCACAATTTTAGATGACCCAAAGCATCCGTTGTCCCTTGACTAGATAAAAGAGTTTAGCTCATTGTTGATGAGAAAAACCCATACAAAACTGACGCAAAAAGCTGCGGCCATGGTCTCCGATTTAGTGGACCCAATTCGTTTGAATCATCAAATGAAAAGCTAAACTACAAAAGTGATTGCTTCATTCTAATGGTCCCTGCCATCCGCAGGGAGCCACTACTCAAAAACGGCCATGGAAAAGTCAAAGTGAAAAACTAAAAATAGTGCTTGCTCTCTGCAGTTTTTATATCTGTCTAGGTCCTACTCTAGTTACTCACTAACATCCCCCTTGTGCGGCGGCTCTCAATAAGAAGACTCCTCGTTTCCGTCCTTTTGCCTTCCGCAATTACTAAAATGGGCACAAGTTTGCCTTTGCCAACAATGCCCCCGGGATAAGCTCTGTGCCTTGGACTCCTTTTCTATCAAATTAGCACTTGTTATTATATTTTCGTTATACTCCCTGAAATATATGCCAAATACTAAAAATGAGTAGAATCCAGCAATTAATCCACATCGGGTCAGGTAATAGGAAAAATTAATAATAAAATAAATGATAAAATTGCAACCTATCAATTCCCCCACACCTAAACCATGCTTGTCCTCAAGCATAAGAACAGCAAACAAACATCCATGTTTGATAATGGCCATTGCTCCATCTATCTTATTGCCAAGATACCAAGAAAAATATATATCAAGCATCAGTGATCAAGATCCAAGAAACATCACTCCGGTTAGCTTCTAAACCACAAACTCCTCCAATTTCAGGTTAACTAATCTAAGAAAAAGGAATGACGCGCAACATTTATCAGCAAATGGTCCAACTATTAACCAAAATCTCAACATTAAATCCATAATTCGGCAAGTTGACTTTTATTACACACTAACACAACCTTCACCTTTTTTTCACATTTTTTTTTCTACTTTTCTCTTTTTTTTTTTTTAAGAGAAACAAAAGACTTAGTCGCTAGCCATTTGAGCCTTTTGACGCGAACTCCAATATTGGCTAGATGAAGGAGCCCGGTTACTCAGCTTCTATCGCCACGTGACCACGTACTCATAGCAATTACTACTTTTTGACGCGAGAATCGACACTTTTGGTGAAGATCCCCGGTTACTCGGTAGTAAATACTAGCGGAGTACAGTCAACTCTTATTCACAGCCAAATAATACCAAAAATTCAAAATAACACAAAAATCAAAAAGAACTTTACAGCCGCTAGCCTCATTTCCAAATATGGAGAACTAAGATTAATAACCGGACCAATTCACATGAAAATGTTAACAATCATTCCCTATGCCTAGGAAAGTTAACCAAAAATTATAAGAGTAAAACAATCATCGATATTTACCAAAGAGATGTTTTTGGATTCAACCACATGAACTTGATACATTCTTATTTTAAAAACTTGGCAAAAGCAGAAATAGAGGCAATAATCCAACATCAAACCTTGGCATGCACTTACGAGCCAATCACTAAAAAGAAGAAACAGAAAATGAACGAAAGACACTAGTACCATAACTGCTCCCCCCACACCTAAATCCTACATTGTCCTCAATGGAGGTAATAAAGTAATGAAAGCGAAGAGAACAATGAAACTTCCCTGTTGAACAGCTAAGGGATAGGAGGGAACAGTGGAGGGAAGCCGAGTTCTGAGACATCCTTGCCACTTGGCGGGTGATGTTCGTCATTCGCTCATCTACGTTGTGAACCTGTGCTTGTAAGTGGCGCCACTCACCATTGTCGCCAATTATCACCCCAAACAACAAAAGACAGAATATCCAACAAAGATGGCAACCAACAAATGCAAATCCATAGGCACTGGTGTTCCCCAACTCAATAGTCAAATGCAAAAGCAAACACGGGCACCCAAGCCCAAATATGGTCAACAAAGCAACAGTTGCACTCCAAAACTAACAACCAGTAACTATTATCAACAACTGGAAACTAGCAAGGTCACGTCAATAAGCACAGGGGCTACCCAAATCAGTAAGTCAACAAACGAACTCGGGCCGTCCACGATCTCAACAAATGCACTCTAAAATTTTAACGAATGCCCCCACTAGTCAAACCATGACAATTGCCCCCGATTATATGCTAAATTAGCAATAGAAGTGTAGAAAGAAGCAATAGCAACACAGGCACACGGTCTTGGCAGTTGATCAAATATCCAACCAACTAGAGTTAACAAGTTCCAGATAAAATATTTCAATAATAGCACCTAAAGACTCAACAAATACCCCCAGCAGTGAGCCTCAAGAAGTGAACAAGTCAAGCAATAGTAGTGGAAAACTCTGACATTAACAACTGAATCTCAAACCCCCAGCATTTCAACTAGATGCACTGAACTGGAATAAGCAATGTAGAGGGTATAGAAGCCTCCCAATTTAACAAACAAGTGCAATATTTCAGCTCACTCAAATACTCAACAAATGGCTCCAGTTGGCCAGTAGAAGTCGCAACCCAAAATCAGCAATTTCAAGGATAACAGCTCAGGGCTTGGACAATAATCACTTAGCCAACCAAATAGAAGTACCCAATTGAGGTCCAATCACCCCACCAGTACCACTGGTGTAGTAAACTATGGAAGAGAAATCACACACCACCAATATCAGGCCACCGACAAACCAAAATAACAATTAACACTGCTCACAATTGAGAATTGCAACAATCAAAACACAAGCAAAGCTGCCTCCCAATTAGCAAAAGACAATTTCACAAATCCAGCCCACCCAAAAACTCGACAAATGTACCCAAAAGTTCAACAAATATTCTCACGAGTATGGCAAACTAGGAATGAACAAGATCTGGGTCAAATATCACAACCAGTACCACTGGTTTACCACACAATTGAAGAAATAACCCCCAACGGCCAACAATACCAATTATTGAGAAACCAGACAGCACCAATGAATATTAAGAAATTGGGGAATAAATTCCAAATACCTCCACCGAAGAGAGTAGCGTGCGAGGTTGGTTGGGGCTGTTGGCAGCGTCCAAGTGCTTCGGTGGCGGCGTTGGCTCGCGATGGAGCTGCGGCGGAGCTGGCTATGCGAGCAGAGAGGGACCAGCGAGCTAGAGTGGCGCGGCTGTTGGCAGCGTCCAAGTGCTTCGGTGGCGGCGTTGGCTCGCGATGGAGCTGCGGCGGAGCTGGCTATGCGAGCAGAGAGGGACCAGCGAGCTAGAGTGGCGCGCGCAGACAGCAGAGGGAACTTCAGCAGCGGTGGCGGTGGAGAGGCGGGTGAGCTGTGATGGCGGCGCGAGGGAGATGGGCGGCGCTGCTGCGGTGAGATCGAGCTGGTGGTGGCGCAATCTGGCGTGCGGCGGTGGAGCTTCATGCGCAGAGCAGCTGTGGCCGCGGCGTCTTCGAGCGAGGAGCTGCTGCGCGACGGCCGAGGGCGCTTCAGCAGCGGCGGCGGACAGAGGGCTTCGGTCAACAGAGAGGAAGAAGAAACAGGGGAGAAGAAAGAAAGAAAAGAGAGAAGAAGAAAGAAAGAAAGAAAAGAAAGAAAAGAAAAGAAAGAGAAATTGGTTTTTTTTTTTTATACTTTGAAAATCTAAGCTACGGTGAAACAAAAATTTAAATATTTTTATTTTTTTAT
The DNA here is from genome assembly GCF_003713205.1 of Coffea eugenioides. NCBI lineage: Eukaryota > Viridiplantae > Streptophyta > Magnoliopsida > Gentianales > Rubiaceae > Coffea > Coffea eugenioides. The sequence goes on from NC_040039.1 coordinate 38,738,213, forward strand.
TTTTTTTTAAAATTTTTTAAAAAATTTTTTTTTTTTTTTTTGAAATTTTTTTTTTCATTGGCAAATTTCATTTTCGAGATTCAAAAGCAGAGATAACCAACAATCAACAACCGTTCTTGAATTTTTTTAAATACTTATCTCTCCCGCGAACGTGACGTGGGCACGCCATGAAGGCACGGAATCTGGAACTCTCCATATGACATGACGCGGGCACGTCATGAGGGCAGGAGAGCTCTCTGACCGTGAGCTTTCTGTTCATCATGGCGCGGGCGCGCCGAGTCAGATAGACACCTACAACTCACCAAAAACGAAAATTTCAAATCTGAAACCAATCAAACTCAAGGAAAACATATTTAAACTATCACACGAAATCAAAACAAACAATCAAAAGAAATAATTGGGTTGCCTCCCAATGAGCGCCTTTCTTTAATGTCTTTGGCTAGACATTATCACGTTTTGTTCATGGAGGATAAAATCTTGTGGCTCGTCTTAATGCTTCATCCTCTATATAGTCCTGATAGCCCTCGTAAATAGAGTAATCCTTGAGCTCACGGGCTATGGTCTTCCCTGGACTAGTAAATGGCACCAAACAAGTCGATGATAATTTGCATTCTCCATTCACTCCTCCCTCACTTGCATTTATTGGTACAAGATATCTTGCCATCGTCACTCTTAATTTATTCCTGTCATGAAATTCAAAATTGTCTGGTATAATAAAGTCAATTTCATTAACAGGAATTGAAGAGTAAGAGTCAGGAGAATAGTGATGAAGGAGTGGAGGGGATGTCACCGCATTTGGAGATTTTTCACTGGATTCATTCACTTGAATGAGTTGATCCTGGAGTCTCATTTTTTGCACTTCAACTTCCTTTTCAACTGCATCTTTAAATCCGTTTCCTTGAAACTCTTGCAGTTCCATGTCATTTGGCCGGATAATTGCACTCTCATCTCCTTCAAGATTGATATTGGTTTGTGAGGGCAATTCTTCAAGGTGAGAAGCTAATCGCTCTATCCTGGATGTCAATTGACGCATTTGATCCGCCAGGTCGCGAAGGCTCGCTTGTGTCTCCTGATGAAATCGATTTAGGCTCGCTTGTGTCTCCTGATGAAATCGATTTGTATTAGCAATTAGTAATTCCATCATTTCTTCAAGAGACATACCTGACACGGAGGATAATTGCTGAGACTCTTGCTGTTGAAAATCCATTGGCCCCGTCGCATAATTAAAATTGGAATTATCCCACCATCCTTGATCATACCTGTTTGGATAAGGGTCATACCACGTTTGAAATCGAGATGAAAAATCTCCAAAAGTATCAATCAGAGCACTTAGATTATCTTGAATTGCGGGGCATGTGTCGGTTGAATAATTTGAGGCAAAATAAGTTTCACAATTTGCAACAGCCCATTGATCATTAGGAAAAACACGAGTCTCATAACCCCATTTAGGAATAAAGTCCAGTCTATCATCAAAATATGGAATGTTAGCAGCCATAAAAAAAATAAAAAAATAAGAGAAAAATAAATTAAAAAAAAATGAAAACAAGATAAACTCAAAAAGAAACAAATTAATCTGGCACCAGTCCCCGGCAACGGCGCCAAAAATTGACAGGTTGTCAGCCTGTGCAATAATAAAACCTGCTCAAACTAAAAGTAATTTCTGTAGATAGCGGTAAGCAGGGTCAAATCCATAGGGACTGGGAGTAATTGTTTCTTTTCAAATTCACAGTGACAAAGGGGGGTGTTTTTGTGTAGAAGGTGACAATAAAAGAAGTTCAAATAAAATCTAAGAAACTACTAAAAATTAAATAACAAATTACTAAAATCAAATGAATGATAATTAAGGATCTAGTCAAGGAATAACTTTAGCAATGGTTCACCTAATTGATCATCGATGCAAAGTCAATTCCAATTATTTATCAATAAATAGGTTATAACTACCAAACAAGCGATGGCAGTCAACCCCTCCTTACTGTGTCGGTGATCAAGGTACGCACGTTAATCACTGCTCTAATTGAGAAATAATCCTAGGTACGCCCGTAAAATTTAATTCCCCAATTGCCTTACGTATTAGAGGAGCCATATTCTAACCAAATAACGCACTACCAGGGTTATTTTAGATTAGCCCGCGTATTCCCCTGACACAAACATAATCATGCCAGTTGTCACTATTTTAGAGCAATTAGACAATTACGGATTTAATGCCCTAATTGACAATAGATTACCCAATCAACTAATTATCTGGATCCAAGACAATCAATTAATTAAACAACCATAAGCACTGCAACCAGGGAATATGCGAATACCAATAAATAAAAGGAAAAGATTAAATTAAATCGATCTCACAATTTTAGATGACCCAAAGCATCCGTTGTCCCTTGACTAGATAAAAGAGTTTAGCTCATTGTTGATGAGAAAAACTCATACAAAACTGACGCAAAAGCTGCGGCCATGGTCTCCGATTTAGTGGACCCAATCGTTTGAATCATCAAATGAAAAGCTAAACTACAAAAGTGATTGCTTCATTCTAATGGTCCCTGCCATCCGCAGGGAGCCACTACTCAAAAACGGCCATGGAAAAGTCAAAGTGAAAAACTAAAAATAGTGCTTGCTCTCTGCAGTTTTTATATTTGTCTAGGTCCTACTCTAGTTACTCACTAACATCCCCCTTGTGCGGCGGCTCTCAATAAGAAGACTTCTCGTTTCCGTCCTTTTGCCTTCCGCAATTACTAAAATGGGCACAAGTTTGCCTTTGCCAACAATGCCCCCGGGATAAGCTCTGTGCCTTGGACTCCTTTTCTATCAAATTAGCACTTGTTATTATATTTTCGTTATACTCCCTGAAATATATGCCAAATACTAAAAATGAGTAGAATCCAGCAATTAATCCACATCAGGTCAGGTAATAGGGAAAATTAATAATAAAATAAATGATAAAATTGCAACCTATCACTATGAGTGGGAAAACTATTTTTCCCCTTGAACAACATAACTTAGATTTTTTGCCAAAAATGTGAATAACATTTTTTGCATTTGGTCTTGAATAAAGAAAAAGACTTTTTTTTTAAACCTAGCAAAATTCCAAGTGTGGAGTAGCATAACATTACTTAAATGTTACTTCATGCTGCACCAACAAAAGCATTACCAGCATTAACTATTGAACCTAGGTCTCCACGGTGAAGTTCAAATTTCGGCCTTGTCCTCAATAGTTGCTTGTGGAGTCTTGGGGTTACTATGGCATAGGCAACGTACCAACAGAAAAAATGAACTTATGACCACATTTGAAGAAAATTGTATGGTTATCTAGAATTAGTTATACATGTATTCAATGATATTAAGTCTCAAAATTAGGCTGAACTCAGAGAGCTGGTTAAGGGTTCAATGCGCAACTTCTCATAATTAATATGAAATCTTATACACAATTTATAAATTTTCTTTCAGAAAATATAATTGAGAATAACACTTTGGTGAAAAGGAAACAGTCTAATTAACATAAAGTATTACATACGATTTGATTAAGAATGTAAATTCTTTTTCAACAGGTTACCTCTTTGTAATTGGACAATTCTTTGCAATTATTTTACAACAGCACAGCTTCCCACGTACAATAATTTTAATTTTGACCAGGACAAGGCCTCCATCTTTTGCTCCAATGAAAAATGTTGGCAGATTTTAATCAGTAAAGGATCTCCGTTTGAATGGTTAAACAGCCTGAAGAATTCTCATTCGTGTATCTGAATCAACAAGAAAAGTCTTCAATCATGCAAAATAACAACATAACTTTCAGCGCGTCAATGTTCTCTGCCGGGCCTTCTTTCTTTGTTTAATTTCATCGATTGGACGCCTAATTGATATGATGGTTGGCAACTTGAATTAAACTAATGAATATGGACGCATTTGATCCAACATTCGTACCGTTTTCTTGAACATGTTTATTTACTTTTCTATGTGATTAAACATTATCTACATAGGTATGACCAACACACTCAGATTAAACCTAAACAACATTATTGCTAAAATTTATAGATAAACACTAGAATCTAATTAAATAAACTCACCGTTAAATATACATGAACTCAAGATGTCTAATTCTTGAGACTGAAAAATTGATGGCTATAAAATTAAACCAAGGCCTCATTGGTAACTGATAATATTCTGTTGTGTACCAAGTTTTTAATGAAGATATCTCGCCCCATGTTCCTTCGAAAACTTTGTATCATATATAGATGACATTTGTACTTGTCCTTTCGCTTTTTTTTTTTTTTTTTGACTTTACACACTCTTTACAATTTTAGGCAAGTGGAGCTATATCTAACACAATAATATTGCACTTGAAAAGCGGTTACGTGACAAACTTTTTCTTTTTTTCCTTTCCTCTCTCTCTCTCTTAACAAATTTCTGTTCCCCCCAACTGCGGTCCTATAAAGTATATATAGTCCTCATCAGCTTTATACTTCAAACCACACCAACTTGTTTCCATCTTGCTTCTCCTCCTTTGTTTCGCTTTTCCCCGTAACGAAACAATGGCAAAGAGTTTAGCCATAGCATCCCTCCAAATTCTCAGCCTACTTTCACTAGCAAGCTCGGGACAATCAAGGGCATTGTTCACAAATTTGACGGTGTACGTTCATGAATTTCGAAGTGGAGAAGGTCAGAGTATTTTCCCAGTTGCAGGTCTCTCCAACGTAACTTGGGGCTTTAACCAATTTGGAACTGTTTTTGTCGTTGATAATACCTTGACACAAAGCGTTTCAGTCAAATCCGCACTAGTTGGTCGTTTACAGGGCATTGCTGCAGTAGCATCCCTTGATAACACCAACATAGAGCTTGCGGAAACGTTTCTGTTCACTGATGGAAAGTACAATGGCAGCACTCTGGAAATGAAAGGAATTCTTATACAGTCTATGCATGTCAATGAAGTTGCAATTGTGGGAGGAACCAAACAATTTCGGCATGCAACGGGGTATATTACCTTTGAGACGGTCCGCACAACAGAAGATTATATTACTGTAAGGTCGAACCTCCACATTAGACAGGACATATAGGATGACTACCCTGGTATCGCTCTTCATTAATAACTGATGCAAATAAACTTGAGCCTGGGCCCTATAAGTCATCAGGTTAAGAATTTCTTCATGTATATATTATTAAAATGTATGCTGTGAGCTGTATTCACTCTATCAATAAAACAGTATGATTAGCAATACTTTTGAATAATTTGGTGTAACTATTGCTAGATCTTTCCTCGTACAATCCAAGGCAAGAATGTGTTCTAAGTTTCTTTTTCTTTACTAATTAAAATCTGAATAGTCTAGCTCAAAAAATTTTTGAATAATCTACATACGATTATAGTTGTTCACCTAGTTATTCAATATGAAGGATCTTTTTTGCTCTTCTTTTCTAGGTAGACTTGAGACTTTTATTATGTTTACCATAAAAAATTTAATACTACTGCAAATTTGTGTCGAATGTTTGTATTCTCAATAATTTAGTGATTTAAATGAATTTTGCTAATATTAGAACCAAGTAGTAACAAACCACCTACGGCATTCAAGTTGAAAGTTTATAGAAGCAGAGAATATATTAATGAAATGAAAAGCACTACTGGACTTATTGTGATGCAGATAAATGGTACCCAAGAGTCAAGATTGATGCTAAAACTCGTCAAAAATGGATGCTGTAGTTACATCAAGATGTAACCCATGGATGCGAAGGAAAAACAAATTTGATTCAACGATCTTATTAATTTGCTTCCGACAATGTCTTGCTTCCGTTAATTGAGATGTAAATAGTATGAATAATTCCAGAGAGCATGGTATGAGTTGTAAAATTATTTTCCCCTTGAGCAAAAAATAGATTCTTTCGCCAACAATTTGAATAACAATTTTTACCCCAGATCTTGAATAAATGAAATATATATATATATATATATTTTACCTTGCAAAATTCCAAGTGTTGAGTAGCATAATTATTGCTTAACTATTTTCCTATCAGACAACCAAAAACATTACCAGCATTAACTATTGTACATAGGTCTCGATCGTGAAGTTCAAAGCTCGGCCTTATCCTCAACAGGTTCTTGTGGCTCCATTTGAAAGGCAACGCATAGTTTGTTGGATATTAGCCAAGAATTGAGAAGAATATTTTGAGTTTCTCCTTCATTGATTTCTTTTTCCGTTAATTATCTTGGAATTTACAGGACTTATTTATAATTGTAAATACATCATTCTAGATTCATTGGAGTACATGAAAGTAATTCTAAACAAGTCACTTGCCAACTAACTCATTAACTTGATTTGCCAACGAACTAATTAATTAAACACATTATTCAACACATTCCCCCCCCCCCCAATGTGCTATTTTTGAACTCTAAGCTTTTCTTGAAAATAGTTGAACTTGTTTTTTGGAAGTGCAATGGTAAAGATATCTGCAACTTGGTTTTGACTCTTACAAAATATCAGTTCAATTTCGCCATCTTCAATTGCATCATGAATGAAATGATGCATGATAGCAAAGTGGCGAGTTCTACTATCATAGATTGAATTTTTGGCAATGTCGATGGCTGATTTACTATTATGAAATATCACTGTAGTTTTCTATTGCTTTCACCAATGTATTCAAGAATTTTTCCAAACCAAATGACTTGTGATGTTGCCAATCTTGTGGACATATATTCAGCTACAATGAATTATTGTGCCATACATCATTGCTTCTTTGATACCTGATAAAATACTCTCGAATCAAGTGAAAAATAATAGTTTGACGTGCTCTTCATATCATCAACACAACCACTCCAATCACTATCACAATAACCACACAAATTTGTGGAAGCTCCTTTGCTAAATTTGATACCATAGTTGAGTGTCTCTTTGTTGTGTCTTAACATTCTCTTAGTTAATCCAAGATGTAATTGACTAGGATTGTACATAAACCTTGATAATAAGTTTGAAGCAAACATGATGTTCGACCTTGTAACTATGAGGTAAAACAAATTTCCCACCAAGCTTCTATACAAAGTGAAATCAGCTCTCTTTTCTCCATTTTCTTTAACAAGTTTTTCACTCACAACAAGTGGTGTAACCATAGGTTTGCAATCAGACATGCTGAGTTTCGCAAGAATATTTTCAACATATTTCTTGACAAACAAACACTCCATTATCATATTGATAATTCTCCATGCCAAGAAAATGATATAGCAGTCCTACATCATTCATTTCATATCTTTTCATCATGCCTTTCTTAAGATCAGTCATCTTTTCATTGTTACGGGTGTAAAGCAAATCATCAATATATGAAGCAACAATGAGAATGTCTGAGTTACCTTTAGACTTCACATACAATGTTGGCTCACTTTTGCTCTTCTTGAATCCTTACTCCATGAAGTAAAAATCAACTTAGCTATACCAAACCCTAGGAGCTTGTGTCAATTCGTACAATACTTTACTCAACTTATACACTTTGTTTTCTTCTCCTTCTTTGATAAAGTCTTGAGGTTGTTGAACATGGCACTTTTTCCTTCAATTCTCCATTAAAAAAATGCAGATTTGATATCAATTTGATAGAGATTCCAACCTTTTTGGGCTACCATGTCAATAAAAGTTCTACTTGTATCAAATTTTGCAATCAGTGCAAAAGTGTCATTGTAGTCAATTCCAAACTATAGCGAATAACCCTTTGCAACAAATCTTGCATTCTTCTTTTGGATTGAGCCATCCGGATTTAGTTTGACTTTGTGAACCCACGTGACACCAATGATTTTCTTGTCTTGAGTTTGTTCAACTAACTTCCAAGTCTTGTTCTTTTCAATTGCATGAATCTTCTCTTCCATTGCCTTCCTCCAATCTTTTTCTCCATATGCTTCTTCAAAATTTCTGATTCAAGAATGCAAAAGTTACATCTTGCATAAAACATCACTCAAACTCCTCATTTGATAAATAAATAAATAAATAGACAAAAGTAAACTGCGCATGGAAAATTACCATTTTCTACTAATTTAAGTAGTTGTTGGTGCATGTGCTTACATAGGCATTAAGAGTGTCTATCTAGTCATGGTGGCTTCTTCTGGCTTTCACTGCCAAATAAAAAAATTAAAAACAAAGAATGTTATAGAATATGCGGTATTGTCTATTTATATCAGCTATGATTCAAGTGATCTTGTTAAGAATCTAATGAATTATGGGAGTAAACCCAACTAATCAGACATATAATACCCTGTCAGAGGACATGTTCATTGGTCTCACGTACTTAAATAAGTGTGAAGTTCTGAAGGGAAATATTTGATCAGATACATCATCCATGGCGCCTGAGAAAGCGTCTCCAGCCACCCCATCTTCTTGATCCTTGACAGTTGATTATAAATGTTTATTTGGTAACTTTCTTTTATAGGGCACGTGGGTCCATATCAAATATGACAACGCAATTGCAAAGAGGTTGTCTCGCCAAATTTTTTATTTTCAGAACGTTCGATTTTTTGAAAGTTTAAAGAAAAAGAAAATTAATTTGCTCAACTCATCCGATTCCTATCAATACATATGATGGCCGAGTTAGGATCTTTATTTAGGGGATGCAATAATTTTATGTTTGATAAGTAACTAATTTACGCTATATTTGAATAATATTTTATGTTATTTTTAGTCACTTTGGCAATATTGTAGGAAGAAAATGGATAATTTTGGCTATAATTGGTGTAAAATACTCTTAAGTGATTAAATGAGATTTATGTCACTTTTTACTTGCATTTTGTCCATAATTTGTATAGGAGTTGGAAATATACTTCATTTGGATAAAAAAGGAAGTTAACAGTTTTGACACATTTTTGTATTTCGGCTATAACTTGAGTTACAATGATCAGATTGAGATGATTCTAAACCATTTTGAAGATAAGAGATATATCTACAATTCATGTGAAGACATCGAAATCCAGTTTGAAGGTTTTCCAGGTCAAAAAGCTGAATTACAGTAGCTAATTTTCTATGATCAAAGCTGAGACAAGGCAGTAAGCGGTCAAGGATATTTCTATCATTTCTCTGCCTACACAAATCCAAATGAGGTGATTCTGAATGAAGTGAAAAGCTAACTCAAAGGGCTACAAGTTTCATGTTTTGGTCAAGAGTTAATTCAACTTCTATCATCAAGAAAAGTTCAGTTGAAATTGAGGCAGAATTGGAGCAACATTGAAGACTGGACAGAAATTGCTAAGAATGGCAAGGGAGCAATCCTGCCAGATTCTGGTCGGATTTGTGGCCGGATTCTGGTCAGAAATGGCTGCTCCCCACTTGTACAACTTGTTTCCTCCTCCAATAATTCACAGCTATTGATGGACGTGTGACACCAACTTTGCAGCTATAAAAGTGATGTTTGAAGTCTTATTTCTTGACTAAATCATCTATAAATAGCCATGGACTTGCAAAGACAAAGGAGCTTGGAGAGTACAAGAAATACCACAAAAATGTAGTTCTTACATTCTCTTAGTGTTAGGTTAGTATAGTATAGGATAGTTTAACTAGTAGTTCATCCTTCTTGTTTATTAGCTAGGCAAAGATGAAGATGGAGATGAAGAAGGCAAGGAAAGAACTCATGTGACAAGGGTTACTTTATCTTTCCAACTCTTTATCTTTTGTACTTGATTCTAAGTTTAGTTAATATACAAGTTTTAGATGTTATGTTTATTATGTGTCTCTAAAGTTTATGCCTTGGGTTTGGTTGAACTTTCTATGATTGTTTGTGTTTATTATTTGGCTATTTGATGCTATTATTTTAAGCAAGTTATTTAGCACTTTAACTCTTTAAATCATGATTAATTTGGTACCATTAATTGTGATTACTAAAGGTGTTGTTTCTTCAATGAAAATTGAAATTTAACACTAGTTGAAGAAGTGCTAAACCTAGGGAGTACACTCACGAGAGTAGAGGTGCACCTATGTGGTTTTAGTGATTTATTTCATCTAATTTCATAGAAGAAATGAACTTATAACTAATTTTATAACCACGAGAGTAGGTATGGATTAGCTATAAGTATAGTTGATTCACTACGAAAGTAGGTTTCACATATATAAGGAAATTATGTCATAACTAGCCAAGATAGTAGTACTCAATGATCCAAAAATAGTACTTGCATGAGTAGTTAGGGATACCATAGCCTAAGGAGCTTTTATTTACTATTTTCTTGCATAAGTTTAGCATAGTTTTATCTCTTTTAATTCATTGATCGTCTAAATAATAGAGAAGCTTTAGTAGTGCCAGTAATTGTCCAATCTTCCTCGTGGAATCGACCCGATATATGCCCTAAACTACTAATTTGACCTGTATACTTGCAGTCAAAATGGGTATATTTCGGAATTAAACTTGTACTTATATAAAATTTCGTCAAGTTTTTGGTGCCGTTGCTGGAGAAGATTTGTGGCAATATCGGCGTGAAGAGCAACTTTATTAGTTTGGACATTTTATTAGTTTTATAGTGTGTTAATTAAGTATAGTTTGTTGTGTGTTTATTGAGTTAGTCTTGAATGTTATTTTCTTTTATTTTAGTGTTTATTGTGTGTATGTGTTTTATAACCTATTCTTCTTACTAATCTTGTTCTTAAGTTGTTTAAAAGCAATTTTAGATAATGAGGAGGGTAGGTCAATATGGAGGACAATGCATGAGAAGTGGAAGATCGACAATGGATGGTTACTACGTGCAAAGCTCCTTGAATAGAGGTAACCAAGAAATTACCGAAGGTATGTCATTTGAAGATGGTTTAAGGTGCTTAAAGACTAAATTTGATGTTATAACGTTACAAATTCAAATGGATGCCATTATGCATGAAATTGAGCAAAAGAGGAATGTTAATGTTTTTAATTCTAATCATGTGATTTATGACTTGTGTGGAGGTTATCATGCTACTTATACATGTATGCAAGTACAAAATGTGGATTATTATGATGAATTGGGGCATTACAATTCTTGTTTTGATCAATATGGTGCTAATAGGGGCAATTCTTCTACTTTTGGTTGGGATAATCAATGTACTTATAGTGATTCTCCATGTTTTTATGATTATCCATCTGAATGTGTCCATTATGAATCAAAACCATCTTGGGAATTAGCAATAGAAAGGTTAGTTAATTCACTTTCACCTTTGGAATTAGAAAGTGAACCAGTAGCTAACGATTCTAGGAAATACGACCTCCAACCGTTTTGATAGGGTTGAGGAAAGGTTAGATGAATTAGCTTTTCACTTTGGTAGAACACAAGAACAATTATATGCATTGTGTGAAGTTATTTTCTCTAATGATATGCAAAATGACCCTGGGCCTGTTTGGAACCTGAGTTTTTTGGGAGTTTGTCTAAAACTTTACTGTAGTGCACTGTAGAAGTTTTTGTAAGGTGAAAAACTTTTTTGTAGAAGTTTTTGAAATGTTACTGTAGACGTTTTTTGGATTATTTTTAGAGGTATTTTTAAAACATATTTTTGAGTATTTTATAATTTATAATTTTTATATTTTTATATTCTTAAACATTTATGCATTTATAATACATTTATAAATATTTAGAAATAAATATATTTATATATTTATATAAAAATATATAAATGTATTATATTATATATAATACGTAATATACATATATTTATAAATGTATAAATGTATAATTAATATAAATGTATAAATTATAAATGAATATTATATAAATGTATAAATTATAATTTATAAATGTATATGATGATTATGTATAAATGTATAATTAATATTGTTTATAATTTATAATTTTTATTGTTTAAATATTTATATGCATTTATAATACATTTCTAAATATTTATAAATAAATATATTTATATATTTATATAAAAATATATAAATGTATTATATTATATATAATACATAATATACATATATTTATAAATGTATAAATGTATAATTAATATAAATGTATATATTATAAATGAATATTATATAAATGTATAAATTATAATTTATAAATATATATGATGATTATGTATAACTGTATTAATATAATTAATATAAATGTATAAATGTATTAATATTATGTATAAATGTATAATTAATATTGTTTATAATTAATAATTTTTATTGTTTAAATATTTATATATATTTATGCATTTATAATACATTTATAAATAAATATATTTATATAGTTATATAAAAATATATAAATGTATTATATTATATATAATACATAATATAAATATATTTACAAATGTAATAATTGTATATTATTATAAATGAATATTATATAAATATATAAATTAATATATTATAAATAGACAAATATATAATATTATGTATAAATGTATTAATATAATTAATATAAATGTATAAATATATTAGTATTATGTATAAATGTATAATTAATATTGTGTGTTAATATTATGTATAAATGTATTATGTTATACATAATACATAATATAATTGTATATAAATATACATAAATATATATACATAAATGTGTAATATATATAATATGTATTATATATAATTAATATATAATATATAATATTTATATAAATGTATAATTACATATTTATATTAATATTAATTTATATGGTATATAATATTTATGTAAATATATAAAAATATATTTTAAATAAAATAAAATATTTATAATATGTTTAAATAAATATATAAATATATAATATATATAATAAATTTTTGAGGGTGAGGGACTCAAAAATTCAAAAAAAAATTTTGAGGTTACCGGCGGCGCCGGAATAGGTGATCGGCGCCGGGAGAGGTGGTGGAGGCGGTGTCTGGTGTGTTGGGTTGGGTGAGGGAGGAAGAAAAGTTTTTGAGAAATTTTTTGTGTATAGATTTTTGAAGTGTATAGGTAAAAAACTTTGAAAAGTTTTTTGGAGTTCTTGTAACAAAAGTTGTTAAAAAACTAGTAGCTAAAAAACTTGGTAAAAAACTAGGGTGCCAAACAGGCCTCCTATTATGAATGGTGGGAATGTTGTATGTGACAATGGATTAAATTTTGATCAAAATAATGAATCTAATTTGAGTTTCAATAAAAAAATGTTCATTTCACATGATAGTATCTTTCGAACTAATCTTGAACCTCAAGGGGTGAGCCTTAACGACTCATTTGTCACCCCTCTTGAGGAATATGTTGATAGTATAGGTTCTAAAGGTATTATAACCCAAGAAAGCCATGTAGATGTTCCTTTGGTGAGTTCTCAAGTGATACACATTCAAGGTAATATCTATGAATCACTTGAAATAGGTAAGTCACTTCCAAATCTCACATCATTAGAACATGTGACTTTTGCTATTAAGCCACATTTTAATGATCCACCACGACAAAAAATGGTGGATTATTTGTTAACTAAACCTCCTTGATAATGAGGTTATATAGTCAAGCTAATGACTATAAAGAAATGCTTGTTGGGAGGCAACCCAATGATTTCTTGTTTTAGGTAGGTTTTAGTTGTTTAACTAGTGTTTTTGTGTGTTTTATAGGTGGCAATAGTAAGGGTTCATGCAAATTGTTTCAAGTGCAAAAGAGCGTAGAAGGAAGCAAAAAGGGAGTTTTCATGTTCATTTGATGCATTTGATGCATTTAAAGTGATTTATGCTAAAATTATATTGATGCATGATTTCATGTTTCTAAGTGCATTTGGTTGAGAAAAGCACCTTTTTATGGTTTAAAGTGAATTTTTTTCTTAAAGAACATGAAAACAGTCGAAAACCGAGTGAGTGTGGAAACTTGATCATGCATGGAACTGGAGGAAAAAATCGTAGAAATCAGAGATTTCTGCATGAAATCCGCCCAATTTTAGGCCGGATTCACCGCTGAATTGACAGGGGACTTCAAAAAAAATTTTCTATCTCTTTGGCCAGTATCCGGCCAAAAATCTGGCCAAATATTCAGCCAAAATCGCGCACAACGGATTCCCCATTTCCTTCTTCCTTTCTTCTTCAACTTTCACACACACTCACATCCCAAAACACACACTACTCACCAAAATCCCTCTTTTCAACATCAAATTTTCAAACTAACTTCACCAAAACACTTGCCCTTACCTCTAGAGATGATTTCATAGTTTAAACTTCTTCAAAAACAAGATTTAATTCAGATTTGAGCTTGGCAAGAACAAAGTTTCAAATTTTTAAACTCTCCATTTGAGGGCCGAATTAGAGTGAGATTTTAGGGGGTTTCTTCACCATTTGCATCCATAATCATCAAACAACAAGTTGAGGTACCAAATCTTCACCAAATGTTGTCATTTAAATTTTGCCATTTTTCACTTTTTTCTCATTTTTTGGGCAATTTCAAATTTCTTTATTTTAAGATGTTTGGTGCTTTACATTGTGCTTATTGAGGTTATTGATGATTATTGGTGATATTTAACTCAAGCGTTTGTGATTATTTGGTGAATTTAGCAATTTTTAGCTAATTTTGAGGATTAATGTGACTTGATAATTATTAGCTAAATTCTTGAGCTAATTGGATTGAAGGAAAATTAATGAGATTAATGGATTGCTCTAGGGTATTTGCATGCTAAATTTAGACTTAATTTACTTATCTCTTGATTTTTGGCAAGTTTATTCTAGAATCTTTGGTGAAAGTGAATTAATGACCTTTTAAAGCTTTAAACTCATGGTTAAGGTGTTATTTAGCATTTAATTATGCTTATTTAAGTCATTAAGATGGGAGTGAGTTGTGTGTTTGCTTAATTGCTTCCTCTAATTTTATGGACATTATATGTTCAAATGTTTTATTTGGGAAAAATATAAGAGCACTTGTCATTGATAATCGATTTTAATACTTACTTATGATGTTGATTGCTACTTATTATGTAAGTAAGTTAATGAGTTTGTTTCTTTAAAGATAAAGGTAAATGCGACCAAGTGTTCGTTATCCTTTATTTAACAATGTACCTATTAGTTGAAGTTAATGCTTAAAAATTTTATTTAGGTGCAATGGCTCGCACTAAGAAAGTTGGAGTGAAATCTCCACCTCCCAAGAGGAAAGGAGAAGCCTCTACGTCTACTTCTAGACCACTGCGTATGAAGAGAAAAGCAAGTAGACAACTTGTGCTTGAAGATGAACCATCATCTGAAGAGGAGATTCAATAACACGAAAAGCAACAAGAGGAACAAGAGGAGCAAGTTCCTTATGATAGGTCGCGCTTCACCTCTGCCAAAAATGAAGCTTGGTATAATTCGAGGATGGGAGCTAAGGTATTGGTGGAGAAAGATGTCACTTCGGATGTTGAGGAGATCTACCATCTCTAGGCCTCCTTTGCCAAATTGGGATGAGAGAATTTCTTCAACATCCCAAATATTTATTATGAGGAGCTTGTCTGAGAATTTTACGCCAATGTGGAGGGCAAGCAGGCTTTTCACTTCGACACGGAAGTGATTACAAGTACAATGCGAGGAACCAGAGTTCGAATCCAAAGAACTCATTTGGAAAGCTATCTTCAAGTTTCTGACGTTGGGTATAAGGTAAACTTGAAGAAAGCATTCAAACCCCACGATTTGGACTCTTGGAACATGCTAGAGGCACTTGTACGCTTGGGAGTTGAGTACAAGTCTATTCGAAAGATTGGGCAATATTCCGTGTTGACTTCTTCCTTTTCGGAGTTGCACCATCTTCTTATCTACTTGTTTGTCTCCAATATCATTCCGAGGGCAAGTGGAACCAATAAGGCGCGCACAAGTGACATCTATTTCTTGGATAAAATGGAGCATGGTTTAGGCAACATCTAAGGTATTCCATTGGGAAGCATTATCACCAACCACATGTGGGCTGTGGTTTGAAATAACGCTGTCAAACATGCTTTCCCATATTCTCGGTTCTTGACCTTAATGTTTCAAAAGGCTGGAGTTAATTTCTTTAATGCTATCCCTACATGCCTCAAGAAGAAGGACGTCTTCACATTGGATTTTTGCAGGTTTCTTTTGAAGAGTAAAGATGTGGGTAGTCCTTTAACTCAAGGAGATGCTCAAGGTGACATTCGGTAAGAGGAAGAAGCTGAAATTACACGTATTGAGGAAACTCAAGGGGTCGAGACAACTGTCCCGCCGGTCTCAACTGATCCATCCTCCTCACGTTGCCCATCTTCACCTCAAGACACTCGGTCATTTCTCAAGAAGATAACGGATAAGTTGCTTTGCATAGAGGCCGAAGTGAAGAAGGGTAGATAAGAGAACAAACGAAATTCTGAGCATCTTCGTCGCATTGAGGCCAAACTTGGCATTGAATCTCCTCCGACTCCACCCTCTTCACCTAATCAAGCGGCTACTTGAGGGAGTGCAAGTCACCACTTGACATTGCTGCTATTTTTCTTTTGTTTTCCTTAGTGCTTTTGATGTTTATCTTTTAGTGGTTTTTCTTACTTCTTTTGTATGAACTCATCCAAGTGATCTTCATTTACATTGTGATTTTAGTGCTTCAAGACTTCTTAAGGTTGGAAATTCATCACTTGGAAATTCATTTACATTAAGTGTCTAATTCTTCCACTTGTTGAAACTTTATATGTATTTTGGAAGATTTAGTCCTCATTTAACTTGGAAATGGTTATTATGTAATTAGGATTTTTGCATTTTAGAAAGTATATATGGTAAAGTGAGAAAAATTATGCTTATAATTTTACATGTTTAATGAGATTTCTCCCCTTTACTTAATTTTGCTAGTAAATGATTGATATAGTCAATAAAGGCTATAATCTTCCTTTGATTATTCTTGTGTATTTGTTAAGAGGGAATATCTATTTATTGTCTTTTACTTTTGAAAAAGAAGAAAAAAAAAAGGAAAAAAGAAAAAGAATTTTTGTTCAACTCCAATGAATCATGTACCGAGTAACCGGGGGTTGGCATCTACAAATGTCGATATTTGTGTAAAAAGGTACTTGAATTAAGAGTATGCATAGCAACCTAAATATGTGAAATGTTGAGTAACCGGGGATCTTCACCTAAAAATGTCGATTTTTGCGTCAAAAGACATTTTCACTATTTGAGTAAAAATCAATGTTTAAACATAGAATATGTGTTTTGTGGACTTTTAGCGCAATTAAATGTTTCTTATAAGTATAATATGCACGAACAAATTTATTCAATATTGCAAAAATAAGATAAAAATTTGTATATATTGTGATTCATTAGTTGCAGCAGTTATCAGGGTCATTTAATGGCATAAAATTATAAAATCGTTAACATAAGATGTAAAACTATAACATGTATATGCAAATATATAGAATAGACAATCAATGTGTATTTAGTCAAATAAATAAATGAATATTTACTTCACTAGTAAATTGTATAGTTAGACATATAAATGGAGTTCAATATTAAGCAAATAAGATTTATCAGAAAGGAAATACAAATAGCATCATTTTTTTAAAGATTTTATCATAGAAATGGTGAAGGAAACTATAAAAAAATTTCAATAGTTTTCGGGGTACAGTAGTGGAACAAGATAGAATATTTTGAAAATTCTAGAGGGAGAGGGGAGGAAGGAAGGGGTAAAAATTTGGCAATTATAAAAACCTAAACTTTGTATAGGTTGTTTTATAGCTTTTAAAAAGTGAACGGGTGCAATTTCACCTAAAAACAATGTGTCTCCGCCCCTAAATATATAGTCCTCACCAACTTCTATGATCTAGGGGTAGATGAAGTTGATATTTGGTGGGACTTTATGTTTGTTAAATTCTTTGCTTGATTTAGTGCATCATCAAATAACTTTGTTGTACTCTAGCAAACTAACTTAATGTACAAAAAAATCACTTATTCTGTAAGTAATACTAAATGTAAGTGTACACTAAATCTCAGAAGAAGTGAAACAACAGTATACAACCGTATTGAACTCAATTGCACCTACATCCCCAAACTTATATTTTGTGAAAATGGGTTTACAAAATCAAGACCCACTTTGATGAAACTGTTGAGTGTTACGAAGCTTGCTTAGTAGCCAAAGGGTACACTCAAGAGTATGGCATAAACTATATAGAAACTTTTGTTCCACTAGCTCGATTGACATCTATCCGCAGTCTCTGAGCTATTGCTTCAGTTCGTATATAGAAGCTTTTCCAAATGGTTGTTAAAAACGCCTTCCTTTATAGTGATTTAATAGAAGAGGTTCATATGCATCCTCCTGGCTATCATTCTCCTCATAAGGTTTGTAAACTTTGACGAGCCTTGTATGGACTAAAGCAAGATCCCAGGGCTTGGTTTGCCAAATTCAGTTCCACTCTTGCTCAATTTGGTTTTGTTTCTAGTTGATAGGGTGTAAATTGTAGTTCATTTATTGGTATAAATTGCTAGTTAATTATGTTATTTGAGCTTTATCTTGGATAGAAATTACTTAATTTTTCTTGTATATTTTTCTAAAAGGTTAAGAGCTCAATTGAAGAGAAAATGGACTAAAAATGTGGTGTGAAGTAGCAATAAAAAGGGAAAAAGTCAAGAGGAACGGGTTTGGCAGGATTGATATGTTTTAGGATTTGGTGATAACTTGAGCTACACAAAGCGGGTTTAGATGATTCTTAATTCAATTTGAAGCTAAGAGAATGGTCTACAACTCATATGAAGACATCAAAGTTTGGTTCTCTCATTTTCATAGTCAAAAATCCAAATTACTGAAGTACAAGTGCGCTGCGATGCTCTTACAACCAGGTCTCAATATTTTAGGAATATCTTAGTGTCTAGACCTCCAAATGACTTGATTCTTATGGCATTGGAAAACGTGTTAAAAGGGCTACAACTTTAATGTTTTGATCAAGAACTGATTCAACCTATTTGATTGATATATCTGCTGAGTACACCACACCATTACACAAACCTATTGTGATAGGTCGCCACCCATTGATGTTTAATTATCTTTTAAAACTTTTTGTGCTATACCCAACTCTTTGGAATGTAATATTATTTCATTTAAACCATTTATATGTGGAAAAATCAAAAGTCAAGATTGATTTAATTGTTCTACTATAACCATTTGCAACTGCTACCTCCTCCAACCTATAAATATGGTCATTGAACAAATTATCTTCACCATCTAACTAATTTGTTTCTTCCTTCTTTGTTTTTCAGCTAGCCTTTCAACATACAAAATGGCATATAAATGGAGTTCAATATTAAGCAAATAAGATTTATCAGAAAGGAAATACAAATAGTGTGTCGCCCCCCACTTCTCCCAAGGGCGAACCCAAGGGTATCCGCGGGACGCCTGTCCAGCTCTCGCCAGGACTCAAGACAAATCAAATCGAACTTAACGATACATACCAGATACTATGAGTCAAAATAAAGAAAAGTCGCTTCCTTAACTAAATATTTAAATCTTACATCATGTTCACAAAAGATACATCAAGTTCCAAAATACAACCATTAAAAGTCGACTACACATTTACAGCCTCGATTCCAATCAAAAGTATAATCTAGTCGGCTTTACCAAAATCTTCCAATCCAACCTGTTAAGGAAAACAAACTAATAGGATGAGCCAATACTCAGTGAGGCCAAGAAAACACACATGCAAACACATAATCCAAGTAGCAACAACAATTACATTGTAGCTAAGGCTATCAAATTCGAATAATTCACATTTCGAATAGGAAAAATAAACAGAAACAATTCAAGGATACTGTAGCTCTCAGGAGCTAAATTCCACGTAGTCGAGTCGAAGTCTTGATCACATCTCACGTTGACACTCCGTCAACCACATAAGTATCAAATCCGTAGATACACCACTTTTCTTCGAATCCCGTCACCGTTACACCCCCTTACCGGGCCCGCTCATCAAAGTTTTTGATAATACTCGAGTATATCATGGCAATACTGCACGAGTAATGCCGAGCAAGATCTCTCCAATA
Organism: Coffea eugenioides; assembly: GCF_003713205.1. NCBI lineage: Eukaryota > Viridiplantae > Streptophyta > Magnoliopsida > Gentianales > Rubiaceae > Coffea > Coffea eugenioides. The sequence continues at coordinate 38,758,025 of NC_040039.1, forward strand.
GATCATGCTCTACGAATATCTCATGGTTTGCTAAGCTTATCGACCAAGCCCATGCTGGCTCGATTCGCAAAGTTAGCCAACGAGTTTTGGGCGTCCCTCGAATATGAATACGAATACGAATATAAGTCGATGAGCAACGCTCAAATCGACGATTCCAAATAGGAATCACAACTACGGATCACATATACGAATCACAAGTACAAATCACATCCACATTACCATGTACAAGTTGGATACGAATTCACATAGCAAAATTCGAATATAATTTCATTTGAAAGAGAACGAGTGCGATAAAGTACACCCTCGTCTCAAAATTTCAAATTTACATAACGGATAAGAAACAGATAACCACTTAACAACAAGTTCATGCACTTGACACTCACAGTGATTCAAGTAGCGAGTTCAAATGATGGTTTAGGCGTCTCCCGTGAGATCCTCTGGAAGGTCCTCTTGAGCGCCTGAGCATTTAATAGTGAATTATCATTCACACATCCCAATTATCAAGGAAGATTGTGCACTAGTACAATCTGGGAAAATTTCATGAAAATGAACCTCAATTACTAGTAAATCGAGGTTCAAGTGGAGTTTCTTAATGTACAAGAGTAATCGAGTTTTGTTATCTTGGAAATCAAGCATAAACGTTCAAGTATTATCGAAGGAATAAGGAATACTTGAAAAACTCCATTTCCTTGAAATTCAGAAAATTTCAGTTTTGATACGATATTTTGAAAAAAAAATCGTATCTCAGATTTCACATGTCGAAAATTGGAAAAATTGGTACCGTTGGAAACCTCTTCCAACGTACTAAAAGTTCTTAGAAGACACTTTTCCATGAATCTAAGTGGAAGGTGTTCAAAAATGAGCTTAAAGTTGCTGTTCCAAATCACCCAGGATTGAGCCGGGGTTGGTTTTTCACTAACTTTGAAAATTCAGAAGAATTCACTCATTGCAAACCAGCCCTTGAAATTTGTAGCTCAATTAGAGGTGTAAGTAAGGTTTAGGGCAGAACAAGCGGATCGAGAATCGGAGTTTCGAGCACCAAGATATGGTAGCTCAAAGTTGGGTAAATTTCAAGACTGTTAACAAATTTCCAGATTTGGTTCCGACTTTGGACCTTTAGTTAAGTGTCGAAACGGACTTGGATTGATACCAAATTTTGCAGTATAATACTCCTATATGAAGGGTATCTCTCTATCAAATTTCGTGGAAAAATACCTTCGGAAAGGTGGTTAACCAATCAACCAAAGTTTGGAAAAATCCTTAAGGCAATCTGTCCAAATCTAAGGTTTCAAAAACGAGGCAGTCGCCGTATTTTGATCATAACTCCCTCAATTTAATTCAGAATTGGGAATGGTTGATAGTGTTAGAAAATACATTCACAGGGCTAAAATTTCACAGAAGAAATAGTTTCAAGTTTCAGCATGCAACTAGCTCGAAATTAAGCCTAAAGTTGCAGCATCATCAAATCATTTCGGCAGAACGGAGAAACAGGACAGCCGACTTCAGATGAATGGTGTGGCTCACACACATGAAACCAGAATGTGCATTATACACCGTTGGAAACATGGGAATGTCTAGTTTCAAATTCCGCTAACGGGACTTGATTTCGATGTCGGAGTACGGAGTTATGGACGAAATACAAACACTGGTCTGGGTTACGACGAAACCGTTTTCCAGATTACTAGTTTTTGAAATAAATTCGTTTGACCCACCAAAACTCAGTATTTTTCAATGAAAATTTTTACACAACTACTACAACATATAAACAACACAATCAAGCCATTAAATCCTCAAATTTCTGCATTAAAGTGACCGAACAGAGCAGGGGTAAAATGGGAACTTTTTGCTTCAACAGTTCAATAACGTTTCTGGCAACAATGCACCTTTAATCTACTTCCTTAAGCTCTAATTCAGCAATAAAACCATCATCAAACATCATCACAGCCATCAACCCAAAGTGGGAGTTCATAGAGCCCACATTTAACAATTTTCCAACATCCACAACAATCCATAAGAGATCAAGAGCTAAAAGATATACTAGACTTCCAAAAATCAAAGTTAGAAGGCTAGATTAAGACTTACTCTTAGTTGATGTTTAAGACAGAGATTCGGTCCTTTTGAAGCCTGAAGAAACCGTGAAAGGTCCTCCCCTTTTCAGCTTAATGTGTTGTCCAAGTGTAGAGCTAAGTGTATGTGAAGTTTTGGTTGAATCTATGGAGGTTTGGTTGTGATTTTTGTGAGATTTGTAGAAGGAAATGGTGAAGAGCTGCGGCTGTGCTATCCGTCCATTGCAGTAGCAGAAATGAAATGTGATTCGGATGCCTTTGCGTACAAAAGACGCTTGACGTCTAATATTTTAAGTACGTAAAATTTTAATTGCAACTAGTGCCCTACGCGCGCGTTTTGTGTTCGATTTCTCTCACGTTTGTTGCACTAGTGCACTAAACCTCTAGGACACTTACATTTATATAAATATTATTTATTCTTAATTGTCCCAAAATAATTGTCCAAAGTCCCTCAATTAAGAGCGCACGTGAAACACGTATTTCTAATTTAGGCGCAATAAAAATTGAAACCTTTGAGAAATTCTTATAACGATCTTACCACTAACTATCACTTCAATATTTAAACCTAAAATTGCCTATTTTAGGACCATTGTATATGTCTTAAATTTTTGAGCTTATTGTACTCCTAATTGGCTAAAGTTTTCAGACACGTTTTCACTAAACAAGCTTCTAAGAAAATAATTTTTTGAAACGAGACACTTTAAAAATATAACGAAGCTATAAAACCATATATTTAGGTCTAATAAGGATAGAAAATAATATTCGGGCAAAAATCCAAATAGATAATTAATTGAGCCAAAATTAGGGGTTCAAAAATAATAATTTTACGAGTCCTCACGTGAATTGAGTATTAATTCCTCAATTATCCTTTCTTAATCTATTATTGATCGTTCTTAATTCTCCAATATTAATACACTCTCGATTCAAATATAGTCTCGAAAAACGTGCACTCGTTGTTCCGAACTAAACGAGTTTTCGAAGAGTGAATTTTTCCAACGAAACGCTTTTAAAAATATAAAAGAGGCGTCGTTCCATATAAATGGATTTTAAATGATCGAAATAAATAATTTGGAGAAAAATGAGTAAATAAATATTTAAACAAACTACTAATATTCGATAAAATAAAATAAAAAAAATTTCGGGTTCTCACAAATAGTATCATTTTTTTAAAGATTTTATCATAGAAATGGTGAAGGAAACTATAAAAAAATTTCAATAGTTTTCGGGGTACAGTAGTGGAACAAGATAGAATATTTTGAAAATTCTAGAGGGAGAAGGGAGGAAGGGAGGGGAAAAAATTTGGCAATTATAAAAACCTAAACTTTGTATAGGTTGTTTTATAGCTTTTAAAAAGTGAACGGGTGCAATTTCAACCCCTAAAAACAATGTGTCTCCGCCCCTAAATATATAGTCCTCACCAACTTCTATGATCTAGGGGTAGATGAAGTTGATATTTGGTGGGACTTTATGTTTGTTAAATTCTTTGCTTGATTTAGTGCATCATCAAATAACTTTGTTGTACTCTAGCAAACTAACTTAATGTACAAAAAAATCACTTATTCTGTAAGTAATACTAAATGTAAGTGTACACTAAATCTCAGAAGAAGTGAAACAACAGTATACAACCGTATTGAACTCAATTGCACCTACATCCCCAAACTTATATTTTGTGAAAATGGGTTTACAAAATCAAGACCCACTTTGATGAAACTGTTGAGTGTTACGAAGCTTGCTTAGTAGCCAAAGGGTACACTCAAGAGTATGGCATAAACTATATAGAAACTTTTGTTCCACTAGCTCGATTGACATCTATCCGCAGTCTCTGAGCTATTGCTTCAGTTCGTAAATAGAAGCTTTTCCAAATGGTTGTTAAAAACGCCTTCCTTTATAGTGATTTAATAGAAGAGGTTCATATGCATCCTCCTGGCTATCATTCTCCTCATAAGGTTTGTAAACTTTGACGAGCCTTGTATGGACTAAAGCAAGATCCCAGGGCTTGGTTTGCCAAATTCAGTTCCACTCTTGCTCAATTTGGTTTTGTTTCTAGTTGATAGGGTGTAAATTGTAGTTCATTTATTGGTATAAATTGCTAGTTAATTATGTTATTTGAGCTTTATCTTGGATAGAAATTACTTAATTTTTCTTGTATATTTTTCTAAAAGGTTAAGAGCTCAATTGAAGAGAAAATGGACTAAAAATGTGGTGTGAAGTAGCAATAAAAAGGGAAAAAGTCAAGAGGAACGGGTTTGGCAGGATTGATATGTTTTAGGATTTGGTGATAACTTGAGCTACACAAAGCGGGTTTAGATGATTCTTAATTCAATTTGAAGCTAAGAGAATGGTCTACAACTCATATGAAGACATCAAAGTTTGGTTCTCTCATTTTCATAGTCAAAAATCCAAATTACTGAAGTACAAGTGCGCTGCGATGCTCTTACAACCAGGTCTCAATATTTTAGGAATATCTTAGTGTCTAGACCTCCAAATGACTTGATTCTTATGGCATTGGAAAACGTGTTAAAAGGGCTACAACTTTAATGTTTTGATCAAGAACTGATTCAACCTATTTGATTGATATATCTGCTGAGTACACCACACCATTACACAAACCCGTTTTCTAATGGGGAAAAAAAATCTTCCTCCCCCCGGCCCCGTTTGCCTGCGGGCACCCTCCTAGATTACCATCACTAAAAGAAATTCTGAACTATGAATTTTAAATGATTTATCTGCCGTGTATACCACACCATTCTACACTAACCTACTATGATAGGTGGCCACCCATTGAGGTTTAATTCTCTTTTAAAACTTTTTATGCTCTACCTAACTCTTTCAAATGCAATCCTATTTCATTTAAACCATTTATATGCAGAAAAATCAAAAGTCAACATTAATTTATATACTGAGTATATGTTCGAACCTCGTTATAGTGGTACAAGTTTGAAAATGCCGAGTGGAGTTAATCTTTTTCCAGAACCTTACTGAATGTGTTTCATTTTTTTTTAGGGAAATGTGTTTCATGTTTTCCATTATCCCACTATATATCAAAAGAAATTCTTGGCTCTGAACTTTGAATGATATATCTGCTGAGTACACCACACCATTACACAAACCTATTGTGATAGGTCGCCACCCATTGATGTTTAATTATCTTTTAAAACTTTTTGTGCTATACCCAACTCTTTGGAATGTAATATTATTTCATTTAAACCATTTATATGTGGAAAAATCAAAAGTCAAGATTGATTTAATTGTTCTACTATAACCATTTGCAACTGCTACCTCCTCCATCCTATAAATATGGTCATTGAACAAATTATCTTCACCATCTAACTAATTTGTTTCTTCCTTCTTTGTTTTTCAGCTAGCCTTTCAACATACAAAATGGCAAAAGGTTCAGCTTTTGCATCCATCCAAATTTCCCTTGTGCTATTACTAGCAATCTTTGTTTGTTCAGAAGCTGATCTTCTTGGCCCTGACTGTTGCTGCCGTGGAAAGGAAACAAATATTACTGTGTACCTTCAAGTGTTTACGGGCGGACCAAATACCACCAGTGTTGCAGTTGCCGGCGCCCCTGGTATGCCGAGAACTCCCTCCAATTTTGGAACCATTATTGTTAATGATGCTAACATGACACAAGGCATCAGCAACAATTCTCCAATTATTGGTCGGGCCCAAGGCATTTACATAGCTTCATCCCGTGATGGATCAAGCTCACAGGGCATATTTTCCCTCCTTTTCTCCAACATCCAATACAACGGTAGCACATTGGAATTCCAAGGACCAGGATATAACTTACAAGTCGGTGGTACGGCGAGAGAAATTCCAATAGTTGGTGGCACCAAAACGTTTAGGCTTGCTCGGGGATATGGATTTTTCCAGACAGTTCTGCAAAATCCGGTACAGAATAAAACGGTTATAAAGGGCGATATTACCGTAATCCAATACCCAGGAGGAGGGAAAGTTTGAACAATAAAGGAAAAACCAATAATAAAGAAAGCCAATTACAGACCATATATATACGTACTTGGTGGTCTATGTTTCTTATGTACTACTTGTTCACTCGACTATCTTACTAAGAAATCCATCTAGGAGGATGGGAAAAAATAACTAATAAAAGAAAAATAATAATTAAGAAAACCAAGTATAGATTTTTATCTTTATTGTGGACTTATATGTACTCGGTGATCAATGTATGACGTTTCTTCGTGCACTTCTTGTTTCGTCAATATGTCCATCTTCATAAAAACATTATTGGTGTTCTTCAATTACACGTGGCTTCGCATTACGCAAGCTTGTGAATTACGCTATTGGTGTTCTTCAATTACGTATGTTCGTGAATGTGTTAAAATGTGATATGTGCGTTTACCAATAAAGATGTGTATTGAAACTTAGATATAATCTTCACCTAATTGTGGAATTCGCTTGAACTGATAATTGTACACCAAGTCTAATTGAAGGTAGTCTTTATTTTTCATAATTTTTGTTTTACATATGATGTACATCCAACTTGCTTTATGAAAAATAATCTTTTACTCAGTTTAACAAATGGTAATCCTTCTCCTATATAACTACCACAACTAATAAAAGGTGACAAAAGACCTTTTCATCTATTTTTTCTTAACATGGTTAAGAACTTCTGTTTTATTGAGCATTAAGCCTAAAGTGCAATTCACCATTTAGATGGTCAAGATGGATAATGGTTTGGCCACCAAATGGTTAGTCAATACCTTATAAAACGGGAAAGTCAACTTTTGAGCTTTTGTTCGATTTTACTGCTGAATCATATATAAACATATGTGGATTGGACGGAGCAAAAACATATTATCAGGAAAGTCAGCTTTTGAGTTTTTTTTTTTTTTTTGTTATTTTTTCCTCTAAATAGGGGAGAAACATACGTGGACCTGTAATACGACCCCAAAAGATATGTGAACTGTTCGGAATTCGGCGAGTTTTGGGGGTATTCGATTGTCTCTTCAGACAAATTTTACAACAACCAGCTACATAGAAATCAACGGAAATTACATTCTTGAGAACTATATTCAATTGCACTTCTCTAGTGCAATTAAGATATTTGTTTCATTCTAATTTCTCTTTAGACATTCTCTTGTTCGATCAATGTCTTAATGAAGGCTACAAAAGATTTATTATTTCAATCTCTGTTCTTCATCCAACCCTCCCCTTCCCCCAAAACCCCCTAAATTTTAGGGTTAGGAGGTTGGAAGCCTATATGGCATGTAAATAGCTAAACATGTGTGAACATTTTCAATTTCAACTACAAAATTGAAACTTATACTTGGACATTTTTTTAAATTAATTTTTTAATGAGAGGATGCTAAAAGCCAATTACTACACATAACTAACAAGAAAATGAGTGGCTCTTATGCAATTTGCAAACATGAAAGGCCCCAGACTAAAAGGTGAAATTAAAGCTTAGGGTGTAAAGTGTTCAAAATTAAAATTTAGGGTACAAAATGAAAAATTGGGATAAGTTCGAAGATGCAAAGTTAAGTTAATCCTTTTCTAGAACCTTATTAAATGTGTTTCCTTGTTTTTTTTTTCAGGTAATTTTGATTCAAGTATTTAAGGTTTTCCATTATCCCACAATACAATAGATGAAATTCTCGACAATCGACTTTGAATGATACATCTGCTGAGTATGCCACTCTATACAAACCAATTTTCATAGGTGGCTACCCATTTATATTGAACTCTCTCTTAAAACTTTTTACGCTCTACCTAACTCTTAGAAATGTAATCATATTTCATTCAAACCATTTATATGCCGAAAAATCAAAAGTCAAGATTGATTTAGCTACTCAATGTAAGTTCGGAACCTTATTAAGGTGGTAGAAGTTCGAAGGTGCAAAGCAGAGTTAATTCTTTTCCAGAACCTTGTGAAATGTGTTTCATTGTTTTGTAATTTGTTTTTTAGGTAAAAGTGTTTCAAGATTTCAAGGCTTTCCATTATCTCACTATATATATAGCAAAAGAAATTCTTGACTCTGAACTTTGAATGACATATCTGCTATGTATACCACACCATTCTACACAAACCTACTTTGATAGGTGGCCACCCATTGATGTTTAATTCTGTTTTAAAACTTTTTATGCTCTACCAAACTCTTTGAAACGTAATCTTATTTCATTTAAACCATTCATATGCAGAAAAATCAAAAGTCAAGTTTGATTTATCTCCTGAGTATAAGTTTGGAACATTGTTAAACCGGTACAAATTTGAAGGTGCAAAGTGGAGTTAGTCATTTTTCGGAGCCCTGTTAAATGTATTTCATTTTTTTTTGGTAAATGTGTTTCATTTTTCTGGAACATTGTTAAATGTATCCATCATTCGCGAACTGGACCTGCTGTTCAGGACAGTAAAGGAGCTCAAGGGAACCCTGTCGGACTCGGAGGACGTCGCGGATGATGCCAGCTCCATCGGGAGCAGCTGACCTTCTTCGGTGGAAGAAGTGGACTGATGAGGAGGGATCGAACCCCCGGACTCGGGAACAATCCTCCCTGGGAGATGGAGTGGGTCCCACACGCACAGGGACATACGTATAAATGAAACGTAAAGTACTGGATAGCATACGAGTATGCGTACGTATGTAATACATAGGGATTTAATGCAGCAGTGACACGTGTAATAAATACGCAGCAGGGAAATAAAAATGTTTCAATTTATTTCATCCTTAAACAATATGCGTACAAATTCAAAATCTGCTTCAATGCAGTTGATCCACAGGCTAATGGGCTGGGAAGGGGATTTTTTTCCGCCGTTAAAATATGGGGCGGGGGGCAAGGGAATAAACCCCCGCCTCGCCACCCATTGAAAAAATTAAATCTGTATATGTATATAATTATATATAATATTTAATTTAATTTGTTACAAATTTATAATAGATATTATTAGTTATAAGTATTATATAATGCATATTAGTATTTGTAATATAGTTGATATTATCAAATACTAATAATAGTACATGTCTACTAATAGAAATTATTAATTAGTTATATTAAATTTATTAATACAATTATACTAAATTCGTAATTACATTTAACATAATAACACTTTTTTCTTAGAAAAAACACAATAATGACTTAATGATTGTACTTTTTTCAAAAGTGAAAACTTGACTATTTTAGTTGTATTTGTTTCATCATGTTAGATTGTATTCAAATAACTTTTGTTTGATTGTTTTTATGGGTTTCAATTATGAAATTACAATTGATAATGACTTGGTCATGTGTTGGTATTTAAGTATTCGATTCTTTGCTCAAAATTGACTACAATGAAATCGTATGACAAATTTTTATTAGCCTGACAGGTGCTTCTGTGGGGTTAGCGGGGTGGGCGGGGTAGGGACATGTAGGAGGAGTGAGGGGCGAGGGAAATTCCCCCCGCCCTACTGCCATTCCTAATTTCTTTTGCTATATAGTGTAATAATGGAAAACCTTGAAAACTTGAAACACATTTATCCAAAAAAAAAATGAAATACATTTTACAAGGTTCTGCGAAAATGATTAACTCAACTTTGCACCTTTGAATTTGTACCACTTTAACAAGATTCCAATCTTATTCTCAGCAGATAAATCGAACTTGACTTTTGATTTTTCTACAGATGAATGGTTTAAATGAAATAGGATTGCATTTCAAAGAGTCGGGTAGAGATTAAAAGGTTTTAAAAGAGAATTAAACCTCAATGGGTGGCCAATTATCACAGCAGGTTTGTGCAGAATGGTCTGGTATACACGGTAGATATATCATTCAATGTTCATAGTCAAGAATTTCTTTTGTTATATAGTGGGATAATGAAAAACCTTGAAATCTTGAAACACTTTTGCCTCAAAAGAAATAAAAAGCAATGAAACATATTTGACAAGGTTCTGAAAAAGAATTAACTCCACTTTGCACCTTTGAACTTCTACCACTTTAATAAGGTTAACTTACACTTAATAGCTAAATCAATCTTGACTTTTGATTTTTCTGCATATAAATGGTTTGAATGAAATAGGATTACATTTCTAAGAGTTAGGTGGAACATAAAAAGTTTTAAGAGAATTAAATGTCAATGGGTGGTCACCTATCAAAATAGGTTTGTATAGAATGGTATACTCAGCAAATATATATCATTCAAAGTTGATAGTCAAGAATTTCATCTATTGTAAAAATAATAAAAAGCTCAAACGTTGACTTTCCTGATAATATGATTCTCCATCCAATCCATATTTGTTTATCTAGGATTCAGCAGTAAAATTGATGAAAAGCTCAAAAGTTGACTTTCCTAATAACATCGAACTCCATTCTTCCCGTTTTGTAAGGACTTAACTAACCATTCTGTGGCCAAACCATTATCCATCTTGACCATCTAAATGGCGAATTGCACTTTTAGTTTAATGCTCAACAAAACAGAAGTTCTTAACCATGTTAAGAAAAAATAGATGAAAAGGTCTTTTGTCACCTTTTATTAGTTGTGGTGGTTAAATAGGAGAAGGATTGCATTTTCTTAAACTAAGTAAAAGATTATTTTACATAAAGCAAGTTGGATGCACATCATATGTAAATAAAAATTATGAAAAATAAAAGACTACCGTACATTTAGACTTGGTAGCATAACAAATTTTTTTTTTTAATGACAGTGTATAATGATTTATGTATGCAACAAAATGAAACTTCTCATTTTCAGACCAGAAATATTTCTTTTGAAGTAGTCTCAGTCAGACAAGGACGTACCAAGCAGGGGCGAGCAAGAAAAGCCCCTCCACACCTAAAAAATTTTTTATGAAAATTATGTAGGATAATAATCTTTTAACAAAAATTGTTACTTTACCACCAACATATATAACTTACTTAGTTCCTGACCCCTTCAATTACATTTAGACAAATCTTCCATGACAAATCAACTCTTACCTCTTTCTATTAGCATAGAGTTTCCTTGCATTTGTGTACGATATGTATGACGTAAAATTACAATTAAGTAAACACTATACCAAAAGGAAACAGAGGACCACCAAAAGAAACTTTCAACCAATATTAGATACTATTTCTACTATATTGGCCTGAATAAAAAAATAGAGTATTAGTCAAAAATGAACACCAAAAATCACAATTTTTTTATTCGTAGATGTGTAGCCTTTACATTTTATTCTTTCCGGACATTGTTGCTAATAGGGGTGTTCATATTTTGAAAAAAATTGAAAAATTGGTGGATCCAATCTAGATTGGATTTCCATAAAATAGTTTGGAAACAGATATTTTATATACATTACTGAATTACCGATTACTGGTTGAAATATCAAAATTTTATATATAATACTATATACACACACACACACACACTAAATATAATAGCAAAACTTAATCCTATTACTAAATACTAATTAGCTAACTTAACTAACTCCATTTGGAAGTCAAATTATGATCGAAATTGACATGTTGGAGTTTAGCTTGACAATTAAATTTAGAGTTCTTGTTTATTTCAATATTGTTTAAGAATTAAGATTATGAGTTAGGAATTAGGATTATGAATCCTTTTTTTGTCCATATCATGTTTGTTTGAGTTAAGTTGATTCAATTTTTTTGAAAAATATATAAGATATTATTTTGTTACAACAATTTTTTAGAGAAAATTAAAATTTTACTCACTATTGACATTTCGGATTTTGAATATTACCGAATTACCGGTTCTCCAATCCAATTTACCGAACTAAAGTCTGAATGGTAATCGAATATTGGTTTTAAAAAATTGATTTCAAATTCACCAAAATTTTTTTACCGAACTCCAGATTACCGATCGATGAACATCTAGTTGCTAATAATTCACAAATAATGGGATAAATACTAAGATTTAGTTAAATAAATTAATAGTTATATAGACATAAACACAAGACATCTAATTCTTAGAGCTCGACCTATATTAGTATAATATTAAACCAAGGCCTCATTGACAAATTGTAATATTTTTAATGAAGATATCTCATCCGATAAACCCTATCTTCCTTTGTAATCTTACAACCTTTACCGTATACAGTTGATTTTTTTTTTTTTTTGGTCTTTTAACCTTTTTTTGACCCATCTTCCCTTGTAAACCTACAACCTTTACAGTATACACTTGATTTTTTTTTTTTGTCTTTTAACTTTTTTTATTTACTTTGCATACTGTATACATTTTTAGGGATGTGGAGCTATATCCAACACAATAATATTACAATTTTTTTTTTGTAAGTGGGAGGTTTTGAATCCAAAATCTCCTACTTACAATTTCTTCCCAAACCTAACTCTACCCAATAATATTAAATTGAAAAATGGTCGCATAACAAATTTCATATTTTTTTGAGTCTTTTTAAAGAGAAAATCGTTCAGTTCCCCCTAACCACACCTCTCCCCCCCCCCCCCCCGGCCCGCAAAAGAAAAAAAAAAAAAACTGCGGTCCTATAAATAATCCTCATCAGCTTTATACTTTACACCACACCAACTTGTTTCCTTCTTTCTCCTCCTCTGTTTCGTTTTCTTCTAGCAACTCCCGCAACAAAGCAATGGCAAATAGTTTACCTATAGCGTCCGTCCAAATTCTCAGCGTGCTTTTGCAAGCAAGCTTGGGACAATCAAAGACAGTCTTCACACATTTGACGATGTGCGATAATGAATATCGAAGTGGAGATGCTCAGACTATTTTCCCAATTGCAGATCTCCCTAACAAAACTTGGGGCTTCAACCAAATTGGAACTGTTTTCGTTGTTGATAATTTCTGATTATATTACTTTAAATTGCTCTAAGGTTGAACCTCTACATTAGACAGGACGTATAGGATTACTACCCTGCTCTGTGTGTGTTTGTGTCTGTCTATATATATATATATATATATATATATATCTATATCTATATATATATACACACACACACCAGGATCTTATAAATAAACTTAACCGCCGGATCTATAGGTCATCAGGTCAAGAGTTGCTCCATGTATTAATAAAAATGTATGCTGGGAGCTGTATGTTTCTTAAGTTACTTGGCATTTAGTCAACTCTATCAATAAATAGTATGGTTTCTTATAAAAAAGTTACATCAAGACAAGGAAAAATATATGACTCAAGGACCTTATTTGCTGCTGACACTATCTTTGCTTTAGTTGATTGAGATGTAAATAGTACGAGTAATTCCAGAAATCATGGTATGAGTGTCAATTTTAGGGATGTTGATGACTATAAGAGACTGTATGACAATTCCTAACACACTAGTACAAGAGCTTTAGGTTTTGGATTCTGCGACAACGATGACAATAAAAAAAAAAAAGGACCATTGATTTTGATATAACGGACTATAACAGACTATTGATTTTGATATATTGATTTTGCACTACAAGGAATGGAAGAAAAAAAGACCACTGGGACCAGTTGGACGTAGCAGCATGTTTGCTATTTGGCTTTTTTTTTTTTTTGTCAACTTCAAGAAACCTGACTATTGACTTTATAAACCTAAGTCCACAGTACACCTCAAAAGCCATGGTAACTAGTGAGGGTACTGAGAAGACTTATAAATCCAACACCCAAACCCCCCCCCCCCCAAGCATGCTATTTGGGTCAATGGAGCTTTTTGAGGTTTTAGGAGAAAGTGGAGCAAGATTGATTGTTGTGTTCGTGAATTTTATTTATTGGGATTCGTCCAGACTTTTGTGAATTTTGACCTATTGAAATTTGTTGAGACTTTAATAATTTTGGCCCATTGGGACTTTTGTGAATTTGGCCCATTTGGGGCCTTCCAATTTTGGCCTGTTAGAACTCATTGGGCCATTTGTGATCTTGACTGGTTGGGGTCTACTGGAACTTTTGTGGAAAAAGTGAATTGAGTGTACTATTTGTCGATATTGGGTACACATTAAAGTGAAGATTTGTTGAGTTTATATTTGTATTATATCAAAAGTTTTACAAAGAGATCACTCTTCTTTATGGTTACAAATATACTGGATTTAACTAAGTTCAAGCGTGCGAATGCACCACCCAAGAAAAGTTTCTAGAGGAGGAGGCAAGACCCCAGTCTAAGAAAGGTTTTGGATAAGCACTAAACTAAGAGAGCAAGTTAGAGGGTTATTTTGGACATTTGGGCCGTTAAACTTTTTGTAATGTTTTAGACACTCCTCTGTTTTTTGAAATAAGTGCTTTTGATTCTAGTAACACTTTCCTAAAGATTGTACCCTATTCCTTATGGTGATAGTATGTTACTCCTTTGCTCATTGGCATATCTCAATTTGATCGAACCAAGTTAATCTGGTGTCTCTCTACTTGTTTAATTGTGATTTCTTATTATTTTTCAGGGTTTTTAGGTACCCCATAAATTTCCTAACACCAGGCCTAACTGTAAGTTTCTGCCTTTAAAAACGCAACGGATCTTCTGTCCCATATCCTGTGCCACTCTCTGTGCCACTTTTTATTATATTGCTATTTCTCCATCATAAATATTATGTTTTAGTTCTTTTTTATTTCCTTAAGATTCAATAACTATTAATTGAATAAAAAATAAATATATCAGTTTCAAAAAAGCAATATATAATAGAAAATTAAAAAATATAGCAAAAAATTCATAAAAAATCTCATTTTTTTTATGCATTTTGATTTTTTGAGTTTGTTAAATTTTGTGTATTACTCAATTAATAGTTATTAGATCTTAAGAAAATAAAAAAAGAATTAAAACATGATGTTTATGACGGAGAAATAGCAATATAATAAAAAGTGGGACAGCGAGTGGCACAGAGTGTGGGACAGAAAATCCGTTGCGTTTTTCAAACTCTAAAATAGAAACTATGAAATCGCAACGGATCTTCTGTGCCACATCCTGTCTCACATCCTATCCCACCCATTCTAATCTTGTCAAGTGTCTCTTGATAAACCAAACTCTCAAACAACCCAACCCTCAACACTTGGCAAGATTAGAAGGAGTGAGATAGGATGTGAGATAGAATGTGGCATAGAAGATCCTTTGCGCTGTGAAACTCATGCGAAAGCATTTTATAACACACCACAATAAATATAAGTCAAGTTTAACAGTGAAATTCTTCTCATTCAACTGTTGCATGAAAACATGAAGCTATTGACCACGATCAACCCCTTAATAATTGACCTGCAGGACAATCTCTTCTAGTGTTTAGAGCTACGTACTTTGGTGTTTCTGTTGCCTGGTGTAAACTTAATGTGCTTCCTCATTTTTTTTTTTATCTGGTTAAAAAAGATGTCCCTGGACCAATATACTCTACCACCTCCTGAATAATTAAATCAAGATGTACCCCAGGAATATGGAGGAAAGAAAATATGATTCAAGAATCTTATTTGCTGTCGACAATCTCTTAAGATGTACGTCGCATGAGTAATTCCAGGAAGCATGCTATGTGACAGGTTGTCAGCCTGTGCAATAATAAAACCTGCTCAAACTAAAAGTAATTTCTGTAAATAGCGGTAAGCAGGGTCGAATCCACAGGACTGGGAGTAATTGTTTCTTTTCAAATTCATAGTGACAAAGGGGGGTGTTTTTGTGTAGAAGGTGACAATAAAAGAAGTTCAAATAAAATCTAAGAAACTACTAAAAATTAAATAAAAAATTACTAAAATCAAATGAATGATAATTAAGGATCTAGCCAAGGAATAACTTCAGCAATGGTTCACCTAATTGATCATCGATGCAAAGCCAATTCCAATTATTTATCAATAAATAGGTTATAACTACCAAACAAGCGATGGCAATCAACCCCTCCTTACTGTGTCGGTGATCAAGGTACGCCCGTTAATCACTGCTCTAATTGAGAAATAATCCTAAGTACGCCCGTAAAATTTAATTCCCCAATTGCCTTACGTATTAGAGGAGCCCTATTCTAACCAAATAACGCACTACCAGGATTATTTTAGATTAGCCCGCGTATTCCCCTGACACAAATCTAATCATGCCAGATGTCACTATTTTAGAGCAATTAGACAATTACGGATTTAATGCCCTAATTGACAATAGATTACCCAATCAACTAATTATCTGGATTCAAGACAATCAATTAATTAAACAACCATAAGCACTGCAACCAGGGAATATGCGAATACCAATAAATAAAAGGAAAAGATTAAATTAAATCGATCTCACAATTTTAGATGACCCAAAGCATCCGTTGTCCCTTGACTAGATAAAAGAGTTTAGCTCATTGTTGATGAGAAAAACCCATACAAAACTGACGCAAAAAGCTGCGGCCATGGTCTCCGATTTAGTGGACCCAATTCGTTTGAATCATCAAATGAAAAGCTAAACTACAAAAGTGATTGCTTCATTCTAATGGTCCCTGCCATCCGCAGGGAGCCACTACTCAAAAACGGCCATGGAAAAGTCAAAGTGAAAAACTAAAAATAGTGCTTGCTCTCTGCAGTTTTTATATCTGTCTAGGTCCTACTCTAGTTACTCACTAACATCCCCCTTGTGCGGCGGCTCTCAATAAGAAGACTCCTCGTTTCCGTCCTTTTGCCTTCCGCAATTACTAAAATGGGCACAAGTTTGCCTTTGCCAACAATGCCCCCGGGATAAGCTCTGTGCCTTGGACTCCTTTTCTATCAAATTAGCACTTGTTATTATATTTTCGTTATACTCCCTGAAATATATGCCAAATACTAAAAATGAGTAGAATCCAGCAATTAATCCACATCGGGTCAGGTAATAGGAAAAATTAATAATAAAATAAATGATAAAATTGCAACCTATCAATTCCCCCACACCTAAACCATGCTTGTCCTCAAGCATAAGAACAGCAAACAAACATCCATGTTTGATAATGGCCATTGCTCCATCTATCTTATTGCCAAGATACCAAGAAAAATATATATCAAGCATCAGTGATCAAGATCCAAGAAACATCACTCCGGTTAGCTTCTAAACCACAAACTCCTCCAATTTCAGGTTAACTAATCTAAGAAAAAGGAATGACGCGCAACATTTATCAGCAAATGGTCCAACTATTAACCAAAATCTCAACATTAAATCCATAATTCGGCAAGTTGACTTTTATTACACACTAACACAACCTTCACCTTTTTTTCACATTTTTTTTTCTACTTTTCTCTTTTTTTTTTTTTAAGAGAAACAAAAGACTTAGTCGCTAGCCATTTGAGCCTTTTGACGCGAACTCCAATATTGGCTAGATGAAGGAGCCCGGTTACTCAGCTTCTATCGCCACGTGACCACGTACTCATAGCAATTACTACTTTTTGACGCGAGAATCGACACTTTTGGTGAAGATCCCCGGTTACTCGGTAGTAAATACTAGCGGAGTACAGTCAACTCTTATTCACAGCCAAATAATACCAAAAATTCAAAATAACACAAAAATCAAAAAGAACTTTACAGCCGCTAGCCTCATTTCCAAATATGGAGAACTAAGATTAATAACCGGACCAATTCACATGAAAATGTTAACAATCATTCCCTATGCCTAGGAAAGTTAACCAAAAATTATAAGAGTAAAACAATCATCGATATTTACCAAAGAGATGTTTTTGGATTCAACCACATGAACTTGATACATTCTTATTTTAAAAACTTGGCAAAAGCAGAAATAGAGGCAATAATCCAACATCAAACCTTGGCATGCACTTACGAGCCAATCACTAAAAAGAAGAAACAGAAAATGAACGAAAGACACTAGTACCATAACTGCTCCCCCCACACCTAAATCCTACATTGTCCTCAATGGAGGTAATAAAGTAATGAAAGCGAAGAGAACAATGAAACTTCCCTGTTGAACAGCTAAGGGATAGGAGGGAACAGTGGAGGGAAGCCGAGTTCTGAGACATCCTTGCCACTTGGCGGGTGATGTTCGTCATTCGCTCATCTACGTTGTGAACCTGTGCTTGTAAGTGGCGCCACTCACCATTGTCGCCAATTATCACCCCAAACAACAAAAGACAGAATATCCAACAAAGATGGCAACCAACAAATGCAAATCCATAGGCACTGGTGTTCCCCAACTCAATAGTCAAATGCAAAAGCAAACACGGGCACCCAAGCCCAAATATGGTCAACAAAGCAACAGTTGCACTCCAAAACTAACAACCAGTAACTATTATCAACAACTGGAAACTAGCAAGGTCACGTCAATAAGCACAGGGGCTACCCAAATCAGTAAGTCAACAAACGAACTCGGGCCGTCCACGATCTCAACAAATGCACTCTAAAATTTTAACGAATGCCCCCACTAGTCAAACCATGACAATTGCCCCCGATTATATGCTAAATTAGCAATAGAAGTGTAGAAAGAAGCAATAGCAACACAGGCACACGGTCTTGGCAGTTGATCAAATATCCAACCAACTAGAGTTAACAAGTTCCAGATAAAATATTTCAATAATAGCACCTAAAGACTCAACAAATACCCCCAGCAGTGAGCCTCAAGAAGTGAACAAGTCAAGCAATAGTAGTGGAAAACTCTGACATTAACAACTGAATCTCAAACCCCCAGCATTTCAACTAGATGCACTGAACTGGAATAAGCAATGTAGAGGGTATAGAAGCCTCCCAATTTAACAAACAAGTGCAATATTTCAGCTCACTCAAATACTCAACAAATGGCTCCAGTTGGCCAGTAGAAGTCGCAACCCAAAATCAGCAATTTCAAGGATAACAGCTCAGGGCTTGGACAATAATCACTTAGCCAACCAAATAGAAGTACCCAATTGAGGTCCAATCACCCCACCAGTACCACTGGTGTAGTAAACTATGGAAGAGAAATCACACACCACCAATATCAGGCCACCGACAAACCAAAATAACAATTAACACTGCTCACAATTGAGAATTGCAACAATCAAAACACAAGCAAAGCTGCCTCCCAATTAGCAAAAGACAATTTCACAAATCCAGCCCACCCAAAAACTCGACAAATGTACCCAAAAGTTCAACAAATATTCTCACGAGTATGGCAAACTAGGAATGAACAAGATCTGGGTCAAATATCACAACCAGTACCACTGGTTTACCACACAATTGAAGAAATAACCCCCAACGGCCAACAATACCAATTATTGAGAAACCAGACAGCACCAATGAATATTAAGAAATTGGGGAATAAATTCCAAATACCTCCACCGAAGAGAGTAGCGTGCGAGGTTGGTTGGGGCTGTTGGCAGCGTCCAAGTGCTTCGGTGGCGGCGTTGGCTCGCGATGGAGCTGCGGCGGAGCTGGCTATGCGAGCAGAGAGGGACCAGCGAGCTAGAGTGGCGCGGCTGTTGGCAGCGTCCAAGTGCTTCGGTGGCGGCGTTGGCTCGCGATGGAGCTGCGGCGGAGCTGGCTATGCGAGCAGAGAGGGACCAGCGAGCTAGAGTGGCGCGCGCAGACAGCAGAGGGAACTTCAGCAGCGGTGGCGGTGGAGAGGCGGGTGAGCTGTGATGGCGGCGCGAGGGAGATGGGCGGCGCTGCTGCGGTGAGATCGAGCTGGTGGTGGCGCAATCTGGCGTGCGGCGGTGGAGCTTCATGCGCAGAGCAGCTGTGGCCGCGGCGTCTTCGAGCGAGGAGCTGCTGCGCGACGGCCGAGGGCGCTTCAGCAGCGGCGGCGGACAGAGGGCTTCGGTCAACAGAGAGGAAGAAGAAACAGGGGAGAAGAAAGAAAGAAAAGAGAGAAGAAGAAAGAAAGAAAGAAAAGAAAGAAAAGAAAAGAAAGAGAAATTGGTTTTTTTTTTTTATACTTTGAAAATCTAAGCTACGGTGAAACAAAAATTTAAATATTTTTTATTTTTTTATTTTTTTTTAAATTTTTTTTAAAAATTTTTTTTTTTTTTTTGAAATTTTTTTTTTCATTGGCAAATTTCATTTTCGAGATTCAAAAGCAGAGATAACCAACAATCAACAACCGTTCTTGAATTTTTTTAAATACTTATCTCTCCCGCGAACGTGACGTGGGCACGCCATGAAGGCACGGAATCTGGAACTCTCCATATGACATGACGCGGGCACGTCATGAGGGCAGGAGAGCTCTCTGACCGTGAGCTTTCTGTTCATCATGGCGCGGGCGCGCCGAGTCAGATAGACACCTACAACTCACCAAAAACGAAAATTTCAAATCTGAAACCAATCAAACTCAAGGAAAACATATTTAAACTATCACACGAAATCAAAACAAACAATCAAAAGAAATAATTGGGTTGCCTCCCAATGAGCGCCTTTCTTTAATGTCTTTGGCTAGACATTATCACGTTTTGTTCATGGAGGATAAAATCTTGTGGCTCGTCTTAATGCTTCATCCTCTATATAGTCCTGATAGCCCTCGTAAATAGAGTAATCCTTGAGCTCACGGGCTATGGTCTTCCCTGGACTAGTAAATGGCACCAAACAAGTCGATGATAATTTGCATTCTCCATTCACTCCTCCCTCACTTGCATTTATTGGTACAAGATATCTTGCCATCGTCACTCTTAATTTATTCCTGTCATGAAATTCAAAATTGTCTGGTATAATAAAGTCAATTTCATTAACAGGAATTGAAGAGTAAGAGTCAGGAGAATAGTGATGAAGGAGTGGAGGGGATGTCACCGCATTTGGAGATTTTTCACTGGATTCATTCACTTGAATGAGTTGATCCTGGAGTCTCATTTTTTGCACTTCAACTTCCTTTTCAACTGCATCTTTAAATCCGTTTCCTTGAAACTCTTGCAGTTCCATGTCATTTGGCCGGATAATTGCACTCTCATCTCCTTCAAGATTGATATTGGTTTGTGAGGGCAATTCTTCAAGGTGAGAAGCTAATCGCTCTATCCTGGATGTCAATTGACGCATTTGATCCGCCAGGTCGCGAAGGCTCGCTTGTGTCTCCTGATGAAATCGATTTAGGCTCGCTTGTGTCTCCTGATGAAATCGATTTGTATTAGCAATTAGTAATTCCATCATTTCTTCAAGAGACATACCTGACACGGAGGATAATTGCTGAGACTCTTGCTGTTGAAAATCCATTGGCCCCGTCGCATAATTAAAATTGGAATTATCCCACCATCCTTGATCATACCTGTTTGGATAAGGGTCATACCACGTTTGAAATCGAGATGAAAAATCTCCAAAAGTATCAATCAGAGCACTTAGATTATCTTGAATTGCGGGGCATGTGTCGGTTGAATAATTTGAGGCAAAATAAGTTTCACAATTTGCAACAGCCCATTGATCATTAGGAAAAACACGAGTCTCATAACCCCATTTAGGAATAAAGTCCAGTCTATCATCAAAATATGGAATGTTAGCAGCCATAAAAAAAATAAAAAAATAAGAGAAAAATAAATTAAAAAAAAATGAAAACAAGATAAACTCAAAAAGAAACAAATTAATCTGGCACCAGTCCCCGGCAACGGCGCCAAAAATTGACAGGTTGTCAGCCTGTGCAATAATAAAACCTGCTCAAACTAAAAGTAATTTCTGTAGATAGCGGTAAGCAGGGTCAAATCCATAGGGACTGGGAGTAATTGTTTCTTTTCAAATTCACAGTGACAAAGGGGGGTGTTTTTGTGTAGAAGGTGACAATAAAAGAAGTTCAAATAAAATCTAAGAAACTACTAAAAATTAAATAACAAATTACTAAAATCAAATGAATGATAATTAAGGATCTAGTCAAGGAATAACTTTAGCAATGGTTCACCTAATTGATCATCGATGCAAAGTCAATTCCAATTATTTATCAATAAATAGGTTATAACTACCAAACAAGCGATGGCAGTCAACCCCTCCTTACTGTGTCGGTGATCAAGGTACGCACGTTAATCACTGCTCTAATTGAGAAATAATCCTAGGTACGCCCGTAAAATTTAATTCCCCAATTGCCTTACGTATTAGAGGAGCCATATTCTAACCAAATAACGCACTACCAGGGTTATTTTAGATTAGCCCGCGTATTCCCCTGACACAAACATAATCATGCCAGTTGTCACTATTTTAGAGCAATTAGACAATTACGGATTTAATGCCCTAATTGACAATAGATTACCCAATCAACTAATTATCTGGATCCAAGACAATCAATTAATTAAACAACCATAAGCACTGCAACCAGGGAATATGCGAATACCAATAAATAAAAGGAAAAGATTAAATTAAATCGATCTCACAATTTTAGATGACCCAAAGCATCCGTTGTCCCTTGACTAGATAAAAGAGTTTAGCTCATTGTTGATGAGAAAAACTCATACAAAACTGACGCAAAAGCTGCGGCCATGGTCTCCGATTTAGTGGACCCAATCGTTTGAATCATCAAATGAAAAGCTAAACTACAAAAGTGATTGCTTCATTCTAATGGTCCCTGCCATCCGCAGGGAGCCACTACTCAAAAACGGCCATGGAAAAGTCAAAGTGAAAAACTAAAAATAGTGCTTGCTCTCTGCAGTTTTTATATCTGTCTAGGTCCTACTCTAGTTACTCACTAACATCCCCCTTGTGCGGCGGCTCTCAATAAGAAGACTTCTCGTTTCCGTCCTTTTGCCTTCCGCAATTACTAAAATGGGCACAAGTTTGCCTTTGCCAACAATGCCCCCGGGATAAGCTCTGTGCCTTGGACTCCTTTTCTATCAAATTAGCACTTGTTATTATATTTTCGTTATACTCCCTGAAATATATGCCAAATACTAAAAATGAGTAGAATCCAGCAATTAATCCACATCAGGTCAGGTAATAGGGAAAATTAATAATAAAATAAATGATAAAATTGCAACCTATCACTATGAGTGGGAAAACTATTTTTCCCCTTGAACAACATAACTTAGATTTTTTGCCAAAAATGTGAATAACATTTTTTGCATTTGGTCTTGAATAAAGAAAAAGACTTTTTTTTTAAACCTAGCAAAATTCCAAGTGTGGAGTAGCATAACATTACTTAAATGTTACTTCATGCTGCACCAACAAAAGCATTACCAGCATTAACTATTGAACCTAGGTCTCCACGGTGAAGTTCAAATTTCGGCCTTGTCCTCAATAGTTGCTTGTGGAGTCTTGGGGTTACTATGGCATAGGCAACGTACCAACAGAAAAAATGAACTTATGACCACATTTGAAGAAAATTGTATGGTTATCTAGAATTAGTTATACATGTATTCAATGATATTAAGTCTCAAAATTAGGCTGAACTCAGAGAGCTGGTTAAGGGTTCAATGCGCAACTTCTCATAATTAATATGAAATCTTATACACAATTTATAAATTTTCTTTCAGAAAATATAATTGAGAATAACACTTTGGTGAAAAGGAAACAGTCTAATTAACATAAAGTATTACATACGATTTGATTAAGAATGTAAATTCTTTTTCAACAGGTTACCTCTTTGTAATTGGACAATTCTTTGCAATTATTTTACAACAGCACAGCTTCCCACGTACAATAATTTTAATTTTGACCAGGACAAGGCCTCCATCTTTTGCTCCAATGAAAAATGTTGGCAGATTTTAATCAGTAAAGGATCTCCGTTTGAATGGTTAAACAGCCTGAAGAATTCTCATTCGTGTATCTGAATCAACAAGAAAAGTCTTCAATCATGCAAAATAACAACATAACTTTCAGCGCGTCAATGTTCTCTGCCGGGCCTTCTTTCTTTGTTTAATTTCATCGATTGGACGCCTAATTGATATGATGGTTGGCAACTTGAATTAAACTAATGAATATGGACGCATTTGATCCAACATTCGTACCGTTTTCTTGAACATGTTTATTTACTTTTCTATGTGATTAAACATTATCTACATAGGTATGACCAACACACTCAGATTAAACCTAAACAACATTATTGCTAAAATTTATAGATAAACACTAGAATCTAATTAAATAAACTCACCGTTAAATATACATGAACTCAAGATGTCTAATTCTTGAGACTGAAAAATTGATGGCTATAAAATTAAACCAAGGCCTCATTGGTAACTGATAATATTCTGTTGTGTACCAAGTTTTTAATGAAGATATCTCGCCCCATGTTCCTTCGAAAACTTTGTATCATATATAGATGACATTTGTACTTGTCCTTTCGCTTTTTTTTTTTTTTTTTGACTTTACACACTCTTTACAATTTTAGGCAAGTGGAGCTATATCTAACACAATAATATTGCACTTGAAAAGCGGTTACGTGACAAACTTTTTCTTTTTTTCCTTTCCTCTCTCTCTCTCTTAACAAATTTCTGTTCCCCCCAACTGCGGTCCTATAAAGTATATATAGTCCTCATCAGCTTTATACTTCAAACCACACCAACTTGTTTCCATCTTGCTTCTCCTCCTTTGTTTCGCTTTTCCCCGTAACGAAACAATGGCAAAGAGTTTAGCCATAGCATCCCTCCAAATTCTCAGCCTACTTTCACTAGCAAGCTCGGGACAATCAAGGGCATTGTTCACAAATTTGACGGTGTACGTTCATGAATTTCGAAGTGGAGAAGGTCAGAGTATTTTCCCAGTTGCAGGTCTCTCCAACGTAACTTGGGGCTTTAACCAATTTGGAACTGTTTTTGTCGTTGATAATACCTTGACACAAAGCGTTTCAGTCAAATCCGCACTAGTTGGTCGTTTACAGGGCATTGCTGCAGTAGCATCCCTTGATAACACCAACATAGAGCTTGCGGAAACGTTTCTGTTCACTGATGGAAAGTACAATGGCAGCACTCTGGAAATGAAAGGAATTCTTATACAGTCTATGCATGTCAATGAAGTTGCAATTGTGGGAGGAACCAAACAATTTCGGCATGCAACGGGGTATATTACCTTTGAGACGGTCCGCACAACAGAAGATTATATTACTGTAAGGTCGAACCTCCACATTAGACAGGACATATAGGATGACTACCCTGGTATCGCTCTTCATTAATAACTGATGCAAATAAACTTGAGCCTGGGCCCTATAAGTCATCAGGTTAAGAATTTCTTCATGTATATATTATTAAAATGTATGCTGTGAGCTGTATTCACTCTATCAATAAAACAGTATGATTAGCAATACTTTTGAATAATTTGGTGTAACTATTGCTAGATCTTTCCTCGTACAATCCAAGGCAAGAATGTGTTCTAAGTTTCTTTTTCTTTACTAATTAAAATCTGAATAGTCTAGCTCAAAAAATTTTTGAATAATCTACATACGATTATAGTTGTTCACCTAGTTATTCAATATGAAGGATCTTTTTTGCTCTTCTTTTCTAGGTAGACTTGAGACTTTTATTATGTTTACCATAAAAAATTTAATACTACTGCAAATTTGTGTCGAATGTTTGTATTCTCAATAATTTAGTGATTTAAATGAATTTTGCTAATATTAGAACCAAGTAGTAACAAACCACCTACGGCATTCAAGTTGAAAGTTTATAGAAGCAGAGAATATATTAATGAAATGAAAAGCACTACTGGACTTATTGTGATGCAGATAAATGGTACCCAAGAGTCAAGATTGATGCTAAAACTTGTCAAAAATGGATGCTGTAGTTACATCAAGATGTAACCCATGGATGCGAAGGAAAAAAAAATTTGATTCAACGATCTTATTAATTTGCTTCCGACAATGTCTTGCTTCCGTTAATTGAGATGTAAATAGTATGAATAATTCCAGAGAGCATGGTATGAGTTGTAAAATTATTTTCCCCTTGAGCAAAAAATAGATTCTTTCGCCAACAATTTGAATAACAATTTTTACCCCAGATCTTGAATAAATGAAATATATATATATATATATATATATTTTTTACCTTGCAAAATTCCAAGTGTTGAGTAGCATAATTATTGCTTAACTATTTTCCTATCAGACAACCAAAAACATTACCAGCATTAACTATTGTACATAGGTCTCGATCGTGAAGTTCAAAGCTCGGCCTTATCCTCAACAGGTTCTTGTGGCTCCATTTGAAAGGCAACGCATAGTTTGTTGGATATTAGCCAAGAATTGAGAAGAATATTTTGAGTTTCTCATTCATTGATTTCTTTTTCCGTTAATTATCTTGGAATTTACAGGACTTATTTATAATTGTAAATACATCATTCTAGATTCATTGGAGTACATGAAAGTAATTCTAAACAAGTCACTTGCCAACTAACTCATTAACTTGATTTGCCAACGAACTAATTAATTAAACACATTATTCAACACATTCCCCCCCCCCCCAATGTGCTATTTTTGAACTCTAAGCTTTTCTTGAAAATAGTTGAACTTGTTTTTTGGAAGTGCAATGGTAAAGATATCTGCAACTTGGTTTTGACTCTTACAAAATATCAGTTCAATTTCGCCATCTACAATTGCATCATGAATGAAATGATGCATGATAGCAAAGTGGCGAGTTCTACTATCATAGATTGAATTTTTGGCAATGTCAATGGCTGATTTACTATTATGAAATATCAATGTAGTTTTCTATTGCTTTCACCAATGTATTCAAGAATTTTTCCAAACCAAATGACTTGTGATGTTGCCAATCTTGTAGACATATATTCAGCTACAATGAATTATTGTGCCATACATCATTGCTTCTTTGATACCTGATAAAATACTCTCGAATCTAGTGAAAAATAATAGTTTGAGGTGCTCTTCATATCATCAACACAACCACTCCAATCACTATCACAATAACCACACAAATTTGTGGAAGCTCCTTTGCTAAATTTGATACCATAGTTGAGTGTCTCTTTGTTGTATCTTAACATTCTCTTAGTTAATCCAAGATGTAATTGACTAGGATTGTACATAAACCTTGATAATAAGTTTGAAGCAAACATGATGTTCGACCTTGTAACTGTGAGGTAAAGCAAATTTCCCTCCAAGCTTCTATACAAAGTGAAATCAGCTCTCTTTTCTCCATTTTCTTTAACAAGTTTTTCACTCACAACAAGTGGTGTAACCATAGGTTTGCAATCAGACATGCTGAGTTTCACAAGAATATTTTCAACATATTTCTTGACAAACAAACACTCCATTATCATATTGATAATTCTCCATGCCAAGAAAATGATATAGCAGTCCTACATCATTCATTTCATCATATCTTTTCATCATGCCTTTCTTAAGATCAGTCATCTTTTCATTGTTACTGGTGTAAAGCAAATCATCAAAATATGAAGCAACAATGAGAATGTCTGAGTTACCTTGAGACTTCACATACAATGTTGGCTCACTTTTGCTCTTCTTGAATCCTTACTCCATGAAGTAAAAATCAACTTAGCTATACCAAACCCTAGGAGCTTGTGTCAATTCGTACAATACTTTATTCAACTTATACACTTTGTTTTCTTCTCCTTCTTTGATAAAGTCTTGAGGTTGTTGAACATGGCACTTTTTCTTTCAATTCTCCATTCAAAAATGCAGATTTGATATCAATTTGATAGAGATTCCAACCTTTTTGGGCTACCATGTCAATAAAAGTTCTACTTGTATCAAATTTTGCAATCAGTGCAAAAGTGTCATTGTAGTCAATTCCAAACTATAGCGAATAACCCTTTGCAACAAATCTTGCATTCTTCTTTTGGATTGAGCCATCCGGATTTAGTTTGACTTTGTGAACCCACTTGACACCAACGATTTTCTTGTCTTGAGCTTGTTCAACTAACTTCTAAGTCCTGTTCTTTTCAATTGCATGAATCTTCTCTTCCATTGCCTTCCTCCAATCTTTTTCTCCATACGCTTCTTCAAAATTTCTGATTCAAGAATGCAAAAGTTACATCTTGCATAAAACATCACTCAAACTCCTCATTTGATAAATAAATAAATAAATAGACAAAAGTAAACTGTGCATGGAAAATTACCATTTTCTACTAATTTAAGTAACTGTTGGTGCATGTGCTTACATAGGCATTAAGAGTGTCTATCTAGTCATGGTGGCTTCTTCTGGCTTTCACTGCCAAATAAAAAAATTAAAAACAATGAATGTTATAGAATATGCGGTGTTGTCTATTTATATCAGCTATGATTCAAGTGATCTTGTTAAGAATCTAATGAATTATGGGAGTAAACCCAACTAATCAGACATATAATACCCTGTCAGAGGACATGTTCATTGGTCTCACGTACTTAAATAAGTGTGAAGTTCTCAAGTGAAATATTTGATCAGATACATCATCCATGGCGCCCGAGAAAGCGTCTCCAGCTACCCCATCTTCTTGATCCTTGACAGTTGATTATAAATGTTTATTTGGTAACTTTCTTTTATAGGGCACATGGGTCCATATCAAATATGACAACGCAATTGCAAAGAGGTTGTCTCGCCAAATTTTTTATTTTCAGAACGTTCGATTTTTTGAAAGTTTAAAGAAAAAGAAAATTAATTTGCTCAACTGATCCGATTCCTGTCAATAATACATATGATGGCCGAGTTAGGATCTTTATTTAGGGGATGCAATAATTTTATGTTTGATAAGTGACTAATTTACGCTATATTTGAATATATTTTATGTTATTTTTAGTCACTTTGGCAATATTGTAGGAAGAAAATGGATCATTTCAGCTGTAATTGGTGCAAAATACTCTTAAGTAATTAAATGAGATTTATGTCACTTTTTACTTGCATTTTGTCCATAATTTGTATAGGAGTTGGAAATATACTTCATTTGGATGAAAAAGGAAGTTGACAGTTTTGACATATTTTCGTATTTCGGCTATAACTTGAGTTACAATGATCGGATTGAGATGATTCTTGAACCATTTTGAAGATAAGAGATAGATCTACAATTCATGTGAAGACATCGAAATCCAGTTTGAAGGTTTTCTAGGTCAAAAAGGCAAATTACAGTAGCTAATTTTCTATGGTCGAAACTGAGATAAGGCAGTGAGCAGTCAAGGGTATTTCTATCATTTCTCTACCTACACAAATCCAAATGAGGTGATTCTCAATGCATTGGAAAGCTAATTCAAAGGGTTACAAGTTTCATGTTTTGGTCAAGAGTAAATTCAGCATCTATCATCAAGAAAAGTTCAGTTGAATTTGAGGCAGAATTGGAGCAACATTGAAGACTAGACAGAAATTGCTAAGAATGGCAGGGGAGCAATCCGGCCGGATTCTGGCCTGATTCTGGTCAGAAATGGCTGCTCCCCACTTGCACAACTTGTTTCCTCCTCCAATAATTCACAGCTATTGATGGACGTGTGACACCAACTTTGCAGCTGTAAAGGTGATGTTTGAAGTCTCATTTCTTGACTAAATCATCTATAAATAGCCATGGACTTGCGAAGACAAAGGAGCTTGGAGAGTACAAGAAATACCACAAAAATGTAGTTTTTACATTCTCTTAGTGTTAGGTTAGTATAGTATAGGATAGTTTAACTAGTAGTTCATCCTTCTTATTTATTAGCTAGGCAAAGATGAAGATGGAGATGAAGAAGGCAAGGAAAGAACTCATGTGACAAGGGTTACTTTAGGGGTGGCAATTCGGGTCCAAATCAGGTTGGCGGGTCGGGTTCGGGTCAACCCGCCAGAAAATCTGTTGACCCGAACCCGACCCGCCAACCCGTGACGGGTCAGGTATGCTGACCCGAACCCGAAAATTTCAGGTTGACGGGTTGGCGGGTCGACCCGAAATGACCCGAAACTTAATTTTAATTTATTAATTTATCACTATAATTTCTAATAAAATCAATTTCTCACAAAACTAATTACATAATCAAGTAATAAAAATTTAAATAAATAATTCCAAACCAAATCTAAAATAAATTAAACACCGTAAAAGTGTTTTATCCCAAACAAAATATAAAATAAATTAAAACAATATAAAAGTAAAAAATAATATAATATATTATTTGTCCAAATATAATAATTTCAACTTCACACAATTAAATAAATTCATTTAGGATTAAGTAATTAATGCCTTTGAAAAAAAGAATAACTTAGTTTAGTTAGATAAAATTATTTTTATGTTTATTAAATTATTTTTAATTCGTAAACGGGTCATATCAGGTCATATCAGGTCACCACGGGTTGACCCGAAATCGACCTGTTTTCTTTTCGGGTTCATCGGGTCCAACCCGATTCTGACCCGAATTCCCGAAACCTCAACCCAAACCCATTAATTTCGTGTTAGGTTCGTGTCGTGTTTTCAGGTCGTGTCGAAAATTGCCACCCCTAGGTTACTTTACCTTTCCAACTATTTATCTTTTGTACTTGATTCTAAGTTTAATTAATATACAAGTTTTAGATTTTATGTTTATTATGTGTTTCTAAAGTTTATGTCTTGGGCTTGGTTGAACTTCTATGATTGTTTGTGTTTATTATTTGGCTATTTGATGCTATTATTTTGAGTAAGTTATTTAGCACTTTAACTCTTTAAATCATGATTAACTTGGTATCATTAATTGTGATTATCTAAAGGTATTGTTTCTTCAATGAAAATTGAGATTTAACACAAGTTCAAGAAGTGCTAAACCTAGGGAGTACACTCGCGAGAGTAGAGGTGCAGCTATGTGATTTTAGTGATTCATTTCATGTAATTTCATAGAAGAAATGAACTTATAATTAATTTCATAACCACGAGAGTAGGTATGGATTAGATATAAGTATAGTTGATTCACTACGAAAATAGGTTTCACATACATAAAGAAATTACGCCATAATAGTCGTACTCAATGATCCAAAAGTAGCACTTGCATGAGTAGTTAGAGATACCATAGCCTAAGGAGCTTTTATTTACTATTTTCTTGTATAAGTTTAGCATAGTTTTATCTCCTTTAAGTCATTGATCCTCTAAATAATAGAGAAGCTTTAGTAGTGCCGGTAATTGTCCAATCTTTCTCGTGGGATCGACCCGATATATGCCCTAAACTACTAATTTGACCTATATACTTGCAGTCAAAACGGGTATATTTTGAAATTAAACTTGTACTTATATAAAAATTTTGTCAAGTTTTTGGCGCCGTTTCCGGGGAAGATTTGTGGCAATATCGGCGTGAAGAGCAACTTTATTAGTTTGGACATTTTATTAGTTTTCTAGTGTGTTAATTAAGTATAATTTGTTGTGTGTTTATTGAGTTAGTCTTAAATGTTATTTTCTTTTATTTTAGTGTTTATTGCGTGTATGTGTTTTATAACCTATTCTTCTTACTAATCTTGCTCTTAAGTTGTTTAAAAGCAATTTTAGGTAATGAGGAGGGTAAGTCAATATAGAGGACAATGCATGAGAAGTGGAAGATCGGCAAGAGATGGTTACTACGTGCAAAGCTCCTTGAATAGAGGTAACCAAGAAATTGCCGAAGGTATGTCATTTGAAGATGGTTTAAGGTGCTTAAAGGCTAAACTTGATGTTATAACGTTACAAATTCAAATAGATGCCATTATGCATGAAATTGAGCAAAAGAGGAATGTTAATGTTTTTAATTCTAATCATGTGATTTATGACTTGTGTGGAGGTTATCATGCTACTTATACATGTATGCAAGAACAAAATGTGGATTATTATGATGAATTGGGGCATTACAATTCTTGTTTTGATCAATATGGTGCTAATAGGGGCAATTCTTCTACTTTTGGTTGGGATAATCAATGTACTTATAGTGATTCTCCATATTTTTATGATTATCATCTTGGGAATTGGCAATAGAAATGTTAGTTAATGCACTTTCACCTTTGGAATTAGAAAGTGAACTAGTAGCTAACGATTCTAAGCCATCTTGGGAGTTAGTTATAGAAAAACTAGCAAATGCGACCTCCAACCGTTTTGATAGGGTTGATGAAAGGTTAGATGAATTAGCTTCTCACTTTGGTAGAATACAAGACCAATTATATGCATTGTGTGAAGTTATTTCCTCTAATGATATGCAAAATGACCCTATTATGAATGGTGGGAATGTTGTATGTGACAATGGATTAAATTTTGATCAAAATAATGAATCTAATTTGAGTTTCAATGAAAAAATGTCCATTTCACATAATAGTACCATTGAAACTAACCTTGAACCTCAAGGGGTGAGCCTTAACGACTCATTTGTCACCCCTCTTGAGGAATGTGTTCATAGTATAGGTTCTAAAAATATTATAACCCAAGAAAGCCATGTAGATGTTCCTTTGGTGAGTTCTCAAGTGATACACATTCAAGATAATATCAATGAATCACTTGAAATAGGTAAGTCACTTCCACATCTCACATCATTAGAACATGTGGCTTTTGCTATTAAGCCACATTTTAATGATCCACCACGACAAAAAATGGTGGATTATTCGTTAACTAAACCTCCTTGATAATGAGGTTATATAGTCAAGCTAATGACTATAAAGAAGCGCTTGTTGGGAGGCAACCCAACGATTTCTTGTTTTAAGTAGGTGTTAGTTGTTTAACTAGTGTTTTTGTATATTTTATAGGTGGCAATGGCAAGGGTTCATGCAAATTGTTTCAAGTGCAAAAGAGCGTAGAAGGAAGCAAAAAGGGAGTTTTCATGTTCATTTAATGCATTTAAAGTGATTTATGCTAAAATTATATTGATACATGATTTCATGTTTCTAAGTGCATTTGGTTGAGAAAAGCACCTTTTTTATGGTTTAAAATGAATTTTTTACTTAAAGAATATAAAAACAGTCGAAAACCGGGTGAGTGTGGAAACTTGATCACGCAGGGAACTGGAGGAAAAAACTGCAGAAATCAAATCCGGCCAATTTTAGGCCGGATTCACGGCCGGATTCACGGCCGGATTGACAGGGGACTTCAAAAAAAATTTTCTAGCTCTCTGGCCAGAATCGGGCCAAAAATCCGGCCGAATATCCAGCCAAAATCGCGCACAAGAGGGGAATCCGCGCACGGATTCCCCATTTCCTTCTTCCTTTCTTCTTTAACTTTCACATACACTCACACCCCAAAACACACACTACTCACCAAAATCCCTCTTTTCAACATCAAATTTTCAAACTAACTTCACCAAAACACTTGCCCTTACCTCTAGAGATGATTTCATAGTTTAAACTTCTTCAAAAATAAGCTTTAATTCAGATTTGCAAATTTTTGAACTCTCCATTTGAGGGTAGAATTAGAGTGAGATTTTAGGGGGTTTCTTCACCATTTGTATCCACAATCATCAAATAACAAGTTGAGGTAACAAATCTTCACCAAATGTTGTCATTTAAATTTTGTCATT
Source organism: Coffea eugenioides (assembly GCF_003713205.1). NCBI lineage: Eukaryota > Viridiplantae > Streptophyta > Magnoliopsida > Gentianales > Rubiaceae > Coffea > Coffea eugenioides. Next base: position 38,791,137 of record NC_040039.1, read on the forward strand.
TTTCACCTTTTTCTCATTTTTTGGGCAATTTCGAATTTCTTTATTTTAAGATATTGCGCTTTACATTGTGCTTATTAAGGTTATTGATGATTATTGGTGATATTTAACTCAAGGGTTTGTGATTATTTGGTGAATTTAGCAATTTTTAGCTAATTTTAAGGATTAATGTGACTTGATAACTATTAGCTAAATTCTTGAGTTAATTGGATTGAAGGAAAATTAATGAGATTAATGGATTGCTCTAGGATATTTGCATGCTAAATTTAGGCTTAATTTGCTTATCTCTAGATTTTTGGCATGTTTATTCTAGAATCTTTGGCGAAAAATGAATTAATGACCTTTTAAAGCCTTAAACTCATGGTTAAGGTGTTATTTAGCTTTAATTATGCTTATTTAAGTCATTAAGATGGGAGTGAGTTGTGTGTTTGCTTAATTGCTTCCTCTAATTATGTAGACATTATATGTTCAAATGTTTTATTTGGGGAAAATATAAGAGCACTTGTCGTTGATAATCGATTTTAATACTTACTTATGATATTGATTGCTACTTATTATGTAAGTAAGTTAATGAGTTTGTCTCTTTAAAGATAAAGGTAAATGCGACCAAGTGTTCGTTATCCTTTATTTAACAATGTACCTATTAGTTGAAATTAATGCTTAAAAATTTCATTTAGGTACAATGGCTCGCACTAAGAAAGTCGGGGTGAAATCTCCACCTCCCAAGAGGAAAGGAGAAGCCTCTACGTCTATTTCTAGACTACCGCATATGAAGAGAAAAGCAAGTAGACAACTTGTGCTTGAAGATGAACCATCATCTGAAGAGGAGACTCGACAACACGAAGAGCAACAAGAGGAACAAGAGGAGCAAGTTCCTCATGATAGGTCGCGCATCACCTCCACCGAAAATGAAGTTTGGTATAATTCAAGGAGGAGAGCTAAGGTATTGGTGGAGAAAGATGTCACTCTGGATGTTGAGAAGATCTACCATCTCAAGGCCTCCTTTGCCAAATTGGGATGGGAGAATCTTTTCAACATCCCAAATATTTATTATGAGGAGCTTGTTTGAGAATTTTACGCCAATGTGGAGGGTAAGCAAGCTTTTCATTTCGACACAGAAGTGATTACAAGTACAATGCGAGGAACCAGAGTTCAAATCCATAGAACTCATTTGGAAAGCTATCTTTAAGTTTCTGACGTTGGGTATAAGGTAGATTTGAAGAAAGCATTCAAACCGTGCGATTTGGACTCTTGGAACATGCTAGAGGCACTTGTACGCTTGGGAGTTGAGTATAAGTCTATTCGAAAGACTGGGCAATATTCCGTATTGACTTCCTCCTTTTCGGAGTTGCACCATCTTCTTATCTACTTGTTTGCCTCCAATATCATTCCGAGAGCAAGTGGAACCAATAAGGCGCGCACAAGTGACATCTATTTCTTGAATAAAATGGAGCATGGTTTAGGCAACATGCAAGACATTCCATTGGGAAGCATTATAACCAACCACATGTGGGCTGTGATTCAAAATAACGACGTCAAACATGCTTTCCTATATGCTCGGTTCTTGACCTTGGTGTTTCAAAAGGCTGGAGTTAATTTCTCTAATGCTATCCCTACATGCCTCAAGAAGAAGAACATCTTCACATTGGATTTTTGCAGGTTTCTTTTGAAGAGTAAAAATGTGGGTAGTCCTTCAACTCAAGGAGATGCTCAAGGTGACATTCGGCAAGAGGAAGAAGGTGAAATTACACGTATTGAGGAAACTCAAGCGGTCGAGACAACTGTCCCACCGGTCTCAACTGATCCATCCTCCTCACGTCGCCCATCTTCATCTCAGGACACTCGGTCATTTCTCAAGAAGATAATGGATAAGTTGCTTTGCATAGAGACCGAAGTGAAGAATAGTAGACAAGAGGACAAACGAAATTCCGAGCGTCTTCGTCGCATTGAGGCCAAACTTGGCATTGAATCTCCTCCGATTCCACCTTCTTCACCTGATCAAGTGGCTACTTGAGGGAGTGCTAGTCACCACTTGACATTGCTGCTATTTTTCTTTTGTTTTCCTTAGTGCTTTTGATGTTTATCTTTTAGTGGTTTTTCTTACTTCTTTTGTATGAACTCATCCAAGTGATCTTTATTTACGTTGTGATTTTATTGCTTCAAGACTTCTTAAGGTTGGAAATTCATCACTTGGCCATGGATTTGGATAACTCAAGTTCATATCGGGAGTATTTTCTCTTACTCTTCATTTATTTTCCTTTTCTCACATTGAAGACAATCCAAAATTTAAGTGTGGGGGAGGGAAATATTTGAACTTGCATTCTAATACCATGTGATGATATTTTGTGGATTTAAATGCTTAAAAATGTTGGAATTGTACTTTGAAATATTGCCATGTGGATAATTTTCTTGAAATTGGGTTTGTTGGCAGGGAGTTTCGTCCATTTATAAGGGGAAACTCTATCAAAATTTTTCTAAAATCTTTTCCAATATTTCACTATGGCCTAAAAATTCTTCAAATTTTTGCACTTTTATTTAAAAAAGGGCCAAATTGTTCCAACTTTAAGTGTTTCATTCTTCCACTTGTTGAAACTTTATATGTATTTTGGAAGATTTAGTCCTCATTTGACTTGGAAATGGTTACTATGCAATTAGGATTTTTGCATTTTAGAAAGTATATCTGATAAAGTAAGGAAAATTATGCCTATAATTTTGCATGTTTAATGAGATTTCTCCTCTTTACTTAATTTTACAAGTGAATGATTGATATAGTCAATAAAGGCTATAATTTTCCTTTGATTATTCTTGTGTATTTGTTAAGAGGAAATATCTATTTATTATCTTTTACTTTTGAAAAAGAAGAAAAAAAAAAGGAAAAAAAAAAGAGTTTTTGTTCTACTCCAATGACTCATGTACCGAGTAACCGGGGGTTGGCATCTACAAATGTCGATATTCGTGTAAAATGGCACTTGAATTAAGAGTATGCATAGCAACTTAAATATATGAAATGTTGAGTAACCGGAGATCTTCACCTAAAAGTGTCGATTTTCGCGTCAAAAGGCATTTTCACTATTTGAGTAAAAATCAATGTTTAAACATAGAATATGTGTTTTGTGGACTTTTAGCACAATTAAATGCTTCTTATAAGTATAATATGCATGAACAAATTTATTCAATATTGCAAAAATAAGATAAAAATTTGTATATATTGTGATTCATTATTTGTAGCAGTTATCAGGGTCATTTAATGGCATAAAATTGTAAAATCGTTAACATAAGATGTAAAACTATAACATGTATATGCAAATATATAGAATAGACAAACAATGTGTATTTAGTCAAATAAATAAATGAATATTTACTTCACTAGTAAATTGTATAGTTAAACATATAAATGGAGTTACAATATTAAGCAAATAAGATCTATCAGAAAGGAAATACAAATAGCATCATTTTTTTTAAGGATTTTATCATAGAAATGGTGAAGGAAACTATAAAAAAAATTGCAATAGTTTTGGGGGTACAGTAGTGGAACAAGATAGAATATTTTGAAAATTCTAGAAGGAGAGGGGAAGAAGGGAGGGGTAAAAATTTGGCAATTATAAAAACCTAAACTTTGTATAGGTTGTTTTATAGCTTTTAAAAAGTGAACGGGTGCAATTTCAACCCCTAAAAAGAATGTGTCTCTGCCCCTAAATATATAGTCCTCACCAACTTATACGAACTAGGAGTAGATGAAGTTGATATTTGGTGGGACTTTATGTTTGTTAAATTCTTTGCTTGATTTAGTGCATGATCAAATAACTTTGTTGTACTCTAGCAAACTAACTTAATGTACAAAAAAATTACTTATTCTGTAAGTAATACTAAATGTAAGTGTACACTAAATCTCAGAAGAAGTGAAACAATAGTATACAACCGTATTGAACTCAATTGCACCTACATCCCCAAACTTATATTTTGTGAAAATGGGTTTACAAAATCAAAACCCACTTTGATGAAACTATTGAGCGTTACGAAGCTTGCTTAGTAGCCAAAGGGTACACTCAAGAGTATGGCATAAACTATATAGAAACTTTTGTTCCACTAGCTCGATTGACATCTATCCGCAGCCTCTTAGCTATTGCTTCAGTTCGTAAATGGAAGCTTTTCCAAATGGTTGTTAAAAACACCTTCCTTTATGGTGATTTAATAGAAGAGGTTCATATGCATCCTCCTGGCTATCATTCTCCTCATAAGGTTTGTAAACTTTGACGAGCCTTGTATGGACTAAAGCAAGATCCCAGGGCTTGGTTTGCCAAATTCAGTTCCACTCTTGCTCAATTTGGTTTTGTTTCTAGTTGATAGGGTGTAAATTGTAGTTCATTTATAGGTATAAATTGCTAGTTAATTATGTTATTTGAGCTTTATCTTGGATAGAAATTACTTAATTTTTCTTGTATATTTTTCTAAAAGGTTAAGAGCTCAATTGAAGAGAAAATGGACTAAAAATGTGGTGTGAAGTAGCAATAAAAAGGGAAAAAGTCAAGAGGAAAGGGTTGGCAGGATTGATATGTTTTAGGATTTGGTGATAACTTGAGCGACACAAAGCGGATTTAGATGATTCTTAATTCAATTTGAAGCTAAGAGAATGCTCTACAACTCATATGAAGACATCAAAGTTTGGTTCTCTCATTTTCATAGTCAAATATCCAAATTACTGAAGTACAAGTGCGTTGCGATGCTCTTACAACCAGGTCTCAATATTTTAGGAATATCTTAGTGTCTAGACCCAAATGACTTGATTCTTATGGCATTGGAATGCGTGTTAAAAGGGCTACAACTTTTATGTTTTGATCAAGAACTGATTCAACCTATTTGATTGATCTTTTGAGGCTCAAAGTCCAGCACTGGACTTGGCACCGGACTTCGCGCTGAACATTGCCAGATTCTTTTATGCTTCTTGCTTGGCCCGAAGACCAACGCCGGATGTTGGCCTATCATCGGGCTTCGGGCTGGTCTTCATTGAGAAAAAGTGTGGAAATGTGATTTTTTTTAGTGTAATAAAGCCTATTCCTACCCTAGTTAGGATATATCTCCAAGAAACTTTAGATAGGGGTTCTTTAGATTATTTTTAGGGTGGAAAACATTAGTCTAGACAAGTTTTAACATCTTTTCCTAGTTTCTTCTTGAGAGATCAAGATCAACTAGAGGCTAATCAGGGAGCGCGCAAGAAGATAAGATTGGAGCGAGCAACTGAGAAGTTTTCTTACTCTTTCTCGCATCTTTGCAGCAACTCTTTGAATTTGTGGTTATAATTGTCAAATCATGTTGAACTAAATTGTTTCTAGAGTTAGAGTTTTTATGAAAGAATTTGATTTATTCTTTTAGTTTAATTCCTTGTCTTTTACTATGATTTATTTATCTTGTTCTTAATGCGTATTTATGCCCGATCGCCATGAATATAAATGTTGGGTTTGTGTCAAATTGAGAAAGGAGATACAACCATGCACTAGATAGATAAATACACATAGACTAATCACGAGAGTAGGTTAAGGTATGCATGATGTATCTATATCACTGAGAATCTTAATGGGTTTAATTGAACTTTTATGACCATCGAGAGAGGCATAGGATTTAATTAAACACATTTTAGATGCATCGAGAGGTGGTCTAAAATATATTCGTGTGATGCATTTATAGTTTGTTAAGAAATTAACTAGATAATTGATTCAAATTCTAGATTAAAACATGAAACCCTAAACTCGCGTCTATTGTTTTCTCATCACTACTTTATTTGCATTGATAATTTTATTGTTTAGTTAGAAAATGAAACTCTTGAATTTGAATTTTATTATTTTGTTAGAATAATTAAAGTAGAAAATTAATTCGTCCCTGTGGGTTCGACCCTGGAATACTCCAGATAATTTATTACTTCAATCGACCTTGTGTCCTTGCAGGAATTCATCGATCAATTTTTTGGCACCGTTACCAGGGATTATTTTATTTTATTTTATCTTATTTTATTTCTAGTTCTTCACTTTTAGTTTTGACTTTTCTTGTTTAGGTGTTTGGTGTATGACCCGATCTCAAAAAGGTAATTTGAATTTTGACCCATAATTTGAAAAAACTGCGAAGTATTTGAGGAAACAAACTCGCTTGCAAAAATAAACTTTGTAACCATCTTCACTAGGATTCCATATTACCTTAGAGCTGAGTCAGCAAGGCTGACGATGAAGAGATGGCTGAGGAGAATAGAAATAATGACAATAATCAACAGCAGGTAGTGCAACCACCCGTAGGACTTCGTCTTTGGGACATCCAACATCCTGTGATCGTGGCTTCTTCCCACTACATTAGACTAAGTGAAGAAGCAAGGAACTATGAGCTCAAAACGATACACTTTAGCATTTTGCCTGCTTGCCATGGTTTAGCCAATGAAGATCCACTCTCCTTCATAAGAGAATTTTATTCGGTGGTCCAAACTTTTCCTTTGAATGGAGTGCCCGAAGATGACTTACGAATGAGGTGCTTCCCTTATTGTCTAAAGGATTGTGCAAAGTCTTGATTATTTCATCTACCTAAAGGATCTTTGAGGATATGGGAAAATGTTTATAATATCTTTATGACCAAGTACTATTCACCTCAGAAAGGAACAAGATTTACACATTTTCTCAAATGGAAGGAGAGTCAATACATTAAGCATAGGAGCACTTTAAGTTACTACTCTCTCCATGTCCTCATCACCAATATTCATTGGTGTTGCAAGTTTAATTTTTCAATGAAGAGTTGACCTTAACAACTCAGAATATGGTGGATATTGCTGCAAGAGGGTATATTGGTGACCAAACCCTGGAGGAATTAGTTAGTCTCTATGAATTGTTAGCTAGCAATTCTTAACAAAAGGCAATTCGGGGTAAGAGAGTAGGAGTGCATAAAGTGAATGTGTCACAAGATTTGAGTTCACTGGTAGTTGAATTGAGTCATCAGATGCAACAGCTCCTAAATCGGGTAACTCAATCTCAGTACATGTATGGGAATTCTGCCGTTGGTTGCTATAATAGAGATCCCTCCACCATGGTAGAAGACATTAATTTCACTGAAGCATAAGGTGGGTAGAGGTTGCAGCCAAGGAATGATCCGTTCTCTAATACATACAATGAGGGGTGGAAAAATCACCCTAACTTTTCATGTAAGGATCAAGGAATTAGACCTATGGGACCACCTGGGTTCCAAAATTTGCAGCAACCTTCTCAATATCCTCCTCAACTTACTTAGGAGAAAAAGTCCAACCTTGAAGAAATGATGCTCCAATACATGCAAAAGTTGGACCAAAGGATGGACCAATTCTATAGAATTGCCCAATCTCAACAAGCCTCCGTTCAAAATCTTTAAAGGCAAGTTGGTCTGCTGGTAAAGGCAGTAACTGAAAAGGTACAAGGAAAATTGCTTAGTAGCACTGAGGTGAGTCCAAAAGAAACTACTGTGGCTATGACTTTTCGTTCAGGCAAAGTATTGGATTATCTTGTCATTAAGCCCCAGACTAATCCAAGTGCAAAGCAAGATAGGAGTGAAATTGCCATTAATAGTGAAGAAACTGGAGATTTGGAGAATGGTTCAGGTGAAAAGAACCAAGGGGAAGATAGTCAACGCCTGAGGTGAAAGGTTATGTGTCGCCTATCTCTTTTCCCCAGAGGTTTAAGAAAAAGGCAACTAATGAGTAATACCAAAAGTTCGTAGAGATGCACAAGACATTTCGAGTGAACATGCCTTTTTCTGAAGTTCTTGCTAATATACCTGCTTATGCAAAGTTCTTGAAGGAGATAGTGTCTCCTATAAAGAAGTTAGAAGACTTTGCAAAGGTGTCGCTTACGAATGCAGTGCAATACTACAAAATCGTCTTCCTATCAAGATGAAAGATCCAGCGAGTTTTACTGTGCCTTGCCAATTTGAACATATTCTTGTTGATAAATGTTTGTGTGACCTTGGATCTAGTGTTAATTTGATGCCTCTATCATTTTTTAGGAAATTAAAGTTTGCCAATTTGGGGCCTACTCAAGTGATTCTACAACTGGTTGATCATTTAGTATGTTATCCTGTTGGTATTGCAGAAGATCTGTTAGTTAAAGTCAGTAAATTTTATTTTCCTACAGATTTTCTTGTTCTTGACATGCAGGAGGATATTTCTATGTCAATTATCCTTGGTAGAGGGTTCTTAGCTACGGGGGAAGCTAATATAGACTTATTAAAAGGGAAATTGACTTTAAGGGTTGGTAAAAAGAAAGAAGAATTTAATATCTTTGAACCCTTAAAATACTCTTCATATGAGGGGTCTTGTTCCTATATCATTGCTTCTAATGATTTGTATGCTGAAAAATATGTATTAGAGTAGGATGTAGAGGTCATCCCTTTGCAAAATCATCGTGCATATTCTTCTTCAACAGTTCAAAAGCACAATGGAGATGCGAAAAATCATACAAAATTGTAGGCACGCGATAAGAAAACTATGAAATCATCTGAACCATTTCATCTACCATAATCATATGTGACCCTGTTTGGCTAAAGACGTTAAACTTAGTGCTTCTCGGGAGGCAACCCAATTTTCTTTTTAATTTCATTTAATATTTTTCTTTCATTTAGGATTAATGGTGGTGTTTATTTCCTTACAATTTTATTACTTTCTAGTTTGGGTTATTTGGTGGTATAGTTAACTCCTATTTGTAGTGTTTTCTTGTCTTTTTATAGGTTGGTAGGATGGCTTCTTGACCTTGACTATTGGATGGTAACTAGCAACTTCTCTCACCCCACTTGGTCTTTGGCACTTCATTTGTTATTAGAAAAGTTTCATTTTCATCTCTTTTCCTGTTGTTATTTCCTTATTTTATCCCTAACATTGAGGACAATGTTGTATTAAGTGTGGGAGAGGGGTAAATGGGTGAAGTGAAATTTTTGAATATTTGGGACAAAATTTTTCAAATTTTTATTGTTGATTCCTTGATAAGGCAATGGCTTACATTTTGAGTGTTATTATTGTTAAAGCGATATGTGTATGAATGTGTTAAGTGTCAAAAGGTGTTGCTTTAAAGTGCTTCTTTGGTGAATATTTGGTATTTTGAGACATTTTCCATTTTTAGCTAATTTTTCTAGGCATTGTAAATATTTTCTAGCATTTTTCTTGTGAATTTGGCCTAATTATTAATATTAATTCTCCATATTATTGGGATATGAAGCAGACTTTTATGTTCTTATTCGTGTTATATACTCATTTTATTTAGTTGAACTATACTCCGCTAGTTATCGTTGCCTAGTAATCGGGGGTTTTCACCTAAAAATATCGACTTTCATGTCAAAAATGATGATAGCTATGACTATATGATTTTTGAGCGATGAAAAGTTGAGTAACCGGGTTCTTTCATTTAGAAGATGTTGGAGTTCGCGTCAAAATGCTTGAACGGCTAAGAATGAAGTACATTCCCCTTGTTAAAATGTGAAAAATCTTAAGTGTCGGGGAATTTGAAGAGAACTAAGAGAAAAATATGAAAAAAAAGTAAATATGTGGATATAATAATAATCTTCAAATCCATATGATTATATGTTTAAGATTTTCCTTAATAGTTGGGTCATTTGCGAGAAAATGCTGGCTAAATATTATATTCCTAGTTTAGTTAGCCAAAGTTGAAAGGGTCGATGGGGTTAAAAACAAACCGAAGAAGTATCATTTCACTATTAACGTTTAACACTTGTGTAGAATGGTTGCTTTAATATTGATAGCCTTGAATATAGCAATTGTTTGGATTTAATTAGTTTTGTTCTTGTGCTTGAGGACAAGCATAGGCTAAATGTGAGGGAGTTTGATAGGATGTAAATTATAGTGCATTTATAGGTATAAGTTGCTAGTTAATTATATTATTTGAGTTTTATCTTGAATAGAAATTGCTTAATTTTTCTCGTATATTGTTCTAATAGGTTAAGAGCTCAATTGAAGAGAAAATAGACTAAAAATGTGATGTGAAGTAGCAATGAAAAAGGAAAAAGTCAAGAGGAACAGGTTTGGCAGGATTGATAAATTTTAGGATTTTGGCAATAACTTGAGCTACACAAAGTAGATTGAGATGATTCGTAATTCAATTTGAAGATAAGCCAATGCTCTACAACTCTTATGAAGACATCAAATTTCATTCTCATGTTTTCATAGTCAAAAATTCAAATTACTGAAGTACAAGTGTGTTGCGATACTCTTACAACTAGGTTTCAATATTTTAGGCATATCTCAGCGTACAGACCACCAAATGACTTGATTCTTATGGCATTGGAAAGTTATTTTAGGCAATTTTTTATTTTGAACAAGAACTGATTTGGCCTATTTGATAGAGTTTTTGAGGCTCAAAATCCAGCATCAGACTTGGCACCGGACTTCACGCCAAACATTACTAGATTCTTTTATGCTTTTTTCTTGGGCCGAAGACCGATGCCAGACATTGGGCTGGTCATTGGGCCAGCCTTCATTGAGAAAAAGTGCAGAAATGTGATTTTTTTAGTCTAATAAAGCCTATTCCTATCCTAGTTAGGATATATCTTCAAGAAACTATAAATAGGGGTTTTTAAGGTCATTTTTAGGGTGGAAAACATTAGTCTAGGCAAGTTTTAACGTCTTTTCCTAGTTTCTTCTTGAGAAATTAAGATCAAACAAAGACGAATCATGGAGCGTGCAAGGAGAGAAGATTGAAGCGAGCAATTGAGAAGTTTTCTTATTCTTTGTCTTATCCTTGTAGCAACTCTTTGAATTAGTGGTTATAATTTTCAAATCATATTGAACCAAATTGTTTTTAGGGTTAGGGTTTTTATAAAAGAATTTGATTCATTCTTTTAGTTTAATTCCTTGCCTTTTACTATGATTTATTTATCTTGTTCTTAATGCGTAATTATGCATGATCACCATGAACATGAAGTTGGGTTTGTGTCAAATTGAGAAAGAAGATACAACCGTGCACTAGGTAGATAAACATATATAGATTAATCATGAGAGTAGGTTAGAATGTGCGTGACGCACCTATATTATTGAGAATCTTAATGAGTTTAATTGAACTCTTATAACCATTGAGAGAGGTATAGGATTTAATTAAACACACTTTAGATGCATCGAGAGGTGGTCTAAAATATAGTCGTGTGATACGTTCATAGTTTATTAAGAAATAACTAGATAATTGATTCAAATTCTAGATTAACATATGAAACCCTAGATTGGCGTCTATTTTTTTCTCACCACTACTTTATTTGCATTGATTAGTTAGAAAATATAACTCTTGAATTTGAATTTTATTCTTTTGTTAGAATAATTAAAGTAGAAAATTAATTCATTTCTATGGGTTCAATCCTGGAATACTCCAAGTAATTTATTACTGCGATCGACCCTATGCACTTGTAGGAATTCGTCGATCACTAGTCCATATAATTCTACATTATTCATTCGACGAACTGATTGTGGAATTGTCCTTCTATTACTCTACGTTGATGATATGATAATAACAGGAGATAATGCATCTGGTATTTCAGAAGTACAACATTATCTTAGTCATCATTTTGAAATGAAAGATCTTGGTTTTCTTAGCTATTTTTTGGGTCTTGAAGTTTGTCAAAATTCTGAAGGTTATTATCTCTCTCAAGCCAAGTATGCATCTGACTTACTTTCTCGAGCTAGCATCACTGATAACGAAACGGTATCAACTCCCTTGGAACTCAATTGCAAACTTACACCTCTCGATGGCATTCCTCTTGCTGATCTTCCGTTATACCAACAACTTGTTGGGAGTCTTGTTTGTCTTACTGTTACTCGTCTTGATATCCTATATGCTATTCACCTCATTAGTTAGTTCATGTCTACTTCTCACTCATCTCATTTCTCTATAGTACTTCGGATCCTTCGCTATATTAAAGGAACTCTTTCATGGTTTACACTTCTCTGCTAACTCATCTTTAGTGTTGTCTGGCTATTTGGATGCTGATTGGGCCAGTGATGCAACAGATCGTTGCTGTACAACTGGTTACTATTTCTTCTTGGGTGAATGTCTTATATCTTGGCACAGCAAAAAGCAAACTACCATTTGCCGCTCTAGCATAGAATCTGAATGTCGTGGTCTTGATGATGCTGCATCTGAATTACCTTGATTATGGTAGTTGTTAACCAATATAGGTGTCACGCATTCTTCTGCCACTATGTTTCATTGTGATAATAGAAATGCCATACAAATATCTCACAATGATATATTTCATGAGCTTACAAAACACATTGAAATTGATTGTCACTTTGTATGTTATCATGTTACCCATGGCAGTGAATGTTTGGTAACTATTTCCTCTACTAATTAAATAGCTGATATATTTACCAAAACACATCTTCCGCCTTGCTTTCAAGATCTCTTAAACAAACTCAAGTTAGCATCCACTATACCATCATGAGTTTGAGGGGACGTGTTGGCATAATTATAGGAGATTTATTTAGCATAATTGTAGCATAATTATAGGAGATTTTATTTAGCATAATTATGGGAGATTTGTTAAAGAGATTTTCAAGTATAAATAGATGTTGTATCCTTGTACAGAAAATATAAGATACACAATTCTTCTCATGAAGAACCCCTCGCTGATAAGGGCACTAGTGTTCATTGGGTTACTAGTAATCACAGGTTGCATGCTATCGTTATCATCATTGCTATCAAAGATATTACTACTTATTGCCCCACTTTCCTGCTTAGAGGTTCTACCCATGTATACAAGGATACGGTTGAGAATGCCATTGTTATCTGAAGCAGGACTATTATACCCAAGATTTCTTGAATCCCTGGAGGCAACTGTATGTTGGCAACTTTTCACAGCCTAGTGGTAAATTTTCTTCTTCTTCTTGTAAACACGGCAGACGACCCACTCTTCTTCTGGACTTATTGGGTCTCCTACTAAACTAGAGGCCTTTACATATTGTATTTTATTATTTTTTTTTTCAAAAAGAAGATGAAATAAGTACTCTATTGTCCTGATCGGTGGTAAATCTGGAAGTCAATGCAACATGAAACTAAGTAAAAATATCATTGGCAGCATGAAATCAATTGAGGAAGCGAAAATATAAAAGCATGATGACAGCTTTCATGTCAAGCATTTTAGTTGCACCTTTTAGTAAAAACAAGATGACTGCATGGAAAGGCAGGACATGGCATATACGTGAGTAGGAACAACAATATCATGGGAGGCGGTGGAGACGTTGTTTTTGTTGGGGTTGTCATCTAGTCGATATTCGTGTATGATCCAATCTGATAGCTGCCCATAGTGTGCTCGACCTTACTAGAAAACAATAGTCTTCCGTATTCCAAATCTTTTAGAGTTGCTGTAAATGACCTTGTCCCGACCCGTTGCCTTCCAAAATCCAGCCGCAATTGCGCAATTTAGTCGAGTCCCTGTGGGGCATGATAAGAATATATTTTACGTATTTTTTAGTGTGTTTTATTAGTTAATTTTGGTTTGATTATTTAGTTTTATAACTAAAATAACTAAGATTTTGGTAAAAATCTACATTTTATGTTAAAGTGGCTAACATTGCATTTCTATTGATTTTTCATGGTAAAAACTTCATATTTTGTAGGTTTAATGATTCAATCATCAAATGAAGTGCATTGAGAAGATATTTGGATGATTGAAGATGGATTAAAGTGGTGAAAATAAAATATGAAGTGTAAAAGGAAAAATGCAATTTGAATCAAGAAAAGTCAGGTTTGACAACTCTGACACGTTTTGGTATTTTGACTATATATGGAGCTACACTGATCGGATCAACGTGATCTTGGTACCATTTTGAAGCTAAGAGATATATCTACATTTGGTATGAAGACATCAAAGTCCAATTCAGCCGTTTTCATAGTCCAAAAGTTGAAATACCGAAATTCAACTCAGCTGTCCAAAGTGGAAAACAGAGCTCTGACCAGTGTTTAGTATTTTGGTCATATCTCAGGCTACAAAGCTCCGATCTAGATGATTTTTAGAGCATTGGAAAGCTAATTCAAAGTGCTACAACTTTGGTGTTTTCTACAAAAGCCAGTTCAGCCTTTATGATAGAGAAAATCGTAGTTGAAGTAAGACAAAGTGAATACGCGAGTACACAAAACGTGACTTGTAACCGCGTTTTGTTTAGGCGCGTTTTCTGGACGCAATTCTGCAATTTGCTCAATCAATTTTCTTATGTTCAAACTACTTTCCAGCTACAATCTGCAAGAGAATTCGGTGCACATGCTTCAGAAGACAAAAGGGCAAACAAGGTGGCTTATTTTCAAGTCAAAAACCATTGTTTTATATAGAGAACAACCAGAGATCACTACAAGAAATTTGGCCATTTGTGACAACATTCTCTGTGACAAGAAAGAAACTTGTCACAATTGAAAACTTTACTGACGACTTTTAACGTCGTCATACTTGATCATGGGTTCACCCATCAACAGTGACAACACGGGATAAGTCGTCACAATATGGATGGCGCGCAACTAGCCGGTGTGGCGGGAGATCACCATTGTGACGACTGGAAAATAGGTTGTCACTGAAATTGGTCCTACAGTGATAACTTAAAATATCGTCACAATATGGTTGCCAGTTCTAAATTAGTGACAACAATTAGTCGTCACTGTCCAAAGTGTTTATTCCCAACTCACTTTCACTAATTCTACTATGTCACCCTAATTTTTTCAGTATGGCCCATATATTGTAAATAAATTTTATTAATTCTACTATGACACCCTAACTTTTACATTTTAATCCCATATGTCACCCTAATTTTTTCAATGTGGCCCATATGTTGTAAATAAATTTTATTAATTTAACTATATGACACCCTAACCATTACATTTTAGCCCCATATGCCACCCTAATTTTTTTTATATGGCCCATATGCTGTAAATAAATTTAATTAATTATGTTATGACACCCAAACTTTTATATTTTAGCCCCGTATGTGGTAAACTAATATCATTAATTCTACCATGACACCTTATCTTTTGCAATTTAGCCTCGTATGTGATAAATCGATTTTATTAATTCTATTATGACACCCTATGCTTTACACTTTATGTTGTATTTATCATTGGCAAAATGAGGAAGGTATTGTAAAAAAAATGTATACCTATTTTTTAATTATTCCAAACTTAGCTAATACCGTGTTACAAAGTTAAAAAATATAATGAATTCATTATCTAGTTCTCTTGACAACATATGGGAAATTACTGATTAACATAGTGTGAAAATAATGTCAACGAATAATAAAATTTAATATGAAATTAAGTAAAAATCTTGACAATTGCATGACTGGAGTTTGTTATGTATTACAATTTACAATAATCAAATTGTTTATGGTTTATGAATCAGTACTTGTATCAAATAGATTTAGTGTTTCATGCATGTATTAGTAAACCATTTTGGTTATTTGATCAACTAAACAGATTGTTTGGTCTTGTCAGACCACAATTCGTGCATAACTGATAAAATTATTAAATTGATACAAAAAATATTTGCATTAGTTCTATTATGGCACCCGATTGATAAATTGATAAATCAATTTCATTAGTTCTATTATGGCACCCGATGCTTTATACTTTAGGCTGTGTTTATCATTGCCAAAATGAGGAAGGTATTGTAATAAAAAATGTATACCTATTTTTTAATTGTTTCAAACTTAGCTAATACAAGTTAAAAAATATCATGGATTCATTAAAAAAAATTCCATTAATTCTATTATGACACCTTAACTTTTGCAATTTAGCTCTATATGTAGTACACCAATTTCTTTAATTCTACTATTACACCCTAACTTTTGCAATTTAGCCCCATATGTAATTCACCAATTTCATTAAGTCAACTATCGTACTCTAACTTTTGCAATGTATCCCCATATGTAATACATGAATTTTATTAATTGTATTATGGCACCCTATGGTGTTGCAATTTAGCCCCTTTTTTATTAACAAAATACATAAGGTATCTTAAAAAACTATGTATACATATTTTATAATTTTTCCAAACTTAGGTAATAATTTGTTATAAATATTAAAAAAATCATACATTTCCTATTTATCTTGATGGCAACATGGTGGAAAATTAATAATTATGATAATCTAAAAATAGAGGTAGTCAATAGTAGAATTTAACAATAAAACTGAATACAAACTATTTTGATTGTTCGATCAACTAATTTGGCTGTCAGGTTTGTTAGACTGCAAGTCATACATAATTGATAATACCATAAAATGAGTACCAAAAGGATTTTAATAAAAGAATGTTTATTTTTTTTCAAATCATAAACATATTTCTAACAACATTTTTAGTTTTTAAATTATTTTATTGTATAATAAATTAGAAAAGTCCTATATTAGTTAAAAATGCTAAAAAAATTTTGCCCAAACACACTAAATTGTCATATTCTATTACTTTAATGCAACTTGAGAGTAAAAAAAATAAAATTAAAAATAATAGAAAAACTTAATTACATAAAGATGAGAAAAAGAAAAAAGAGAGAGGCAGGAGTAAGGACAAACAAAGTGTGATTTTCTTGCATCTATATAGGAAGAATGTGTGTTATTTATACGTACAAAACAAAGAGCGGCAAACTAAAAAATTCAAGAGGCATGGCGGACTAAAGGAATTTTGAGGAAACGACATCGTTTGCTTCACTAGTATGCACTCTATGTCCAAAACACTTAGCCAAAATTTCAAACACTTTTTCCCTTTCTCTTTGTCCTTCTCACTTCCCCGAAGATGAACTCCTCTGTATCAAGCTCGCACTACCAAATCCATCATGAACTGAAGTTTGCCATTGTCATCAATTTGGGCAACTTTATCACGTTCGCACCGCCAACATACCTAATTCAGCTGTTACACTGGCTTCGTGGCAAGAAAAAAAAATTAGGGCTTGAAACTTTGGGTGAAAGCTGGAGTTTAGAGCTTGATGCTTGGGAAAAATAAGAAGTTAGGGATTGAAGGTATAGTTTGAGGTAATTTCAATATTATGTGTCCAATTTTGCAATGCATGGTATATATATTTGTGGGTACGGCTAGTTGCACCTTCTCTGTTTCGTCAGATTTAGTTTTTAGGTTCAATCTTGTTAGTCTCTGATTTAAGCATCAACAAGTTTTGAATCCCTTCTGTTCTGTTCTTATAGATTTGTTGGATTTTCATGAATTGATTCTTTGTTAGTGATTTTTGGCTAGAATGCTGTGAATCTTGATTTGGGTTCTAGCAAAATTTGGTCAAATTCGTCAGGTCTCTTTGGAAGTGCTATTTCTTATAGCTAAGAATAATGAACGAGCTGATCCATTTTGGCTTTTCATAAAATCTGAAATCTGAGTTATTTTTAAGAGGTGAACGCTTCAGTCTTGATTTGGTTTTTTGGTAAAAGTAAGAAAGATTGTTGCTTTTCATCCTTTTGTGGAGTTGGATATAAACGGTTGTTTTAAATGAAAACTTGCAGTTTACTTTTTCTCATCCCATGTGTCTGCTACTTCCAAATGTACTTTTATGATTGCTGAAGGGGCTAATTCTCTTTAAATGAAGGCTTTACAGATTTGGCTAGGGAACTTGCAATCATGCACTCACCGTATAATTGCTTAAAAACTGGCATTTGTCCTTGTAACTTCCGTAAAATAGGGTACCTTATATATTCAAGGACCAAGTTAGGCATGAAAGATCTTTTTGGCATATTGTTTTTGGTCATATCTGTTGCTCTCTCAGATTGAGTCAATCAAGGCAAGATATTTATTTACGGATAATAACTTAACAAGCACTATATCATACACATATGTGCAATTCCGTTTAACATAAATTATGGTCTCTCAAATAAGCTATGGACCAAGTCAATGAAAGAAACCCAGAAGAGGCATAACCATTCCATAATAATAATAACAACAATCTAAACTAAACGATTGCTGTGAGATGCGAAAGTTGGATGCTGTAAGTACCAGCAATCATCTTGCTTTGAACTTCCACCTCTTGAAAATGTATTTATCATCTTGCTCCAAATTATCTAGTTATTAACATTCTCTATTATGTCTCTTAAATGCTTGCTCAGATGGAAACTTTGATGGCTCCTAATTACTGCATTTTCTTTGGATAATCCTTTCTTGTTTAGTTTCATCATAGCAGAGTCTTTTTCATTCCCTTTGTCTCTGCTGACCAATGCTTCTGATTTCTTGTTGCAAATATGGTGCCTTCAAACTGTCAATCAGCTGTAGCATTTTTGGTCATGATTTGTGGCTATAATCCGCTGATTATTGTCATCAATTTGCTAATCTGTCTCAGATTCTTCATTTCTCGAATTAGCTTCTACTTAGTTGCAAAAAACTGTTGTAGTATCTTTAACTGTATAAACAGAACCACACTTAGGTGAAAAGCCTAAAGGAAATCTGCTCAACTTTTTCCGTGATGATTTTAACGTATTGAAGCTCAGATATGAAGTTAAACCAGGCTCGTATTTGGTGGAATTATGCTTTTAGGTTCAACTACAATGAGCTCTAGCCTGCGAGCATTGGAGTGAAACAAAGAGATGGAATTTTTGGCCGGATGCACTGATTGTTTATGTAGAACAATGAGAAAAAAAAAAGAAAGAAAGGAAAAAGAAGGTGAGATAAAAATTCTAGTGCCCTTAGATCTTCTATTTTTTTACTCTGCAATAATCCTAAGTAATAATAAACAATCCTTGAGATGCTTGTGTTCTGTAGCTTGAAGTTTGAACAAGCCAAGAATCAAAATCCATTGGAAATGGACAACATCAGAGGTCTTTGTTTTAAGTTTGGGCTAGTGTAGCTTACAGTTGAAAGTTTGGGTTTGTAAGTGTGTGTCCTTTACAATGTAGACATCAAAGAAAGGAAAAAAGCTGGAAACTTTCAAGCCTTCCCCTAGCTTGTTAGATATAGTTAAAATTTGAACTTCACCTTATGAATGTATCACAAATTTGACTCGGGTTCATACTTGAGCCCAAGGCAGATTCAAATCGATCAAATAAAATTGTCAAAATCATCAAAAGAGTGCTCAGATCAATTTGATTGAAGCTATACTTGGTGTTAAGTAGATGATTTTTTTTTTATATAACTAAAGCTTTTGGACAAGTTATAAATTTTTGTGGTAGTTACCATGAGGTGTACCCACTAGATTGCTCCATTTATTTGAATTGCATACACATGGGATCGCTTATACCTAGGGGAAACTTCATGTGTGATTAGGAAAAGGCCAGCCCTTTGTTTTGTCTGTTATTTTTCGATATAGCACTGTGCAGTTGTAGTCCTTGGTACCCTTTTATTTATTCAGAATCTGATTATGGTTATTTATGAAGGCTTTTATTTTTTTTTTCTTTACTTACATCCTCCATCAAAATGACATGGTGAAACTCAATTTGATGGCCTTGTTATTGTGTTTTAGTTCTACCTCTGGTTTGTATAAATCTTCCGTCCTATTGTTGGGGAGGCATTAAGGTGACAATAATGATTTTCTCTTTGGCAACCTTCTAGATCAATATACATTTCTCATTATCAGCTGCATATCTCCTCTCTTCTTGCTCCCTCGTTGGTTCTTTCATCTTCTAAGGAGATGCCACGTGCAGAGAGTTAAAGGATAAGTCCCGGAAGATTTCTTCATCAGAGAAGGCTTGTACTAGTTGGGAAGATGAATACGATGTTTCATCCAAGCAGGTAAACAAATTCCGACCTTGTGACTATAAATTTGTCTTCAGAACAGTTATCATGCTGGTTATCTGTTTTTGTTTTCTTGTTTGCTAAAGGATTTGGTGATATTGCTACAAGTGATATGACCAGTACATGAAGTAGAACATCAGTTATTTGATGACTGTCAGAAGTCCTTTGATTGTTAGATGGTTGTGTGAGTAAGTAATAGATTGGAGTTGCTTCTGATTATCGAATTTGGGATGGACCATAGCTAGCACTAAGAGTACATCTGTGCATCTGTGCTAGGAACCACACTTAGCAACAATCAGTAAATTTCCAAAATTACCTCTTTTTTGAGGAACTCCTTATGTATTTTCACAAGTGGATATTTACGCCGTATTGGCTAATTGAGATTACTTCATTGTGACAACCAAAGAGTTTGTGGACAGAACTCAAGTAAAATCACTTCAACTATGGAGCAACGCAAACTCACCCAATATGATCTAAACTTGTCCACTGACAAAAGTACTTGTTGTTCCAGGCCTCGAAGTCAATTACTTTGATAATCAAAAAGTTAGATGTTCTCATAATGTGATTTGAACAAGTTTTTTAATAAAGAAGATATCCAATATCACAATATAATGCTTGGGAATCATTAAAAATGGCATGTAGATGGTATGAAACTCAATTCATTGTCAGTTTCTAGTCCTTATAATCTAAACTTCTTGTTAACTTCTTGTACTTAGAGAATACACAACTTGTTAACCGTTTCTTGTACTTAGATAACTTGTGTAAGGTTGTAATAGCATATTTTTTTACTAAAGTCTATTCTAATGTATATAATATTTTATTCTCAATGCAGTCCAGTTTGATATTGATCACTAGGAGACTGTTGGATATGATGATAGAGATGGTTGAAGTCTGACATTGGTGGTGCAATCTTTGCTTTAGTTTAGAAATCTAGTACTCTATTTTTTGGGAAGGATACATATTGGCCATTAGTGCTTGAATTGATTATGTGGGTTTTGGGACACAATATTTCTGGTTAACTTCTATTTTGATGAATTTACAAATGTTTATGGCCATATATATGAATTTGTAGCTTCATTCTACATTAATTTTGCCTTTTGTCAAATTGAATGTTCTACTATAATTTGTTGAAATTGCTATGACAATGCTATATTCGTAATGGTCAATTTCAATTCTTCAAAACAAAGCTCAGTGTCAACCTTCGGAGGTTGTCACTGACATGCAAGTTCACTAAGTGACTATTATTTTTGTCACTAAATAATAAGACTGATAGTGACAAACTCAAATCGTCACTATAGACTTCAAATTTGTGACGACTTTTGCTATATCTATGACAAAAATATATGCGAAACAGTGACAAGAAAAGCCATCACAGAATGATATCCATTAGTGACGACTTTCTCCTCGTCATTGAATAACAAGATTCTGTGACGACTTTCAAAAGGTTGTCACTTGGACCCATTTGTGACATAGAATCTGTGACAACCACGTGACAACGGAAAAAGTCGTCACTATATCCATATAATGATGACTTTTTGGCTTTCAGTGATGACTTTTTATTGTCACAAAAGACCAATTTTCTTGTAGTGGATTCAGAATCATACGGGAGAAGATTGGAAGTGCAGAAATGTAGTTTTTCCATTCTCTTAGTATTAGATTAGTGTAGTATAGTTTAGCTAGTTAGTTCATCCACTCTTGTATATTGCTAGATTAGGATGAAGATTGAGATGAAGAAGGAGGAGTTGAAGCTCATGTGACAAGGGTTATCTCTTCTCCAATTCTTTATCTTTTGTACTTGATTCCAAATTTAGTTAATATGCAATTTCTGGATTTTATGTTATTTATGTGTCTTTAAAGTTTATACCTTGGGTTTGGTTGAACTTTCTATGATTGTTAGTGCTTATTATTTGGCTATTTAACTGCTATGATTTGAGCAAGTTATTTAGCACTTTGGCTCTTTAAATCATGATTAATCTGGTACCATTGATTGTGATTATCTAAGGTGTTATTTCTGCAATGAAAATTGAGATTTAACATTAGTTCAAGAAGTGCTAAACATAGAGAGTACACTCACGAAAGTAGAGGTGCATCTATGTGGTTTTTAGTGATTCATTTCAGGTAATTTCACTGAAGAAATGAACTTGTAGCTAATTTCATAACCATGAGAATAGGTATGGATTAGTTATAAGTATAATTGATTCACTACGAAAGTAGGATTCAAATGCATAAGGAAATTACACCATAATTAGCCTAGATGTAGTATTCAATGATCCAAATATAACACTTGCATGAGTAGTTAGGGATACCACAACCTAAGGAGCTTTTATTTGTTAATTTCTTGTATAAGTGCAGTAGGTTAAATTTCTTATCATTAATTGATAGTCTAAATAATAAAGAAACTTTAGTAATACCGGTAATTGTTCACTCTTCCCTGTGGGATCGACCCGATATATACCCTAAACTACTAGTTGATCTGTATACTTGCAGTGAACGGGTGTAATTCGGTATTTTTTAGCTTGCACGTATGTAAAATACCCGTCAGGGCACCTTTTGCCTTTCTGACTGAAGAAGTACCAGTCGTTTTGTGGGGTGGATCCTATTCTGCATCTCTCTGATCCCATAAAATTAATTAGTTAATTAGTGGGCAAGCAAAATGTAGTTAAGAAATTAATTAAGTTTATGTTGAGCAGGACCATCCCTTAACTACATTTTGTTTGCCCACTAATTAACTAATTAATTTTATGGGACCAGAGAAAAGCAAAATAGGATCCACCCCACAAAACAACTGGTACTTCTTCAGTCACAAAGGCAAAAACTTCCCCCACGGGACCTGAACAAATTGCACAATTGCGGCTGGATTTTGGAAGGCAACGGGTCGGGACAAGGTCATTTACAGCAACTCTAAAAGATTCGGAATGAGGAAGACTATTGTTTTCTATTAAGGTCGAGCACCCCACGGGCAGCTATCAGATTGGATCATACATGAATATTGACTAGATGACAACCCCTACAACAACAACAACAACAACAATGTCTCCGCCGCCTCCCATGAGATTGTTGGTCCTACTCATGTATATGCCATATCTTGCCTTTCCATGCAGTCATCATGCTTTTATATTTTCCCTGCCTCAATTGATTTCATGCTGCATGCCAATGATATTTTTAGTTAGTCTCATGATGCATCAACTTCCAGATTTACCACTGATCAGGACAATAGAATACTTATTTCATTTTCCTTTTGGAATAAAAATTAAAATACAATATGTATAGGCCTCCAGTTTAGTTGGAGATCCAACAAGTCCAGAAGAAGAGTGGGCCGTCTGCCTTGTTTACTAGAAGAAGAAGAAGAAAATTTACCAGAAGGCTGTGAAAAGTTGCCAACACGCAGCTGCCTCCATGGATTCAAGAAATCTTGGGTATAGTAGTCCAGCTTCAGATTACGATGGCATTCTCGACGGCATCCTTGTATACATGGGTAGAACCTCTAAGCAGGAAAGTGGGGCAATAAGTAGTAATATCTTCGACAGCATTGATGATAGCCATAGCATGCAACCTGTGATTACCAGTAACCCAATGAACACTAGTACCGTCATTATAAGATCCACATCGTCGATAACATCTGGATCAATCTTCTTGGAGCCTACTTTCTTCTTCAAGTAGTAACGAAGGAGCTCCTCCTTCGTAGGATGAAAACGGAATCCTGGAGGTACTTGAGACTGACCATTCACTGAAAGATTAATTTCTTCTAAAGGCACTTGAAATATATATATATATATATATATATTAATATATATATATAGACACACACATATTACGAGTTTGTAATCGCAGCAGAGACGATAAGAGCTCTGAGGTGTGAGTGAAGGACAGAAAGATATTAAGAAGGGGGAAAAGGAACAACGATAGGAAATAGTAGTAAACGAGAAAGTGAAGTGATGCGAGTGAGAAAATAAAAGGCAAGGAGAATTATTATTTATAGTTGTGTTACATGGTGTACCGTGTGGAGGAGGATAGTCCCAAAAATGTATGAAAAGCCTGTGGCACCATGGCCCATTTTGGGTACTCTAAGGCTGGGTCTATATATTGCTTCGAGAAGGACCAACCAACATGAAAAGAACGTAGAAAGGGGAAGTCTTTTTTTTTTTTTTTTGACGGAACGATAGGAATATATATATATCTTGGACCAAAAGTATTTACACTCGAGCAAATGCTCGATACATACATTGTGCATCTAGCGCATTAGATTGGGATTAACCCATTCTACATCTTGATGATTGCTCAAAGCTTGAGCACTAAATTGAACACTAAGATCATTACTATTGCCTATGTCTAGGAAAAAAGAGCATGTATGAAACATGGAGCTCAGCTCACGAATATCTTGTATCAAAGTTGCAATTTTTTCTGCCATTGGTTTTGTTCGCTGGATTTGCTTTAGAAGATTTCTGTCAGGAACTCCTATGTTAATCAGTCTCCATCCTTGTTCGGCTGCCTTAATTTGTGCAAGTTTGACGCCTTCAGCCAGGTGTTGAAGATGGTTGTTGTGAGGACTCGCAAATTCCTTGTATTTTTCCTCAAAAATACCCTTTTATTTGAAAATTAGTATTTATCAAAGGCCACTACCCAAATATTTCACATTAAGTGTAGATAAACCTAGAAAATAGGGTTTTACGCTTCGGTTTCAAGTTTGGAGCGAAATTAGGGTTTTCGCGATTTTTCGCCGAATGAATTTTCGGTACAGAGTAAGGATTATTTTGGGGATTAAAAGTGATTTTTAAGTGAGAAATAATATGTGACTAGTGGCAATGATATAAGGTTAGTGAATGGGAAGTAAAAACCCAAGTACGTGAGTTTTTAAGAAAAACGGCGCGATCCGGCGGGTCCCGCGTACTACCGATTGAACGCACCGTTTGACCACCATTTTTCTTACCAGACAAATTTATTGAACTTGAGCAAAAATATCTTCTCTCTTGGCAGCAAGCTTGACTGAATGTGAGGCTAGGAAATAACAAGAAAGAAAGAGAAAGAAAGAAAGGTGGTGGTGGTGACACTTGTCACCACCTCATGGCTTCTTAACCCAAGACAATTACCATCCATTTAACTCCAACACTTAGCAAATTTCTTCTTCATTTCTGCTGCTGCTGGCCGAGAGAGAGAGGAGGGAAAACACCAAAGGAAAACATTTCATTTCCTCTTCAATCCAACAACTTAGGAAGAAATCACACAAAGTAAACCGATTAAACTTGTTCTTGAGTGACTAGTTAGTGAGTTGTGGTGAGTTTTTTGAAGGAGAAAGCTTGGGCTACTCTTGGTGACCTCTAGTCAAGGTAAGAAAGCTTATCTCTCTAAGTTTTGCTTTCAATTTTGTCAAATTAAGCTTGGCAACTTGATTTTGTGGTGAGATTATGGATGATTATCATGTTTTAGTAGTTTTCCCCTTTTTATTTCATGAACTAGGGTTTGGGGAAATTCTGCCCAATTTGTTGTATGATGCTTATATGTTGCAATTGAGGTTTTATAAGGTGTTGTGGTAGTGATTAGACCAAGAAATTAAGGAAAGTTGTACTAGAAACTCAAAATTCCAGAATCTGGAAAATTTGTCCAACATTCTGTCCGAATTGTATCTGTGTGTTAGAGGCCGATTTGGCCTTAGGTCAAAGAACAAAAGTTGTATAGAATGGCATTTTATAGGTGCCTACAAAATTTCAGCTCAATCGGAGCAACGTAGAACGTGAAAAGTCCAAAATACCCTTACTGTTCTAAGTATTTCCCAGCAGTCCGTTTCTTCAGTTAAGTCCAGCTTATCACGTTTTTTGACCAGGATCCATTCTGATTTAGCTCTGGGCCAAAACATGAAAGTTGTAGTGTTCTGAAGTAGCTTTAAAATTCCTCTAAGAACACCTGAATTGGATTTTTGTACACTGAGTTATGACCATTACAGTGTTCTGCGTTTAAGCAGCCGACGAATTGGTTTCTGGTTTAGTAATTCGAGAATTTGACCAAGTTACATTAGAAACTGGACTAAGTGACCTTCATGAACATTATAGCCCTGTGTATTAGCTTCAAAACGGCATAGGTTACGTCTTAATCCGATAAGCGTAGCCTCGGATATGTTATTTCCGCATTCGCACGTCAAATCTGTCTTTTGCTAAATTGAATTTCTGCACTTGTTATTACTGTATTTCTTATTCTTATGATATTGTGAGCCTATGGAACGGCTCTTGACTTGAATTGCTTATGTGTGATGTTGGGTTGTGGTTGAGGAAAAATAATGAAGCCAAAATGGCTGGAAAATTAGGTAAACAAAAAGGGCGTGCTGCCCAAATTTTCGCCCGAGGGCTAGGTTTCTATTTGAATTTGTATACTTTTGTTTGGCCAATACCATGACCGATTTTCCATTTTAAAACATGATTTTTCATCCTTGGGTTCAAACAACCCTCTTCTTACTTGAAAGTCATCTTTACACGTTTTACTCCTAAATAGTCGGGTTTCTTTGTTTCCCTTAAATGTTTTGCTCGATAAACTGTAATACGTTCTCTTGTTCAACCTTAGGTTTCATTGGTGATTAAGGGTAATATCCGGAAGGATATTTTGCACGATATTTTGCATTTCTAGGTGAGTGTTCCTTATTTGATTCTATGGCTTGTTGTTATCATTTGCTAATGTGTTAAGTGCTTTTAATGATTTCCAAACGAGCTTCCTAGGCGAGTGTGTACTTTATCGCACTCGACCTAAATAACTGTGCAATTTTCAAGGATTTAATGATTGAAATGTTACTTGCGCATGAATGTAAGCCTTTTGGGCTGAACTGGCCATTGCCCCTTGTTACTGGTCGTCTCGAGCCAGAAGCGGACTCGGTCGGGCGATTAGGGACTTGGGTGAACGTTTGGTATACTCGAGTATTACCCTGTAGGTTGGTGGAGACTGGCCAACGGCCAGGACGGGGGTGAATGAATGAATGAATGAACGAACGATCGAACGAGGGTTATTGATAAACGAAAAATGCAGTTTCAAATGATTGGAGGAATAAGGGGAAATGTCAGGAGAACGAATGAACGAAATAACGAATTGCTCCTTGTGAGCCGTATCCTTTTAATGAATGTGTTACTATCGCTTTCCATTGTAAATGTTTCTTGAATTATTGATACTCCATGTTTAATGTATTGGATTGATTATCTGATTATGTGTTCGGAACCTCACTGGGCTTTTAGCTCATCCCTTTAGTTTTGTTTTCCTTACAAGGGAAGGCGAGCGAGGACGTGAGCTTGAGATAGACTAGCCAATCTAGTTTTGTTTCTTTTGTAGTGGTTCTCGCCTAGTGCTTGGCACGGGCTGGACGTATGAAGGATTGAGAACCCTTGTATATTTGATGTTTATATTCTCTTTTGGGTTGGCAATGTATATAAGTTCCGCTTTAAGTTTGGATCAATGCCCTATTTATTCTTGTGATTTATTTCAATTTTTAATTGAGGACTGTAGCGAACGACTGAGTCCCGGCGAGAGCTGGGCAGGCGGCCCGCCGAACCCTCTGGTACGCTTTAGGGGGAGGTGGGGTCGTTACAGTTGTCCACTGCCCTTTCTCTCATAGCCCAAGCCATTAGTTCCTGTTGTCTTCCATCACATGCTACAATGCCATACCCAACAGCTTTGTCCTCTTTGTTCCATTGCACTGCAATTCTCAAGCATGTTCTTGGGAGTGTGGAATGCTCTTGTTGTTCTTCCTCCTATCCCTTGTGTTGCTGAGCTACCCCTGGTTTCCCACAGCTCCATTTCCTGGCTTTCCCTGCTGCATTTTCAAATTCACACCATGCGTTGCATGCTTTGTTTACAACTGTAGCTGGATCCCTACCTTTGTTGTTGAAAACCTTGTTGTTCCTACTTTTCCAGATCTGCCACAAGATATATGCCGTGAGGCCTATATGAGCTTTCCCTTGAATTCTACACCTAGCTTCAGTAACTGCTGCCCACCAATATTGGAATTTATTCGACTTGTGTTCGATGCCATCCCAGTGGATAGGAGTTAATTTCCAGATGTCCTTTACCTTACAACATTTAAGTAACATATGTTCCAGAGTTTCCACTTCTTCTCCACACATTGTGCATATTGGATCTCCCACTTCAGTGACGAAGCCAGGATTTTTTTTTGGGGGGGGCCAAAATTTTTTCCTAATAAAATTATCTTAATATATTATGTTCAAAATAATTTTCTTCTATTTAAATATATGACATCTAAAAATATCAAATATTAAATTTAATTATAAAGGTATGTCTATTCATAAATATGCGGTATAATCATAACAAAAATTAACAAAAAAAATAACTTTTGATTAAATATCTTATAACATCACAAATCATCCAATTTGCACATTATGAGAAGATGCTCTCCAATATGTCACCCATGCAATTTATATATATATATATATAACCATGTAATATAAATGTAACTATTTTCAATTGAAAAAAGATAAAAGTTATGTTAACATAATTTGAAATTTCAATATCTTTTATTAGAAGTAAATTGAGTTCTACGCTCTTTCATAGAACTAAATTCATCTATGATTGAATCACTGCTAAATTTTTTAGCAACTTCCTTTTCTATATACACAGTTAGACAATCATTCAAGAAATTATCTTGCATCTTGTTTCGGAGTTTTGTCTTGATTATTTTCATAATTGAAAATGCCCACTCTGTAGTTGCAGTTGATATAAAAAGAGTAACAACAAGTCTAATAAACTTGTCAATAGAGGGATATCACTGATTTTTTTTGTCTTCACCAGCCTTTAACAACTCATGAATACCAGATAATTTTGCATTCATAATGATTTTGAATCGAAACAAAAATTGAAGTTCTATTTTTAGACGTAGTTTTGCTTTTAACAATTATGAATTGGGTCTTTTTAGCCCATTAACAATTATGAATTGGGTCTTTTTATTCTAATACATCACATTGGGTCAATTTACTATGGAACATCAAATTATATGTTTAATTTTTGAAAGTTAAATAATTAGTACCATAAAAAATAAATAACTTTTTCTAAGAAAAAAATTAATTCAAAGATGACTAATTATATATAATTATATATATATATATCTCAACTCTCATAATATAAACTAAAATTGTAAAAATTTAGGGGGGGGGCCAATTTTATTTTACGCACATATTTACATATTATGAATTAAAATTTTCAAAACTTAGGGGGGGCCATGGCCCCCCTCTGTCCCCCCCTGGCTCCATCATTGCCAGTAACCCAATGAACACTAGTACCGTCATTATAAGATCCACATCGTCGATAACATCTGGATCAATCTTCTTGGAGCCTACTTTCTTCTTCAAGTAGTAACGAAGGAGCTCCTCCTTCGTAGGATGAAAACGGAATCCTGGAGGTACTTGAGACTGACCATTCACTGAAAGATTAATTTCTTCTAAAGGCACTTGAAATATATATATATATATATATATATTAATATATATATATAGACACACACATATTACGAGTTTGTAATCGCAGCAGAGACGATAAGAGCTCTGAGGTGTGAGTGAAGGACAGAAAGATATTAAGAAGGGGGAAAAGGAACAACGATAGGAAATAGTAGTAAACGAGAAAGTGAAGTGATGCGAGTGAGAAAATAAAAGGCAAGGAGAATTATTATTTATAGTTGTGTTACATGGTGTACCGTGTGGAGGAGGATAGTCCCAAAAATGTATGAAAAGCCTGTGGCACCATGGCCCATTTTGGGTACTCTAAGGCTGGGTCTATATATTGCTTCGAGAAGGACCAACCAACATGAAAAGAACGTAGAAAGGGGAAGTCTTTTTTTTTTTTTTTTGACGGAACGATAGGAATATATATATATCTTGGACCAAAAGTATTTACACTCGAGCAAATGCTCGATACATACATTGTGCATCTAGCGCATTAGATTGGGATTAACCCATTCTACATCTTGATGATTGCTCAAAGCTTGAGCACTAAATTGAACACTAAGATCATTACTATTGCCTATGTCTAGGAAAAAAGAGCATGTATGAAACATGGAGCTCAGCTCACGAATATCTTGTATCAAAGTTGCAATTTTTTCTGCCATTGGTTTTGTTCGCTGGATTTGCTTTAGAAGATTTCTGTCAGGAACTCCTATGTTAATCAGTCTCCATCCTTGTTCGGCTGCCTTAATTTGTGCAAGTTTGACGCCTTCAGCCAGGTGTTGAAGATGGTTGTTGTGAGGACTCGCAAATTCCTTGTATTTTTCCTCAAAAATACCCTTTTATTTGAAAATTAGTATTTATCAAAGGCCACTACCCAAATATTTCACATTAAGTGTAGATAAACCTAGAAAATAGGGTTTTACGCTTCGGTTTCAAGTTTGGAGCGAAATTAGGGTTTTCGCGATTTTTCGCCGAATGAATTTTCGGTACAGAGTAAGGATTATTTTGGGGATTAAAAGTGATTTTTAAGTGAGAAATAATATGTGACTAGTGGCAATGATATAAGGTTAGTGAATGGGAAGTAAAAACCCTAGTACGTGAGTTTTTAAGAAAAACGGCGCGATCCGGCGGGTCCCGCGTACTACCGATTGAACGCACCGTTTGACCACCATTTTTCTTACCAGACAAATTTATTGAACTTGAGCAAAAATATCTTCTCTCTTGGCAGCAAGCTTGACTGAATGTGAGGCTAGGAAATAACAAGAAAGAAAGAGAAAGAAAGAAAGGTGGTGGTGGTGACACTTGTCACCACCTCATGGCTTCTTAACCCAAGACAATTACCATCCATTTAACTCCAACACTTAGCAAATTTCTTCTTCATTTCTGCTGCTGCTGGCCGAGAGAGAGAGGAGGGAAAACACCAAAGGAAAACATTTCATTTCCTCTTCAATCCAACAACTTAGGAAGAAATCACACAAAGTAAACCGATTAAACTTGTTCTTGAGTGACTAGTTAGTGAGTTGTGGTGAGTTTTTTGAAGGAGAAAGCTTGGGCTACTCTTGGTGACCTCTAGTCAAGGTAAGAAAGCTTATCTCTCTAAGTTTTGCTTTCAATTTTGTCAAATTAAGCTTGGCAACTTGATTTTGTGGTGAGATTATGGATGATTATCATGTTTTAGTAGTTTTCCCCTTTTTATTTCATGAACTAGGGTTTGGGGAAATTCTGCCCAATTTGTTGTATGATGCTTATATGTTGCAATTGAGGTTTTATAAGGTGTTGTGGTAGTGATTAGACCAAGAAATTAAGGAAAGTTGTACTAGAAACTCAAAATTCCAGAATCTGGAAAATTTGTCCAACATTCTGTCCGAATTGTATCTGTGTGTTAGAGGCCGATTTGGCCTTAGGTCAAAGAACAAAAGTTGTATAGAATGGCATTTTATAGGTGCCTACAAAATTTCAGCTCAATCGGAGCAACGTAGAACGTGAAAAGTCCAAAATACCCTTACTGTTCTAAGTATTTCCCAGCAGTCCGTTTCTTCAGTTAAGTCCAGCTTATCACGTTTTTTGACCAGGATCCATTCTGATTTAGCTCTGGGCCAAAACATGAAAGTTGTAGTGTTCTGAAGTAGCTTTAAAATTCCTCTAAGAACACCTGAATTGGATTTTTGTACACTGAGTTATGACCATTACAGTGTTCTGCGTTTAAGCAGCCGACGAATTGGTTTCTGGTTTAGTAATTCGAGAATTTGACCAAGTTACATTAGAAACTGGACTAAGTGACCTTCATGAACATTATAGCCCTGTGTATTAGCTTCAAAACGGCATAGGTTACGTCTTAATCCGATAAGCGTAGCCTCGGATATGTTATTTCCGCATTCGCACGTCAAATCTGTCTTTTGCTAAATTGAATTTCTGCACTTGTTATTACTGTATTTCTTATTCTTATGATATTGTGAGCCTATGGAACGGCTCTTGACTTGAATTGCTTATGTGTGATGTTGGGTTGTGGTTGAGGAAAAATAATGAAGCCAAAATGGCTGGAAAATTAGGTAAACAAAAAGGGCGTGCTGCCCAAATTTTCGCCCGAGGGCTAGGTTTCTATTTGAATTTGTATACTTTTGTTTGGCCAATACCATGACCGATTTTCCATTTTAAAACATGATTTTTCATCCTTGGGTTCAAACAACCCTCTTCTTACTTGAAAGTCATCTTTACACGTTTTACTCCTAAATAGTCGGGTTTCTTTGTTTCCCTTAAATGTTTTGCTCGATAAACTGTAATACGTTCTCTTGTTCAACCTTAGGTTTCATTGGTGATTAAGGGTAATATCCGGAAGGATATTTTGCACGATATTTTGCATTTCTAGGTGAGTGTTCCTTATTTGATTCTATGGCTTGTTGTTATCATTTGCTAATGTGTTAAGTGCTTTTAATGATTTCCAAAACGAGCTTCCTAGGCGAGTGTGTACTTTATCGCACTCGACCTAAATAACTGTGCAATTTTCAAGGATTTAATGATTGAAATGTTACTTGCGCATGAATGTAAGCCTTTTGGGCTGAACTGGCCATTGCCCCTTGTTACTGGTCGTCTCGAGCCAGAAGCGGACTCGGTCGGGCGATTAGGGACTTGGGTGAACGTTTGGTATACTCGAGTATTACCCTGTAGGTTGGTGGAGACTGGCCAACGGCCAGGACGGGGGTGAATGAATGAATGAATGAACGAACGATCGAACGAGGGTTATTGATAAACGAAAAATGCAGTTTCAAATGATTGGAGGAATAAGGGAAAATGTCAGGAGAACGAATGAACGAAATAACGAATTGCTCCTTGTGAGCCGTATCCTTTTAATGAATGTGTTACTATCGCTTTCCATTGTAAATGTTTCTTGAATTATTGATACTCCATGTTTAATGTATTGGATTGATTATCTGATTATGTGTTCGGAACCTCACTGGGCTTTTAGCTCATCCCTTTAGTTTTGTTTTCCTTACAAGGGAAGGCGAGCGAGGACGTGAGCTTGAGATAGACTAGCCAATCTAGTTTTGTTTCTTTTGTAGTGGTTCTCGCCTAGTGCTTGGCACGGGCTGGACGTATGAAGGATTGAGAACCCTTGTATATTTGATGTTTATATTCTCTTTTGGGTTGGCAATGTATATAAGTTCCGCTTTAAGTTTGGATCAATGCCCTATTTATTCTTGTGATTTATTTCAATTTTTAATTGAGGACTGTAGCGAACGACTGAGTCCCGGCGAGAGCTGGGCAGGCGGCCCGCCGAACCCTCTGGTACGCTTTAGGGGGAGGTGGGGTCGTTACAGTTGTCCACTGCCCTTTCTCTCATAGCCCAAGCCATTAGTTCCTGTTGTCTTCCATCACATGCTACAATGCCATACCCAACAGCTTTGTCCTCTTTGTTCCATTGCACTGCAATTCTCAAGCATGTTCTTGGGAGTGTGGAATGCTCTTGTTGTTCTTCCTCCTATCCCTTGTGTTGCTGAGCTACCCCTGGTTTCCCACAGCTCCATTTCCTGGCTTTCCCTGCTGCATTTTCAAATTCACACCATGCGTTGCATGCTTTGTTTACAACTGTAGCTGGATCCCTACCTTTGTTGTTGAAAACCTTGTTGTTCCTACTTTTCCAGATCTGCCACAAGATATATGCCGTGAGGCCTATATGAGCTTTCCCTTGAATTCTACACCTAGCTTCAGTAACTGCTGCCCACCAATATTGGAATTTATTCGACTTGTGTTCGATGCCATCCCAGTGGATAGGAGTTAATTTCCAGATGTCCTTTACCTTACAACATTTAAGTAACATATGTTCCAGAGTTTCCACTTCTTCTCCACACATTGTGCATATTGGATCTCCCACTTCAGTGACGAAGCCAGGATTTTTTTTTGGGGGGGGCCAAAATTTTTTCCTAATAAAATTATCTTAATATATTATGTTCAAAATAATTTTCTTCTATTTAAATATATGACATCTAAAAATATCAAATATTAAATTTAATTATAAAGGTATGTCTATTCATAAATATGCGGTATAATCATAACAAAAATTAACAAAAAAAATAACTTTTGATTAAATATCTTATAACATCACAAATCATCCAATTTGCACATTATGAGAAGATGCTCTCCAATATGTCACCCATGCAATTTATATATATATATATATAACCATGTAATATAAATGTAACTATTTTCAATTGAAAAAAGATAAAAGTTATGTTAACATAATTTGAAATTTCAATATCTTTTCTTAGAAGTAAATTGAGCTCTACGCTCTTTCATAGAACTAAATTCATCTATGATTGAATCACTGCTAAATTTTTTAGCAACTTCCTTTTCTATATACACAGTTAGACAATCATTCAAGAAATTATCTTGCATCTTGTTTCCGAGTTTTGTCTTGATTATTTTCATAATTGAAAATGCCCACTCTGTAGTTGCAGTTGATATAAAAAGAGTAACAACAAGTCTAATAAACTTGTCAATAAGAGGATATATCACTGATTTTTTTGTCTTCACCAAGTCTTAACATAACTCATGAATACCAGATAATTCTTGCAATTCATGATGATTTGGAATGTCGAACTCAAAATATTGAAGTTCTATTTTTAGACGTACTAGTTCTTGCTTTTAACAATTATGAATTGGGTCTTTTTAGCCCATTAACAATTATGAATTGGGTCTTTTTATTCTAATACATCACATTGGGTCAATTTACTATGGAACATCAAATTATATGTTTAATTTTTGAAAGTTAAATAATTAGTACCATAAAAAATAAATAACTTTTTCTGAAGAAAAAAATTAATTCAAAGATGACTAATTCATATATATATATATATATATATATATATATATCTCAACTCTCATAATATAAACTAAAATTGTAAAAATTTAGGGGGGGGGCCAATTTTATTTTACGCACATATTTACATATTATGAATTAAAATTTTCAAAACTTAGGGGGGGCCATGGCCCCCCTCTGTCCCCCCCTGGCTCCATCATTGCAAACATATACTCAATAGATAAATTAATGTTGACTTTTGATTTTTCTGCATATAAATGGTTTAAATGAAATAGGATTGCATTTGCTAGAGTTAGGTAGAGCACAAAAACTTTTAAAAGAGAATTAAACCTCAATGGGTGGCCACCTATCATAGTAGGTTAGTGTAGAATGGTGTGGTATAAACGGCAGATATATCATTCAAAATTCATAATTAAGAATTTCTTTTAGTGATGGTAATCTAGGAGGGTGCCCGCGGGCAAACGGGGCCCGGGGGGAGGAAGAATTTTTTCCCCTATTAGAAAACGGGGTAGCCGGAGAGGGAGTTTACACCCACCCCATCCCCCGCCCCATCACCCGTTAAAAACAATTAAATTTATATGTATATAATTATATATGTGATATTTAATTTAATTAGTTACAAATTTATAATAATGATATTATTAGTTATAAGTATTATATAATTTATATTAGTATTTGTAATATTATTGATATTATCAAATGCTAATAATTATACATGTCTACTAATAAAAATTATTAATTAGTTGTATCAAATTTACTAATACATTTATACTAAATTCCTAATTACACTTAACACAATAACACTTCTTTTCTCAAAAAACCACACAACAATGATTTAGTGATTGTATTTATATCCAAAGTGAAAACTTGACTACTTTAACTGTGTTTGTTTCATCATATTGGGCTGTATTTAAATAACTCTTGTTTGATTGTTTTTATGACACACAATTGTGAAATTACAATGAATAATGATTTGGTGATGTGTTGGCATTTAAGTATTTGATCCTTTGTTCAAATTTGACTACAATGAAATTGTATGACAAATTTTTATTCGCCCTGTGGGTGTGCCCATAGGGGAAGCGAGGCAAGGCGGGGACGGGGTTGGGGAGGAGTCCCCTGTCTAACCCCCACCCCATTGCCATTCCTAATTTCTTTTGCTATATAGTGTAATAATGGAAACCTTGAAAACTTGAAACACATTTACCAAAAAAAAAATGAAATACATTTAACAGGGCTCCGAAAAATGACTAACTCCACTTTGCACCTTCGAATTTGTACCGGTTTAACAATGTTCCAAACTTATACTCAGGAGATAAATCAAACTTGACTGTTGATTTTTCTGCATATGAATGGTTTAAATGAAATAAGATTACATTTCAAAGAGTTTGGTAGAGCATAAAAAAGTTTTAAAAGAGAGTTAAACCTCAATGGGTGGCCACCTATCAAAGTAGGTTTGTGTAGAATGGTGTGGTATACATAGCAGATATGTCATTCAAAGTTCAGAGTCAAGAATTTCTTTTGCTAAATATATAGTGAGATAATGAAAAACCTTGAAATCTTGAAACACTTTTACCTAAAAAACAAATTACAAAACAATGAAACACATTTCACAAGGTTCTGGAAAAGAATTAACTCCGCTTTGCACCTTCGAACTTCTACCACCTTAATAAGGTTCCGAACTTACATTGAGTAGCTAAATCAATCTTGACTTTTCATTTTTCTGCATATAAATGGTTGAAATGAAATATGATTACATTTCTAAGAGTTAGGTAGAGCGTAAAAAGTTTAAAGAGAGAGTTCAATATAAATGGGTAGCCACCTATGAAAATTGGTTTGTATACAGTGGTATACTCAGCAGATGTATCATTCAAAGTTGATAGTCAAGAATTTCTTCTATTGTATTGTGGGATAATGGAAAACCTTAAAAACTTGAAACAAAATTACCTGAAAAAAAAACAAGGAAACACATTTAATAAGGTTCTAGAAAAGGATTAACTTGACTTTGCATCTTTGAACTTATCCCACCTTTTCATTTTGTACCCCAAATTTTAATTTTGAACACTTTACACCCTAAGCTTTAATTTCACCTTTTAGTCTGGGGCCATTCATGTTTGCAAATTGCATAAGAGCCACTCATTTTCTTGTTAGTTACGTGTTGTAATAGGCTTTTAGCATCCTCTCATTAAAAAATTAATTTAAAAAAATGTCCAAGTATAGGTTTCAATTTTGTAGTTGAAATTGAAAATGTTCACGAATGTTTAGCTATTTACACGCCATATAGGCTTCCAACCTCCTAACCCTAAAATTTAGGGGGTTTGGGGGGAAGGGGAGGGTTGGATGAAGAGCAGAGATTGAAATAATAAATCTTTTGTAGCGTTCATCAAGACATTGATCGAATAAGAGAATGTCTGAAGAGAAATTAGAATGAAACAAATATCTTAATTGCACTAGAGAAGTGCAATTGAATATGGTTCTCGGGAATGTAATTTCCGTTGATTTCTATGTAGCAGATTGTTGTAAAATTTGTCTGAAGAGACAATCGAATACCCCCAAAACTCGCCGAATTCCTAACAGTTCACATATCTTTTGGAGTCGAATTACAAGTCCACGTATGTTTCTCCCCTATTTAGCGGTAAAAAAAAAAAAAAAAAAACTCAAACGTTGACTTTCCTGGTAATATGTTTTTGCTCCGTCCAATCCACATATGTTTATACACGATTCAGCAGTAAAATTGAAGAAAAGTGCGAAAGTTGACTTTCCTGATAACTAACCATTCTTCCCGTTTTATAAGGAATTAACTAACCATTTTGTGGCCAAACCATTATCCATCTTCACCATCTAAATGGTGAATTGCACTTTAAGTTTAATGCTCAATAAAACAGAAGTTCTTAACCATGTTAAGAAAAAATAGATGAAAAGGTCTTTTGTCACCTTTTATTAGTTGTGGTAGTCATATAGGAGAAGGATTACCATTTGTTAAACTGAGTAAAAGATTATTTTTCATAAAGCAAGTTGGATGTACATCATATGTAAGACAAAACTTATGAAAAATAAAGACTACCTTACAATTAGACTTGGTGTACAATTATCAGTTCAAGCGAATTCCACAATTAGGTGTAGATTTTATCGAAGTTTCAATACACATCTTTATTAGCAAATGCACATATCTTAGTTTAACACATTCACAAGCTTACGTAATTGAAGAACACCAATAGTGTAATTCACAAGCTTACGTAATGCGAAGCCACGTGTAATTGAAGAACACCAATAGTGTTTTTATTAAGACGGACATATTGACGAAACAAGAAGTGCACGAAGAAACGTCATACATTGATCACCGAGTACATATAAGTCCACAATAAAGATAAAAATCTATACTTGGTTTCCTTAATTTTTATTTTTCTTTTATTAGTTATTTTTTCCCATCCTCCTTGATGGATTTCTTAGTAAGATAGTCTAGTGAACAAGTAGTTCATAAGAAACATATATCACCAAGTACGTATATGGTATGTAATTGGCTTTCCTTATTATTAGTTTTTCCTTTATTATTCAAACTTTCCCTCCTCCTGGGCATGAGATTACGGTAATATCGCCCCTTATAACCGTATTATTCCGTGCCGGCCTTCGTAGAACTGTCTGAAAAAATGCATATCCCCGAGCAAACCTAAACGTTTTGGTGCCACCAACTATTGGATCTTCTCTCGCCGGACTACCAACTTGTAAGTTATATCCTGCTCCTTGGAATTCCAATGTGCTACTGTTGTATTGGGAGTTGGAGAAACGGAGGGAAAATATGCCCAGTGGCCTTGATCCATCACGGGATGAAGCTATCTCAATGCCTTGGGCCCGACCAATAGTTGGAGAATTGTTGCTGATGCCTTGTGTTATGTTAAAATCATTAACAATAATGGTTCCAAAATTGGAGGGAGTTCTCGGCTTACCAGGGGCGCCGGCAACTGCAACACTGGTGGTATTTGGTCTGCCCGTAAACACTTGAAGGTACACAGTAATATTTGTTTCCTTTCCACGGCAGCAATAGTAAGGGTCAAGAGGATTAGCTTCTGAACAAACAAAGATTGCCAGTAATAGCACAAGGGGAATTTGCATGGATGCTAAAGCTGAACCTTTTGCCATTTTGTATGTTGAAAGGCTAGCTGAAAAACAAGGAAGGAAGAAACAAAATAGTTAGATGGTGAAGATAATTTGTTCAATGACCGTATTTATAGGATGGAGGAGGTAGCAGTTGCAAATGGTTAAAGTAGAACAATTAAATCAATCTTGACTTTTGATTTTTCTACATATAAATGGTTTAAATGAAATAATATTACATTTCAAAGAGTTAGGTATAGCACAAAAAGTTTTAAAAGACAATTAAACATCAATGGGTGGCCACCTATCACATTAGGTTTGTGTAATGGTGTGCTGTACTCAGCAGATATATCATTCAAAGTTCAGAGCCAAGAATTTCTTTTGATATATAGTGGGATAATGGAGAACCTTGAAAACATGAAACACATTTCCCTAAAAAAAAATGAAACACATTCGATAAGGTTCTGGAAAAGGATTGACTCCACTCTGCATTTTCAAACTTGTACCACTTTAACAAGGTTCCAAACATACAGTGACGGAGCCAGGATTTTTTTTTTGGGGGGGCCAAAATTTTTTCCTAATAAAATTATCTTAATATATTATGTTCAAAATAATTTTCTTCTATTTAAATATATGACATCTAAAAATATCAAATATTAAATTTAATTATAAAGGTATGTCTATTCATAAATATGCGGTATAATCATAACAAAAATTAACAAAAAAAATAACTTTTGATTAAATATCTTATAACATCACAAATCATCCAATTTGCACATTATGAGAAGATGCTCTCCAATATGTCACCCATGCAATTTATATATATATATATATAACCATGTAATATAAATGTAACTATTTTCAATTGAAAAAAGATAAAAGTTATGTTAACATAATTTGAAATTTCAATATCTTTTATTAGAAGTAAATTGAGTTCTACGCTCTTTCATAGAACTAAATTCATCTATGATTGAATCACTGCTAAATTTTTTAGCAACTTCCTTTTCTATATACACAGTTAGACAATCATTCAAGAAATTATCTTGCATCTTGTTTCGGAGTTTTGTCTTGATTATTTTCATAATTGAAAATGCCCACTCTGTAGTTGCAGTTGATATAAAAAGAGTAACAACAAGTCTAATAAACTTGTCAATAAGAGGATATATCACTGATTTTTTTGTCTTCACCAAGTCTTAACATAACTCATGAATACCAGATAATTCTTGCAATTCATGATGATTTGGAATGTCGAACTCAAAATATTGAAGTTCTATTTTTAGACGTACTAGTTCTTGCTTTTAACAATTATGAATTGGGTCTTTTTAGCCCATTAACAATTATGAATTGGGTCTTTTTATTCTAATACATCACATTGGGTCAATTTACTATGGAACATCAAATTATATGTTTAATTTTTGAAAGTTAAATAATTAGTACCTTAAAAAATAAATAACTTTTTCTGAAGAAAAAAATTAATTCAAAGATGACTAATTCATATATATATATATATATATATATATCTCAACTCTCATAATATAAACTAAAATTGTAAAAATTTAGGGGGGGCCAATTTTATTTTACGCACATATTTACATATTATGAATTAAAATTTTCAAAACTTAGGGGGGGCCATGGCCCCCCTCTGTCCCACCTTGGCTCCATCATTGCACTTTGACTTTTCTCCCACGGATGCAGAAGGGGGAAGTCGCCGAAGCCAAAAATAGGGCTGCACTGGTAGAATATAGAGGACTAGTCTACTCTCTAGAGAATTTCACTTCATTGCATCTCTATAAAATTAATTAAAAATTATTTTTAGAAATCAATACTGTTAACAATATATTTCATTGGTTATGTTAGTTAGACGTCAAATCTAATGTGAAATAGATTAAATTTTGTCATCTAAATAATCATTATAAATTTTATCACAATTTTAGCCCATTCTTCACCGTTCAATTGTTTAGTGTAAATTAAATCAAAAATACTTTACCGTTCAAATATTTAGTGTAAATTAAATCAAAAATACTTTTTTAATATAATAACAGTTTTTAGTATATGAATCTAGAGCAAAAGAAAAATAATGATATAATTGGATGATTTTATATTATTATAATAATTTAGAGATAAATTAATGTGAAGAGAATCTCAAATGGAATATAGAGGGATTGGGGCTCGGGGCCCTCAAGGTTTCATAGTCTAATCCAATCTCAGGACAGTGACTCTTGAACTTAAAATCTCTAAGAAAAGTACCAGCCAAACTGCCAATGCCAACGACAAGAAGGGCAAACAGAGAGAAGTTTATTTGAAGTCGGGAGGGGGCGCTTTCATTAGGGAAGAAAGAAATAAGCTCATATGATCGTGCCTTCATCCGTGTAACCATGTATGTCTTACATCAACTTTGTCAATAGTATTCGAGATAAAAGTTACAAGCATATATAAAATTATTTGTATTGCTTGGGATGTAAAACAGTTGTCTAGAATTCAAGAGTTGAAATACCTTAAAATACAAGAATAACAAGATATAATAACGATAGATTTAGTTTGGGAATTTAAATTGCTAAAGTTGGTCTAAAACTTTCAAAATCACAGTTTCTGTAGATTCATTGTTTGTAACATTTCTATTTTCCTTCTCAATATACATAATCTAACTGTGTTGGATGTAAATAAAGGTGTCAAAATAGGTGATTTGGACAAGTTTAAGAGGGTCATAATTGGGTAATAGATATAATTAAGTCAACCTATTTATACCTATTTAATAAATAGGTATGGGTATACCCAATTACCCATTTATGAGTTGCTCAAAATTCTACTTATTTTTTTATTTTGCACAGGTTGTTTGACAAGAAATAATAGTATTTTATTATTATCAGATTGATAAGAAATTCAAATTTATTTTCTTAACACGTACTAAAAGTTGAATTTAAATATATAATTTTTTTTTAAAATAGGTGAATCGTGTAAACTCACTATCCATCAATTAAATAAGTTTTGCTGGATACCCATTTAGGTCCATTTAAAATTAATGGACAGATTTGGATGAATTATTGATAGACAAATTTAGACGAATAAATATAATTGGATTGTTATTGACACTAGTAAATGTAAATACATACATATTCCATACGCACCTTTTGTGGTTAGAACGGGTACATATGACTGCCAGCCGATCAAATGATTAATAGTTGTGTTGATGTAATGAAAAAGAACGAAGTCGGTTTTAGAATTTCTCATGTATCGTCCAAGACCTGCGTATCATTGGAGAGGGGCAGTATAATTGAGCCTATTGTACAATCGATAGAGTTATTGTACTTTTTTTTAAAAGGTGTCGTACATTTACAATTGTAATTGTATTAAATTATTAAATTTATGTACAAGAACGTAAATTATATGTACAACAAAAAAATATAAATATACACTATAATTGTACACATTATAATGTTAAAATTAATAATTTATACATAATTGTGAAATAATACATCAACATTAAACATGTATTATGTATAATTATATATTCAATTCTGAGCTTTGGTCGAGTCCAATTTATGCCTGAAACTCCGAAAATTTTGTGAGACTATGAGCCTTCTAAATATGAGCTTGAATCTATGGTTCGAAAGTTCGAAAGCTCTACTTCTTTTGCGAGCCGAACTTAGGCATGCTGATGGTTAGCTTACAAGCCCCGATTGAAAGCGCTACATAGAAGTTGAGAAAATCCTGTAAGCATGCCAAAATAACTCTTAAGTCAAGTTTTACAGTCCTTCTCGTTCAACTATCGCATGAGGTTATTGACCCCGATCAACCCCTTAAAAAATGACCATAAGAAAATCTTTTTTTTTTTTACCACCACTCTCACGTTAAAAAGCAAAAAAAAAAAAAAAAAAAAAAGTCAATTAGTGAAGCATATTTCTTATTTCAGAAAAAGCAGACTGTTCTTCTTATCACTTGCATACCAAGTTTAGTTGATTAACAAAAATCAAAGAAATTCAGTCGTAGCCTGTTCGGTTTATTATTTTCCTAGATAAAATAAATGAGCAGTAGCATATGATACATTTGAGTTTATATGTATTTATGGTTATTATGATGGTGTGGCTGTGGACCTGTAGCATTGAAGTTATGTTGCATAAACGTCTTTTGCAAGATACAAAATGTTATTCTAAAATAATTACAAATATGTAGTGCAATAAGACAATCATTCGAGAGTAAGCTATAGTGATATTAAAGGGTTAAAAAAAACAAGTTACACTGAAATTTGATAAAATGCTGTTGATAGTTGGTGTACTTTCTGTGCAAACGAAATAAAAATCTGTTGAACACTTATTTCTAAGTGTGATTTTTCATCTAGTGTCTACAGTCTAATTATACAGAGGGAATTATGGCCATTGTATTATTTTCGAGCTTCCAAAAGATGTAGATTTAATTTAGGAAAGTTTGGGTAGCCTCCATATTTATTCAATGCTAATTCTCATTTTTTTTGTCCATGACCAAGAATTCCCAACAACTTGTGTACCATGGTATTGAGGGTTAGTTTTACTTTGTACCCTTTAATTGGACTCAAATATCCATTTTTGGTCCTAAATTTTAAAATGGGACACATTAATCTCTAAATTATAAAATTTATCATATTTTAGTCCCTATAATATAAAACTTGTCCATTTTAGTCCTTAAAGTGTGAAATTTGCCTTCATTTAATCCCCAAAGTCTATCCACTTATGCATAAAGTGTCACTTCCTTAATAATGTTACTTTAGTGTGACAAATTTTATAATCTAAGGATTAGAGTGCCTCATTTTAAAATTTAGGTACCAAAGTGAAAATTTAAATATAGTCAAAGGATGCAAAATGAAATTATCCCTGGCATTGAGGTTCTCAAGAACATTAGGCAAAGTGCGGGAAAAATCATTACTCTAGATATTAACGTGGTGCTCGGCTGTCTCTTTATTGAACAAGTTTTGCGATCGATTAGCTGGCCTGATTCGTCGGACGCAAGATCCTTTAATGACTCCAGCAGTTTTAATTGATACAATCGGCCAACTTCATGATTCTTGGATTCTTTCCCGTAATTTTCTGTGTGCTTCCACAGTAGATAATGAATTCTTGATGGATCTATATTATCGGGATCCGTCAATTATGCGTACCCTGTTCAGAAACTACCGTAGATAAGGGAGCTTCAGGAAACCAGAAGGATGATACGTTACAAAAAGTATTAATGCAACTGGCTAGGGGTCTGAAATACACAAAGAACAATGGCCGAGATCCACGAGCTTGTGGGGAACTAGTGGATGATCTAGATAAAAAATTATAAATAAAGAAATGAAACAAAGAATACAAAGAATACAAAAAATACTCACTTATAGTGGAGGGAACATGTAAATAAATACAAACGAATATGAAAATAAAAACTACTCCCTCCGTCCCACTTTGATAGTCTTGTTTTCCTTTTTCGTCTGTCCCAAATTATAGTCCACTTTCCAATTGAATAATGTAGTTATATTTTAATTTTTCTAAAATACCCTTATTCAATGTAAGTTGTTGTTACTATAAACCTACCTCATTTAATAAGAGTTTATTCTTTTTTTACCATCAATTCAAGTTCCCATAAAGTTGTACTCTAATTAATGTGAGGGTATTTTAGGAAAATAACTACCTAAATTGATTGTTCCAACAAAGTTAACTACTTTTTCTTAAACTGTGAGAAAAAAGAATCAGAACTATCAAAGTGGGACGGAGGGAGTATTAAATATTGGATACATATATCACTATGCATGACCATCGCGAAGGTTGCATATTTAATAGCTTATATTTTTCTTTTATTTGTTAATATTGCATTCATCACCTTCGAGGTTATTGCTCCGTCAACCTCTCCTGTAACTGTAGTTATTAAATTCAACCTGACTCGCCCGGCATGGCAATTGAATAGATTAGCCTGATGATTCGGGCGGGTCTCTAGTTTGAATAGATAAGGAATTGATTCATTAAAACTCATTTGAACTAGAGATTCAATCAGAATTCTGTCTAATTTTTCAATTGGTCCGATTTACATTTTCTTTTTTTATTTTACAATTGTAGATCTTTTTTTTCGAAATAAAGTACATATATGCTTTTGATGAAATTCGCGCGTTGGATCTTCATTTAAATGTGCATAAAACTTTATCACTTGCTTAATTTTTATTTGATAACTAAAATTTTTAATAAACTTTTTTTACTTTTTCATTATACAATTAATCCTTTTAACTTTAAACTGACAATATTTGAGTACTTAGAAAATTAATTTGTTTTTAAACAAAAAAAAAATAATGAAAAATAATGCTATATTTTTTAAAACA
Organism: Coffea eugenioides; assembly: GCF_003713205.1. Classification (NCBI taxonomy): domain Eukaryota; kingdom Viridiplantae; phylum Streptophyta; class Magnoliopsida; order Gentianales; family Rubiaceae; genus Coffea; species Coffea eugenioides. The sequence continues at coordinate 38,835,964 of NC_040039.1, forward strand.
AGTGATATAATTTTCTTTTATACTTGATTATATTATTTATTTATGTAAAAGTACGATAAAATGAAATTAAATCTTCTATTAATATCTATATATATTCATTATATATCTTTTTAAGTACAATAATTAGTATCTAAAAGCACTTTATTATATATTTATTTATTAAAATTACTATTTTATATTTATAATATTAAATTAATACTCACCAGTTCAACCAATAACCAGTAACCAGTGAACCATTGATCCAATCCCACTGCCGAATTCTTTATAGGATGGGTTTAATAATTATGCCAATAACTGCAACGAGATTCCCAACAAGTTGCACTTGGGTACTCTTTTGTATTACACACCCACACCTTATATTTTATGCATTCATTTACATGCTCGGATGCTTCCTCCACTGCCAATGAGTATTTTTTATTCTCTTTCTCATTTCTTTGTTTATAATTTTTTACCCTGGTCATCTGAGCGCGAATCTTGGCCAGCTGTCTTTGTATACTTCAGACCACCAAGCCAGTTGCGTTAACACTTTTCATAATGCGTCGCCTTTTGATTTCTCTATGCTCCTTTATCTAGGATAGGCACGGAAGAGGATGCCTACAATAGACGAATCCATAAATCTACCTTGTATATAAGAAAAAAGTCAATTTATTGTAGCAATCCATCTTTTTGATACATGTACTGTCTATATTTTTAACAAGTGGCAGTTTTCATTTTTAGTTGAATTTTTGCTCCTCTATTTTCTTTGGTTAGTCAAAAATCATATACATCACTCCCCCTAATTCTTCTCTTCTTCCTCTTTCCGCCTCTGCCTTCAACCCTTATCTCTCTCTTTTTTGTTCATCTCTCCTTTTTCCCCTTCAAATTTTTTCTTTATAATTAATTATACTAGGATTATTTTCTTATTATTTTTTAGGTGATTATTGTTAACTACGGAGAGGTATCGCAACAATCAACTAATTTATACTGTCACTTTTTCTTCTATCAATTTTGACTCTTTAATCCAGTATTTTGTTTTTCCTTTTTTTCCCTTCATCCTAATTTTTCTCTGCATTTCCTCCTTCCATTTAGTCGATGCCTCTTTTCCTTTTTCCTCTAAAATTAACTGAATGTATTTTTTTTCTTGTACGAGAATGGATGTTTCTTTTCTTTCTTTGTTCAAAAATCATAATTCATAATCATCTCTATTTTTTTAAGAGAAACATAGGCAAGATCTTTTACCACCACTACTCCTACTATTTGGTATGTTCCATTTTTTCCCTATTTTTTTCCCATTTCACACTGCCAAATATGGATTTAAGTTTTTTTCATTAATTGTATTTTATTTAGCCTTTATCATTTTTCTTTTTTTTTTTGCCTCTTTATCATGTTATCATGGTGTATTTTTTTAAATTTTAGTTTGATCTCCTTGATATTCATCAACCTTCCATTATTTTAGTTCTGCAAGTCGATTCTCCTTTTGTGAGGTTTGTTTTAAATCTAAATGCAAAATTTTTATTTTGCAATTGTGATGTTATAGTTCCTTTTCAATGTATAATTGAATCTTGCACTTTTTTATTAATTCTTTGGTACTAAATTTTTGTACCCTTTTATGCATTGAAAAGCCTTCTGTTCAAATTTCTTACAAGTTTTGTTGTGAATTTGTAAGATGAAAGTTTTTACATGATGATGTTTTATTTGAGAACAAAATAGTGGTGAAATTTTATGTATTTGTAATTATAAGGGCAAATTATATTTTACCCCCCGTGGTTTAGCATTTTTTTACACAACTCCCCTATGGTTTCAAAAGCTATACATAACGCCCTCATGGTTTGGATTAAAGTGTCAAAGTGACAGAAATAGTCATGCGTAACGGAACTTCTAGAAATGTCGTAATTACCATTATAAATACATGACACACTAATCCCGTATGATTTTTATATTTTATTATATAACCCCCTTATGGTTTAATACTTTATCATATAACCCCCTTATGATTTTCAAAATATACACATAACCCCCCTTAGTTAATAAATAATTTTCAACTTTACATAAGGATATTTTTGACATTTTAGGTGACTCGTTACGAATGGTCATTCCCGTCACTTTAATACTTTAATTCAAACCATGAGAGGGTTATATATAGCTTTTGAAACCATATGGGGGTTATGTAAAAAAAGCTAAACCACAGGGGAGTACAGTGAAATTTGCCCTAATTATAATAGCTTGATATTTGAGTCTTATGAAGCATATATCACTTATGTTAACATTGAACTGGTTTTGCATTTCTCAATTCTCATGTATTTGATTATTGAATTCTTTGTTGTTGTTTGTCTATATAATACAACAAGATATTATCTATACAATACGACAAGATAAATCTCTACTGCATCACGATAAGCAAGTTGAAACAAACTTTTGGAACATTCCACTAAAAACAAACTTTATTTTTTAGACTCATTTTTTGGTAATTATAATTGCTCTTTATTTGAAAACAAATTATAATGTGATGAATTTTAGTTAGAGTTTTATAGGTGGGCCTAGGCTGTGCAAGCACAGCCTGATTCCTTCTAGTAATATATATAAGAAAAAAGCCAAGTTACTATAGCACCCCATCTTTTTGACACATGTATTGCACATATTTTTGACAAGTGGATTCTTGGTCATTTTAGCTAAACTTTTCCTTCCCTTTTTTGATTCAATTGGGCCAAAATAATTAAAATATTTTTTCTCTGAGCCAAGTTGCTATAGCACCCCATCTTTTTGACACATGTATTGCAAATATTTTTGACAAGTGGATTCTTGGTCAATTTAGCTAAACTTTTCCTTCCCTTTTTTGATTCAATTGGGCCAAAATAATTAAAATATTTTTTCTCCTTCAGAAAATCAACTGTGTCGCTTCTTCTTCTTCTTGCGGCAAGTGCTGTTATTTTTTATTTTTTAAAACTAATCTAACTAAAATTGTTGCCATGTTCTTTTTTTTTCGTCGAGACGATTAGCTACTTAACAAAGAGCAGTTTTTATTATTTTTTTATCCCATTTTACATTTTCTTTTCTTCCTTTTTTTTCTTCATGTCTAATTTCTCATATTTGCTCTATTCTTCGATCATAATGTTATAGTCAACTGGCATTTGTTTGTTAAATTTATAGGATGATGCTATTATTTGGTATTTTTCATGGATAAAAGGTGAAATATTAAAATATGTAAAAAGATCTTAGAATTCATTTTATACCAATGATCATTTTCTATGAAGAATAGAACAATAATTCTTTCTTTTCTTTTCTCCTCCCACGATTTGATTTCTTACTTCACTTTTTTTTTCTTTTTCTTTGTTTTTTGGTTACATTTTGTAATTATCTACAATTTTGTGTATTTTTTAAAGAGAAAAGATATATCATGTTATGCTTCCACCAAGATAAATCTAGTTAGGCATTCTTCTACCTCTGTGTTCTATAAGATTTTGTATATATTTAAACTAACGTTAATTTTTGTTTGTTTTTTAATTATTCAGGTTCTGTAGTATCAATTGGGTTGGCATATAAAAATTGTAGTTGGTGGTAGAAGTCACAATTAAAAATTGTTAGAAAATTCAATTTTGATTAGGAAGATGTTTTTGCAATAAAAAAAATGGTTCAATTCTAATTTGTATATGTAGATCTGGAAACGTAGCAATTCATATTTTTTATCTAACCTTGCTATTTATATTCTGGAGCTGCAGGATAATGTTGTCACCTTTAAACGGGATTTAAATAAATAAAGAAAGAAAAATGTGAAACTTTAGAGTAAGTTATATTGATGTTGAAGATTGTGACATGTCTTAGTGGCTTTCTAAACTTTTTCTCATTATTAAAATACTGGAAGCATTATGACTGCTTTTGATTTAGTTACAACTAAGACTATGCTGCTAATTAATACAGCAATGCACTTGTAGTGTATTGATTTTCTCTCTTTTTTGGGTATTATCATAATAATAGTTCAAAAATCTTTATTCAAATCACAATAAATAGGGGTATTAACTTCATAGATGGAATTTCTCTTCACAACAAATTTTGAGGGAAATTTTATTTATACTCCATATTTTATTAATTGTATTCCTACAATAAATAAAAACTATATGATAAAAATAATAGTGAAAATGTGATTAACAAAAATGAGAGTTCAAATAACATTTGTTAATTTTAATTGTTTTGAGGCCCAATTTTCTCCTATATTTCTATTGATTTATCATGTGCCAAAATAATTTGATGTTATGTGTTTGACTAAATTTCTAGGGGGCCCAAGCTGTGCTTTGCACAGCTCAAGTACCTCTAGTCCATAAATAAGAAGGCAGATTACGTATACGTGGGACGCAGATTTACTGCAAATTTTGTCCAACACGTGGGGTGCAAAATGCATATTTCTCAATGACTAGGAAAGGGTCAAGTATAGCAGGGTATTCGACCAAGGGGATGGCTTTTCGGCCTTTCTTAGTAACGACAAAAATAATTGACATAGAAAAGCTTGACGAAGACATTGGTATATTCTCTAAGATATTGTGCTGACATGGTAAACCAATTCAAAAACAATTTATCTAACAAGTATTTGCTAGGCACTTGTGAAAATGAATTTACATTTGAGCAGTGGGTACTTGTCTTGCGCCTACCCCTAAGTGTCTGGCGTGCAAGAAAGCTATAAAGTTTTTTTTTTTTTCATTTTTAAATTAGGCCTTGTTTAAATTGTTATTTTTCATTCAAAAACCTTTATATTTTTTGCGAATTTATTTTTAATCATTTTTTCTTTTTTGCATACATCATCAAATTGTACCAGTAAATTTTTCTATAAAAATCCTAAAAAATAGCGATCAGAATGGGTTCTAACTTCTTTTGAAACCTTCTGCATTTTGTTCCCACAAAATTTGTAAGATTTTGCTCAAAAAAAAATAGAGTGTTGCATAGTCATAACTTTTCTAATTAGCAAACCGAATGATAGAAAAATATACTTATAATGATTATATGTATGTAAAATAGGAAAATAAATTAAAAAATGTGATTATGAAAAATGTAAAAAATTTTCTTCAAAAGTTAAGACAAGACATTCCCTAGGCTTGTTGACAAGTTGCCCTCTATCTTAGGAGTATTAATGAGTCGAGTCGAGTCAAAATTGAGTAGTGCTATGCTTGAGCTCGAATTCAATGTTACACAGGCATGCTCGAACTCGATCTCAACCCGAGCAAACAAAAAATTATATAACTCAACTCAACTCAACAATATGCATTTTCAACCTCAAACTCAACTTGTTAAGGCTGAGACTAGTCTCAAGCCTTAACAAGTACTAGCGCTCAAAATAAAACTCAAAATTTTGAAAAAAAAATACTTCAAAATTTTATGGTAAATTGTCTAAATTCTCATTTTTTTAGATTTTACAATATTACATTTTTGCCTTTTATGAATTTTATTGAGTAGACAACACTTATGTTATGTTACTTAAATCATAAACCCTTATTAGTCATTTCATAATTAAAATAAAAATATAATACAAATAATATACTAATAATCAAGCTACTCGATGAGCACTCGAGTAGCACAAATGGAGACTCGAATTCGACTTGGTATATATGTATCTAGCTACTCGAGATTGAGTTTGAATTCAGTCAAACTAAGTTCGAGCCGAGCATTTGACTGAGCTGCTTATGAATTACTTACGAGCGGTTCGACTCGCCAGCAACCCTACTCGGTCCGACAAGTTTGCAATGACATAATCAACTAGTTGGCCAAATTTGTGGGGTCCAAGATTCCTTAATGACTCCAAATCTTTTTTATTTTTTGAAGAAAATGACTCCAAAATTTTTAATGGCTATAATCTTCAACTAAATTTATGAATCCTAGTTGGCTTCCACCCTAGCTAGGTACTGAATTCATTATGGATCTGTCATCAAGAGCGCAAATTACAAGGGATACAAGGCACAAACAGTCATTAGAAGAACAGTTCAGGAGTAGTCCTCTCACATCGCCAAGGAATAATTAAAGCCAAAACGACCTCGTTTCAATTAGTTAGGTTAATAAAAAAAAAAGTGATTGCGTACCCTAATAGACTCCGTTAGAGCCAAACGGGTTTTTTCAAAATTTCAATTTTTGAAATGGAATTTTGATTTGATTTGTGACTTTGAAATGAAACCCGAAAAAAATCACTTATCATAATATTATACAAAACATCATTCGCTATCTAGCTAGGAAAGGAAAAAATCAGTAGAGAGATAAACTTGCGTACATTAAGTTTTGGGAAGGAAAGGGGGAATCTGTTGGAAAAGATGTGTGGGGTTATTTGAACTAAAGAAGGAAGGTACACTTTGTCTTTCATATATTAGGGGTGGATTTCAGCAATTGAACAATCCTTCTGATGATGACCGTTTGTGCCCTATATCCGATTAGAAGTCTGTGCCCCGCAGAATTCCAGTTATTTTGTCAGGGTCTAACACGTGCGGTGTAGATTTCTCACTGACATTAATAGTTGGTCATTCGACCAATGCTATAAACATCACGTCCTCGCAACTAGCCTATTTCAAAACCATTTGGCTTTGCTCTAATGGTTTAGGAGGGTCCCTTTTAAATTCTCTGGTGAATTAGACGGCATTCCATCACACAAGAACAATAATATTTATTATTCTTTGAAAATTCAAAAAGCGCAATAATTAGTCACCTCCTAATCTCTACATACAGTTGTTTAGACTCTTCCATAGAATAGAAATAGAAGTCAGTTAAATAGTTATCGTTAAAAAAAAAATGTCTAGCCGATCTGGAAGACGATAGAATGGTCTGTCTCTATCATCATTATTGTCTTTTATTTTATTCCTTCTATCTTTAATATCATAATTCAGGTAAATTCTGTAGTGTAATTGGATATTTGAAGACAGGTGTGGAAAGTAAAGCATATGGCAAAGAAGGTGGCACGTTGCAACCTGACATGTATGGACCAAGAAGGGAATATTTGTACAAAAGCAAGTAGAGACCTACAACCGGGGTTTGGAAATATTGTGTACTGCATAAACTCAAAATGTGTTGGGGTGTCACGGAATTAACATAAATATAAAGGGTCTAAGAATAAAACATTTGTGAGGAAGCGTAAGCAGTACTAATTACTAAACAAAGCCATCCTGGGGCCACCAAAGAGGAAGCGTATTACTTACTAAAGGGAAACTAGTAAATTTTATATTTAACAAATTTTAAATATGTGAAAGTAAAAAATTTTTGCCCATAACATACCAGCTCTTTATGAGTTTTTCGCATTACATCAACAAAATACTAACTATTTATGGGTATTTTACTCTGAATCATTACATTTATGTAAAATACATATATGTTTGTAACTAAAATTGAAAAAGTATTATACTTATACTTTTACGAAAGGAAAACTAGTAGATTTTGCATTTAACAAATTTTAAATATTTGAAAGTAAAAAAGATTGCGCCCATAATATACCAGCTCTTTATGGATTTTTTTGCATTACATCAACAAAATACTAGCTATTTATGGGCATTTTACTCTGAATCACTACATTTACATAAAATACATAAATGTTTGTAACTAAAATTGAAAAAGTAATATACTTATATTTTTACAAAAGAGAAACTGGTAAAATTTGTATTTAACATAAATTAAATATGTTAAAGCAATATTAAAGGTGCTTTTATTAGTTACTTAATTTGTTGGTAAGAAACAAGGTTTCTTTTTCAAAATTTGTTCTTTAGATTTTTTTTCAAATAATTAGGATATAAAGGTAAATTTTCACAATCTTTTGTTAGCAATAGACCCCAATTTCCTCCTAGGCAGTGACGAAACCAAGATTTTTTCCTTGAAGGGAGGGCCAAAATGATTGATAAATAAAATTATTTTAATATGTTATGTTCAAAATAATTTTCATCTATTTATTATATGGCATCCTAAAATATCAAATATTAACTTTAATTATAAAGGTATGTCTATTTAATAAATATGTAGTATAGTCATAACAAAAATTAAGACAAGAAATAACATTTGATTAAATATTTTATACGAAAAAATGCACTTTTCATCCTCAAAGTTTGGGTGGTTGGCCAATTTCATCCTCAAAGTTTCACCCCAAACATATTGCATCCTCAAAGTTTCGTAATTTTGGCCAATTAAGGACAATTGACGGGAAATGAAGAATTAATCGTTAGAACCAACGATTTTACCCAACAAAAAATGGGTAAAACCGAATAGAGTCATTTTTAACGGAACAATTGCAACGGACAAACAACTCAATTCCTTTCTGTAACCCCAAAATTTTTTTGCCAATCTTTGAAATTTTAACAACCGTTATACAACTTTCAAAACAAATTAATTCATTCTAAATTTTTATTTGGGATTACTTCATAAACCAAATCGCGGTCACTTTGTGTAAAGTATCACTTTCCCAAAAAAGACCAGCTCTTTATGGCTTTCCTCCATTATAAGAACAGAGTACCCATTTTTTCATAACTAAATTTATTTATCGAATAAAATAAAAATAAAGCCATTTTCTAATAAAAAACCAGCTCTTTATGGCTTTCCTATATTATAAGAACAGAGCACCCATTTTTTCATAACTAAATTTATTTATCGAATAAAACAAAAATAAATTCATTTTCTAATAAAAGACCAGCTCTTTATAGCTTTCCTCCATTATAAGAACAGAGTACCAATTTTCTCATAAATAAATTTATTTATCAGATAAAATAAAAATAAATCTATTTTTCAATAAAAGACCAGCCCTTTATGGCTTTCCTCCATTATAAGAACAGAGTACCCATTTTTTCATAAACAAATTTATTTATCGGATAAAATAAAAATAAACCCGTTTTTTAATAAAAGACCGGCTCTTTAGGACTTTCCTCCATTTTAGGAATAGAGTACCCATTTTTCCATAAACAAATTTATTTATCAGATAAAATAAAAATAAACCCGGATTTTTTCAATAAAACACCAACTCTTTATGACTTTCCTCCATTATAAGAACAGAGTACCCATTTTGAAGGCAAAAAGGAATTTGTTTATCGGATAAAATAAAAATAAACTCATTTCTCAATAAAACATCAACTATTTATGACTTTTCTCCATTATAAGAAAAGAGTGCCCATTTTGTCATAAACATGTAACTTCTTTAATGAGAAACCACTACCAAAGACGATCAAATGCAGCTAGATGATTTTTTTGCAAGAAAGTTGCCAAAAGCAGCTTTGTGACTGTAGTTGCTACTTTTTTTTTCAACCATTTTTTTAGCAAAATGTATCATTAATGTCAATATTGAGATATAGCAAAAATTTTATATGAAATAACAAACCAATTTGTCATTACAAATACAAAACGAGCAACAATATATTACAACCAATACTATCAACAGTACAAAACACAAAGATACTCAAATCAAATCCTAATTAGGCTTTAATATGTACAACCAAAATTGTCAGGGATAACAAATGCTAAGATAGACCCTGTGCCGATATACAATGAGTATCATGTTTGCATTAATTGGTGAAGTCCATAATCGAAGTAGCTTGTAAGAGCTTCATAGCCAGGTTTACTACAATCCACCATCAACCTACAAAGTCCAATGGAAAAAAAATTATTAAACAGAAATTTACATTGGTAGTTAGATAAATTAAACTTGCATTAGCCTACATATATCAAAGACGTTATGTTTTAATTGCTTTAAAAGATTCACTCACTTAGAGTTCAAGTCAACATTCATCTATTATTTTAGTAAATGGAAAATTAGCCTTTGGTTCCCCATGTGTGAGTTAACACAAGGAACCTCCTCCATAGTCGCGGGTTGCTTACAGCTTCCATCAATTCTTGTATTTCTTCTTCTGAAAGCTTGGATCCCAACCTAGATAACCCAGTTTTGAGCTCTTCATAAGTAATGGTACCACTTCTATCCATGTCCATGTTGTTGAACATTTGTCTCAACCCCTTGATTTCTTCTTCTGAAAGGTTTTCTGCAATAACCTTCCAGTAATTTCATGTTCCAGCTATCAATAACTCTAGAAAGAGGAATCATAAAGAAACTATAGAAGGGAAAGCACTCTTATAAATGACTGTCAAATGTATTCACTAGTTCATTATGGAAACCGTGTTGTCCAAAGAAATTTACATATCGATTCATTACCTTTAAAGCCAGCTTTTTCAGCTTGTTCATTGCTCTAAATTGCTTCATCCTTATTTGCACAACACTATCAATAGGCGTATCTGATGCTTCACCACCTTCCTTGAGCCATTGATGTTCTGGTTCATATATGTTTAGCCAAATTTAGATGATGATCTGAATTATAGGTATGCAATTATTTGGAGGATGTAAACATTATATACTATTTTCTTTCCAAGAAGCGCAATACAGACAGTGTTAACTACTGCCACTACATGGAGTGTTATACTCCATACGCTATTTACTCTCTGTACAATATATAATAGTTTCTTTACAGCAACAGGTAAACAGAGCCAAATGACTTGAGAAGGACAGAAAATAATAATATTGAAGGTCAAAAGTTTTTACTATTTACCAAGGGCTTCGGCAGCGGTGATCCTTTTCCGAGGATCCATTGTTAACATTTTCCTAACAAGATCCTTTGCACCAGACGATATTGAAGGCCAGGGAGAGCTTTGGAAATCAAGGCGCCCCGCTAGGATTTCATCAAAAAATGCCTTTGTCGTTCTCTGAAGCACAAGCCAATATCACTCAGTATAGCAACTTAAAAGCTAAATAGCAAAAATTAATTCCAGGTGCTAGAATTTAATTCATTCTTCATTGCAGCGTAAGAGAATTAGGGGGTTTGGGACAGCAAAAGGGGGTTTGGGACAACAAAATGGGACAATTAGGGCTGGGCAACGAGAGGTACGGAGGAATGAAAACGAGAGTGGTAAAGGAGGAGATTGAACAATACAACAAAGCAGGGAAAAAATCAAATCGTGGAAGGAAGAATTCTAGTATGAAAATATGTTGGAGACTACCTGAAATCTTAGATCTGAAATTTTGACGGGCCATTTTCATTTTGCCTTCCAGTAAGACCCCCTTCTCTACTCCAACTGAGATGCCCATTCACTCTAATCCACTGAGGTAGAAGCCTACAATTTTAAAAAGTTTATCTTGCGATTGTTAAATTGACCAAAAATGCAAGAAACAAGCAATTGACAAAACAGAGATGAAAATAACATATCTGCTTAAAAAACCTACACCATCACTTTTCCTTGAAGTCTGCCATTGCATCAGAAGGGTCTTTAAAGTGTGTCCATGATTGTATAAATTCAGATCTGGATGCTAGAGAGGAAGAGAGGAACCATATGTCTACGGGAAACTGAAAATTGATAGAGAGGGAAAGAGAGATAAAAGGAGAAAGGTGTAGGGGAGGTTGCGATTGAACTTTCGAGGGCTTTGATCTGAGAACAATATTTGGGAAAGTAGCCTTGCAAGTATGGAAGGCTTGGAATTCATGTGGTGCTACGCTTGACAAGTGTTGTGCCGGGAATGGTTAAAAAATTTTCAATGCGCGGCTCTGCTAAAAATTGGAAATGAGCAAAATTTTGAAATTTTCACAAAAAAACACCTATGATTTCTCACCAATAACATAGAAACTTTGGCCCACTAGAATCAGTATTTGGAGGGAAGCTTTCCCGCACTTCTTTTGGCGAGAATTTTAACCGAAAAAAGTCCTTGCCCTCGCAGAGTATATGATGGCTCCAATTTTTGGTGAAGTATTGTTCTTTTCCTTGCTATAAGCCTCTTAATAGCGTCAACCTTTCTACTTCTTGCTAAAGTTGTTGTCGCTAATACCCTTTTTTGTTGTAGTGAACGGAGGAAAACTATAAAGAATTGGTGTTTTATTGAAAAATATATTTATTTTTTCATCCAATAAATAAATTTATTTATGAAAAAATGGGTACTTTGTTCTTCTAATAGAGGAAAACTATAAAGAGTTGGTGTTTTATTGAAAAAATGGATTCATTTTTATTTTATTCGATAAATAATATTTTTTTAGAAAAATGGGTACTATATTCTTATAATGGAGGAAAGTCATAAAGAACTAGTTTTTTATTGAAAAAAGAGTTTATTTTTATTTTATTTGATAAACAAATTTGTTTATGGCAAAATGAATACTCTTTTCTTATAAGGGAAGAAAGTCATAAAGAGCTGATGTTTTATTGAGAAACGGGCTTATTTTTATTTTTTCGATAAATAAATTTTTTTATTCGATAAATAAATTTGTTTATGGCAAAATGGGTGCACAGTTCTTATAATAGAGGAAAGGCATAAAGAGTTAGAATTTTATTGAAAAACGTTTATTTTTATTTTATCCGATAAAAATTTTTTTTAGGAAAAGGGGTACTTTGTTCTTATAATGGAGGAAAGCGATAAAGAATTGATTTTTTATTGGAAAACGGGTTTATTACAATTTTATTCCAGCCAACTGTGACCCATTTTCCCACTAACCTAAGGTAGACGGACTAAATCATTGAATTCGTTAACTACAGTCAAAATTAACACAGAAGCAACTGACTCAAATCACTCAATCCTTTATGGCTTATACCAAATTAATACTAGAAAGCTTATTTGAAATAACAATAAAATATTTTATAAATGATTAAAACTTAGTACATTAGTTAGTAAGTACTCGTAACATACTTGTATAATGCATGATTATATGTATAATTTAATATTCTTTTGTACTTATATATTTTAAAATATTCTGTGAAAAATATTTTGACCTTTCACATAACCTTAGAAAATAATAAAATTTTATCGTATTATAAAATAATAATTTTATTTTATTATATTCATAGGTGTTAAATTATAAAAATTGTGATATAGAAACAAGTGATATTCTACGTGTAACTAGGAAGATTTGTTGTTATTGTTATCCAAACTTTCAAACTTTTCAAAAATTGAAAATGAATACAAACTTATGATAAGACAAAATTTTATTATATATTTTACAAGGTTACTTTTCATAGTATTTTAAAATATATAAATACAAAAAATATTAAATTATACCTATAATCATTTATTATACAGGTATATTATGAGTACTTACTAACTAAGATTTATCCCCACATTTGTATAGTTTGTTGTGAGAATCAGGTTTATCACCACATTTGTTTGAGTTTTGATTACAATGGATATAAGCTATTCCTTCCAAACCCCAAATTTTGAATTATAACATTCAACCAAAACATGCTCAAACTCTCAGGCTCGGTCGTACAAGGACAGCTAGTGTGAATATCCGTACTACACACGGTGCTTACATTATTAAAATAAATCAAAAGATTATACCATTTTAATTTGAAAAAAGTTAAAAAAATTATACCAACATAATTAAAATTTAAGATTTGTCTAACAATAGTTAAAAGTATGAAAAAAATTGTAAATCATTCAAGAATTGTGTTTTTACAAAAGATGGATCTTAAAATAATAATAATAATTTACATTAGAAAATGAATGATATATGGATAGAAATAAATGTAATTGCATGTTTTTTATTTTAAAATGAAATACTTACAAATATTATGCATTCGATTTGATAATCTTATATATATATATGCATTACGAGAATATATATATATGTATATGTGTGTGTGTGTGTGTGAATTAACTACCTTTGAATTAATTTTTATTAAAAAAATTATTTATTTTTAATGCCTTTATAATTTGTGAATGATTGTGAGAGTAAAATATATTATGACAATAAGATACGTTGAATTGTGAAAATTGTAATTTAAATAGGCTCCTAAATTTTGGATATTTGACTTTCATAGTTGCGAATTTCTTAAATTAACGGTTAGTTATTACTCTAAGTGATATGATAAGTGTCAGTAATAAATGTGAGATGTGAATTGGAATTTGCAGATATATTTTACAGGGGTGGTTATTATCCGTTAATTAAAGTTTAGGAGTTTGAATTTTATGGGGTAGTGGAAAAACATGAGGAAAATGTGGAAAAAATATAAGCATGATTATAGGATTTGTAGGGCCGGTTACATGATTAGTCAAGAGATAAATATTTTTTAATTATAAAAATGTAAAATTCTATTAAAATAGCATTCAGACTTTTGATAATTTTGGAAGCTCCTTATCCAAAACCCCCTCAGCAATACATATAGATATAGATACTAAACGATAGTTATGATAGCGAAATAGTTTTTACCTGATATAACATGTTGTTGCACTTTTAGCGATCATTTGATTTATTGTTGGACCTATTCACCTAAATAAAATAACACCTAAAATTATGGAAGTAAGTTTCCTATCTAAAATAGTAAGTTAAGTGTAATAGATTAGTAACTTTTATACCTCAAAAGGTAAATTGGAATAAATATTAAACTTAATTTTTAAATAAATAGATTACTACTTGATATCCCAAACTTACTTTTAAAAGAGTAAGTTTAGTTCAAATAACAGTAAGTTTTTATACATAAATAGTAATTCTTACTAATAACATGGCAATAAAAATGATTAAGGATCAAAATTTACCATTTTTTGGAATGCATGTACAATTTTTACATTAAAACCTTATCTCAAAGTAGCATTAGGAAGTTTATTTGAAATAATGATAAGATGTTTTTATTAATGATTCAAACTTAGTACCTTAGTTAGTAAGCACTCATAATATACCTTAGTAAGTTTAATTCAAGTAATAGTAAGTTTTATACATAAATAGTAATTATTACTGATAACATGGCAAATTTGATTAATAATCAAGATTTATTGATTTATGGGACGCATGTACTATTTTACTTTAAAACTTATCTCAAACTAGTATTAGGAAGTTTATTTGAAATAACGATAAGATGTTTTATCAATGATTAAAGCTTAGTACCTTAGTTAGTAAGTACTCATAATATACTCGTATAATACATGATTATAGGTATAATTTAAAATTTTTTGTACTTATATATTTTAAAATACTATTGATAAGTTCCTCGATCAACTTGTTTCGAGACACGTAGCACGTTTGCCCAAGGATCTAACGAGGATGTCCAACGTTTGAAATTGCGGGATCTAGAACCAAACGGACGACACGATTGGATTCAAGACGATAGTATGACAACTCCAATGAAGGTGACTACTCCACGGGATAGGTCGGTAGAACAAT
The DNA here is from genome assembly GCF_003713205.1 of Coffea eugenioides. Lineage (NCBI taxonomy): Eukaryota > Viridiplantae > Streptophyta > Magnoliopsida > Gentianales > Rubiaceae > Coffea > Coffea eugenioides. The sequence continues at coordinate 38,851,056 of NC_040039.1, forward strand.
CTAGGACGAGACGCAAGATTGCTCAAAACCCTTGGCAAAGCAAGTAAAAGGCTCGAATTCTCTCTCAAGAAGAAGAATCGAAAAATAACAAACTTTATTGATAAAACGTCTGACCCTTAAACCTTACAAAGCAAGCCTATTTATAGGCTAAAGTGACTAAAACCCTAAAGGGGCTAGGAAAAGGAAAAAGTCGGCCCATGCTCTTGGAACAAGATGGGCCGGCCTATGCTCTTACTAATCATTAACTAATTGCTAACTAATTGATGGGGCCTAAGGCCTTATTCTCTTGGTGGCCCGCTTGATTCTTCGTGGGCTTAGATCATGGTGTAAATGGCTCGATTGTCTCTCTCCAAGCCCTCAATATCTTTGTGAACTCCATGTTGGTCTTGGACAACTCTAACCAGAACTTGGAATGATTCTTTGAATAGCTTGGCCCATGCATGCGTGACTGGGCCCAATGGGACTCGAAACATGTAAGTCATTGCGTGGGCTTTGACCCGTACACACATCAGTCCCCTCCTCTTGAGAAGGATTTGTCCTCAAATCTGGATGGGAATGAATGAGACTAACAAGAGTTGCTAGTATGACACCTCAAATCTCCACATATTGGCCCTCTTAGATTGAATAACACTTGCATATGTTATGATTAAAATAATTCGGTGCACATGTCTCTTAGTCAGCTTCAAGAGCCTCTCGAACAAGGACATTCGCCAAGGTAAGAAGGAACGTGTGTAAGGCTTGTGAACGTTCCAGGTTGCAACACAAAGCTCTCTAATTTGTCTTCGAGTATGGGCATTCACGTGCACTTTATAACGATGTTCGTTGGGACTAGGGAAGCCCCGAATCTGGTTGTGCAAGATGGTACAGTTCGGCCCTAGGCATTGTTGAATCGGCTCAACTTTCCAAGCTGGAGGTAGGACACTGAACCACCCGTGTTGTACACCCATATAAACATGACCCAGGGAGGTAAGGGTAGCATTCGGATTGTGATTGACACACTTGTGTGCATCACCCAGCATAAGCGGCAACAATGAAGTGAGACGCACTCCATATAAATCACATGCGTTCGCGCCACATGCATCTGGAACAAGCACGAAATCAGGTTGCAACTCTTTAGTCATAGTTGGGAAATTTTGGCCAGCTTTACAACCTACAAACACAAAATAACCTTCAACTTGAAACAATTCAGAAATTGGATAAAGAAATAAGGGAACGTTATTAACTAAATAGTAAGAAGGTTTAGAGCAAGATTTAAATGTGAGAACTCCCTTTGACACTTCAATATTTCTTCCACCAATTGATTCAACTTGAGAGTCCAGTGCTAGTCCTTCCTCATCAAGATCTACGTAAGAGCAACAAGAGTTAGTGCTAGTAACATGCTCAAAATAAGGCAAAGGTGATGAATGAACCATAGGTAAAGAACAAGAAGTAGAATCTGGAATTTCCCTTTTAAGATGAGCTCGAATGAATCCTCCAATGGTGCGGACAGATTTGATTGGACGTTGTTCCATGAATTGATACCAAAGAGATTTAGTTCCTAGAAGACAAACTCCATGGAAACTCACAAAGTGTCCAAGTGACTTCGGGATGGAACATGCCATGACCAACTCTACTTGACTTTGTTTAACCTGCACAAACGAGGATATACTAAACAAAACACATGTTATCCGGTTAGCAAACAAAGTGTTCACACGTTCAATGTTTGCAGACATGGTCAACTCTTTTTCTTGACTCTTCACTAAGGCCAAATTGTTCTTGCTTATCCCCACTCCCTTCTTCTCGGACCATTGATCCTTCATTGCACTTGAGTTTTGTTTTTCATTGGGGAGCTCTTGTTCACGGCTCGGCAGCAACTCATTCGTACGTGGCTCTTCAATCAACGAGGGACTAGACTGAATTTTTCCTTTATTACCACCGGTTGGCACATGGTTAAGTTGCTCCAAGTGTGAATCCAGCACTTGGCTAAGTCTTTCCATCATGTCATCAATCAATGCTTTAGTCCGACTTCGGAATTTATCCTTTGATTCACGAAGCTTTGACTCAATTCGAGAATTCTCAAACTCCTCGTCTTGATTGTCAAGACACTTCTTAGATGCACCTCGTTTGCTTGAAGTTGACCTCGATTTAGATGCTCTACGCAGACTTCTTTGCTCCTTCTCATACTCATCACAATCTTGTTTATACCTTTCATATACACACAAAGCACGGTGGCGTTGCATCTCCTCTCGGAGTGAATGATACCCATGTTGTGAACTGGATTGCATGGAACTAGAGTACTTGTGAGTAGGCATCTTGAGACCCATCCTCTTGAGACGCTCATTCTCCAAGAATTCTTGGTTGTATGGGTAAGACGCAACTTCTCTAGGCATGAGTGCGTGACCTGCCAAAATGGTTAGCAAAGAAAAGGAGATTCCTCACGTCACACAAGCTCACGTGTATGTGCTCATCCCTCGTGTATCTCTCGAATTTTCACTCTAATGGTCTTACCAAAATTCCTTACCTGTCGGGTCAGGTAGTTGAGAAATGTTGCTCAAGTCCAATAATTGTCACCAACTTTTCCAAAGAGTAAGCAAGAGTGTAGGACACAAACGTCGGTAAAAATTGAAGTGGAATGGAGGATTTTTATTAACGCCTAAAAGCTTCCTAAAAGGTAGGAAGAATGTAGGAGAGTATTCCAAAAAAGTAGGAGAGAATGTATGAGAGTGTTCCTAAAATATAGGAGAGAATGTAGGAGAGTTTCCTAAAGTGGATGAGAGAATATAGGAAAGGACCTAAAAATGGATGAGAGAATTTAGGAGAGTTTCCTAAAAATGGATGAGAGAATTTAGGAAAGTTTCCAAAAAATGGATGAGAGAGTTTAGGAAAATTTCCTAAAAATGGACGAGAGAATTTAGGAAAGTTTCCTAAAAATGGATGAGAGACTTTAGGAAAGTTTCCAAAAAAATGGATGAGAGAGTTTAGGAAAGTTTCCTAAAAAATTGATGAGAGAATTTAGGAAAGTTTCCAAAAAAATGGATGAGAGAGTTTAGGAAAGTTTCCTAAAAGGGTAGGAGAGAGAGTGTCCAAGTGAGTACAAAGAGTTATCCAAGTGCTTTACTTAGTTTCTTAATTGATTTTGGAAACAAGTTAGTTTTTGGAAACCTTTTGAAAATCCTTTTCCTCTTGAACAACTTTTGATAACCTTCTTGAAACAACTTTTGGTAATCTTCTTGAAACAACTTTTGGTAACTTCCAAATTCTACTCCAAGAAAGATTACACAAATCAGATTTGGTTCCCTATCCAAACAATTCGGTTGCCCCTTTCTTTCCTTTCCTTTTTTTTTTCTCTTGCCAACCGATTCCTCTTTTCTTTCTTTTTTTTCGTTTTTGTTTTCTGTTTTTTTTTCTTGACTACAACTATCAACCACGACACAAAACAAGGAAGTCCACAAATAATAACTACCAAGAACTCCAAGATCTTTCAAGAACTTTCAAGGAAGTTGTCAGGAACTTCAGAAATTTCAAGATTGTGGTCAAGAATTCAAGAAGCTCAAGATTATTGTAAGTTCTCTTCAAGATTCACAAAATTCCAACAAGTTTTGCCAAAATCCAGATTTGAAAACCAAGTAAACAAGTTGGATAACACAAACAACAAGGCTGGACAGATTTGTATTCGGATGAACAGTAACTATGAACAGTGTCAGTGAACAGTAATTATTATTATTATTATTTTTTGAACAAGGCAGCGGAAAGTACTAAGAATTCTACGACACAATTACGAAAAATATGGATATAACGAAAGATACCTCTACCAAAGCTCTGAAGCCAACTGATACGTTCCTCGATCAACTTGTTTCGAGACACGTAGCACGTTTGCCCAAGGATCTAGCGAGGATGTCCAACGCTTGGAATTGCAGGATATAGAACCAAACGGACGACACGATTGGATTCAAGACGATAGTACGACGACTCCAATGAAGGTGACTACTCCACGGGATAGGTCGGTAGAACAATCTAGGACGAGACGCAAGATTGCTCAAAACCCTTGCCAAAACAAGTAAAAGGCTCGAACACTCTTCTTAGAAGAAGAAACGAAAATAAGACAATTTTATTGATAAAAGTTCTCACCTTTAAACCTTATAAAGCAAGTCTATTTATAGGCTAAAGTGATTAAAACCCTAAGGGGCTAGGAAAAGGAAAAAGTCGGCCCATGCTCTTGGAACAAGATCGGCCGGCCCATGCTCTTACTTAATCATTAACTAATTGCTAACTAATTGATGGCCTAAGGCCTTATTCTCTTGGTGGCCCGCTTGACTCTTCGTGGGCTTGGATCATGGTGTAAATGGCTCGATTGTCTCTCTCCAAGCCCTCAATATCTTTGTGAACTCCATGTTGGTCTTGGACAACTCTAACCAGAACTTGGAATGATTCTTTGAATAGCTTGGCCCATACATGCGTGACTGGGCCCAATGGGACTCGAAACATGTAAGTCATTGCGTGGGCTTTGACCCGTACACACATCAACTATGAAAAATAGTATGAACTAAACCTACTCTCCAAAAAATAAATTTCGGATATGCAGTAGTAATTTATTTTTAAAAAATTTAAGTTGCGTATTTATTTCAATTTACGCTTGAACATACATCGATCGGTGCTCTCTGGATGCATCCAAACTCCAGTGAATGTCTTTAAACTAAATTCTAATCAAAGTAGTATCCAAATGTAATGATTCAGAGTAAAATGCCCATAAAACTTAGTACAAGGACAGCTAGTGTGAATATCCGTGCTATCCAAAATATTTATGTATTTTACATAAATGTAATGATTCAGAATAAAATGTTCATAAATAGATAGAATTTTGTTGATGTAATGCCCATAATCGGTGGCCCCAGGATGGCTTTGTTTAGTAATTAGTACTGTTTACGCTTTCTCACAAATATTTTATTCTTAGACCCTTTATATTTATGTTAATTCCGTGACATCCCAACACATTTTGAGCTTATGCAGTACACAATATTTCCAAACCCCGGTTATAGGTCTCCACTTGCTTTTGTACAAATATTCCCTTCTTGGTCCATACATGTCAGGTTGCAACGTACCACCTTCTTTGCCATATGCTTTACTTTCCACACATCTTCTTTGACTACTAAACATACCGCAGCAACATCCATTCATAATTCACCTTTTTGGTCAACTCAAAAGTTGAGCCACATTGTACTTCTTTCTTTCACATTCTCAAAAGTTATCCTTCAATGACATCTTAAAAAACTTATCAAAAAAAAATGACATCTTAAAAAAGATAAAAACAATTTTCATGGGACCCATTAAAGATATTTCCAATCAATAACTTGGTGAGCGCATAATAATAAACACTAAATTATTTGATGGATAGTGGTGCGTAATTCCAACTAATCCAAAGGTAGTTTGAAGTTTCTATCTTGGAACATTTAATTTGGATGACCCAATCATCATTTTGTCAAATCCAAATAACCAAAATACAACTTTATGCAAAGATAGAAGTTGAAAAAGAATATCTCGACAATAACCTTTTACTATTATAGATAAAAAGTTAAAGTTTTGAAAAATGACTCTCAATTTGAGACAAAGGAAATATTTGTTAAATTTTCTGTTTAACTAACCTTTTAGTCCCAAGAGGACTAAAGGAAATTTTTAAATGGTATACCCCAAGGGAGGTATTTGATAGAATTATAGTTAAGCAAAAGTATTTGCCTTTCTTATTCATGAGTTTTTCGTATCCTCTATTTTTTTTCTTGATTTTTTTTACACAGTGAGTACTTTTCTTTACCATTCATCGTAGCCTCATGGTTGCTTGTGTTACATAACTTAGATACTTTCTCCTATTCATCGTTCTCGCATAGCATATTATTTGAAAGGGTTACTAGCAATAAATCCCTTGATGTTTGGATAGATTTGCACTTTGTGTTCTGATGTTATTTTTGAAGTACTTTGTCTTTCTGTCAATCAAAATTATGTTTGACTATTAGACAATATGTTTTTTTTCCCTCTTTGAACTGAACTATTAGACAATATTGCCCTGTTTGGAACCCAAGTTTTTTGGCAAGTTTTTTTGTTACAAGTTTTTTAAAAATTTTAAATACAATAACCTCAAAAAATTTCTCAAAAATTTTAAATTATACATTTCAAAATATTAAAAAATTTACACACTTTAAAATTTTTTTAAAAAACTTCTACAGTGCGCTACAGTAAAGTTTTTGACAAATTTTCAAAAAACTCACCTTTCAAACGGGGTAATGTTTCAACAACCAATATTGTCCTTATATTCAGTCGTAATCAAACATTAATTTATAGTTTACCCCCGTGAGTTATGAACCATCTTATTTGGACCCTAATAAAATCATAAAACAGCATGTTTCGAATTTTTTATTTTTATATGGGAGATGACAAGCGGTGACTCCGAACGGGCTGATGCGTGTGGATCCCATGCAAAACTTGTCAAATTCTAATATCGACTCTTAAGGACAAATTTGTCATTTAAATAAAAAGTCTTATGTGCCATCAAAATTAGAGCGGTGGCAATGTCACTGCCTAAAATGTCCCAGGAATGAAGGGATGGATGCCCACCAAAAAATTAAAAAAATCACATTGGGAGAAGTAATAAACCAAATAATGAATTACATCTCATCAAGCCCAAATTCTCTAATAATAGCTAAGACTAGGCTATTTGATTGAACGGAAACCCCACGCTTCCCTTCCCCAAATCCCTATCTCCTAAAAAAATAAAATAAAATAAATCTAATCGTGGTGCAACACGTAAGACCTTATTTAATTTCCTTAGTCAGCAATCATGCCTCTGATATCAGCAATAATTAATTGCAAGATTGATTCTTTTTTCGGATTTCAAAATGTTTGAATGATTTTGGTTTCAATTACCATCAGCAGTCAAGTCAAGGCACAATCCTAAAATCATATCATAGATTATTTATAAAGATATTTAGGCTTTATCCACCAATGTATTTATTACATAAAAACTGAAATTTTAACACAATTTTTTATTAAAAAGTTATTGATCTATATCAATCACATAACTTTTTATTAAAAAGTTATTGATATATATCAACTAAGCGTATATGTGATAATCGGTATATTTTGTTAATGCATGCCACTCATCTGGCACATAGGTAAAAGAATTCATTTTTGTTTTCTTTTTTGCCCTTCGTTTAAATACCAAAGGACCAACAGTGGATGGACAAAATATGATAGCAGGATTCACATATAGTTTCTGTTCTCAGATGGAAAGTCCTCGCCGAATTCAACAGATGTTAGTAGTACCGATTGAGGTACAAAGGTGGCCCACATTCCTTTCACCTAGTGAAATTAACCAAATAGCCGCTCGATTAGGACCCGTTGGGGATTTCAAGGATATTAAGTCCGATGGCTATTTGGTAGAAGCCTTGGTGTATTTATGGGATTCCACTTGTTCCGCATTTAGACTTGGGAAAAAGGAAATGACCATAACAATTGAGAAGGTTGCCGGATTTCTTAATTTGCCGATTTAGGGAACTGCCGTGATATTTCCAGTAGTGTCTAACAAGGCCGAATTTTGTCGTTTCACCGGATTAAAGGAATCAGCAATTCAAGGGTCGGACCAAAATGTAGAGGTAAAGTTCTTATTTGATCGATTCGCATTAAGGGATGGTTTTGATAGGCACCTGGAAGATTTCTTGTTTACTTCCAAGGAAATATGGGAACGAAAGAGAGTTTGGGTGTATGGATTGGTTATGGCTGGAACCTATTTTTTCCCTAGGAAAGACAAAAAGATAGCCTTCAAGCTCACTAAAATCTTGTAAGACCTATTTCTAGGAGTAAAAGATAAGCAATGTTCTATTGTTCCAACTATTTTGGCCGATATCTTCGTAGCTTGCACTACCTGTCAGAGAGGGGAAAAGTTCTTTTGTGGTTTAAATTTGATCTTACATGTGTGGGGTATGGAGCACTTCATGAGACGATCGTCAATTCCCGAGAGTCTGCCAATGTCTGGGTATAACTGGATAATCACACATCACGAGAGGATTAATAGCAGTAGTTTGCCGTGTAATGCATCCGAGTTTGTGGATTTCTTGACGAATATGACCAATCAAAATGTTAGATGGGTATTGGATTGGACCAATTGTGTCAAACCTGTTCTTCGCACTAAGGCATCCGAGTTCGTTCCTTTATTGGGTACTCAGGGTATCATGGCATACGATCCGAAGAGGTTTCTCCGACAATTAGGGCGTGTCCAAGATGTGCCACCTACAGTTGATCTGACTACATTTATCATCATTTTCGACAAAGGGATATATCCGAAAGAAATTCCGATGAAGACCCCTATTAATGAGGCCTGGGAAACGTTGTCCGACGACGAGCGTGTCAAGTACATTCCGGAACTCAAACAAAAGGGTTTAGTCACACCACAATATGAAGATTGGCTCAAGGGTTTGGAGATGCTAGGACCGCAAGCTCAACCATCCGAGGAGGTCAAGAGATTGAGGACTATTATCGGGGCCAATGATAGAGAAAACCTGCAACTGAAAGAATCCGTCAAAGTTCACCAAGAGAGAGCCGAGAAATACAAGGAGCCTGTGAGAAGATGCAAGAAAAACATCGGGAGTTGAAAAGGAAATGTGGAGAATTGTAGGATGAAGCTGGACGAGTGAGAAACCCGTACGCCAGAGAATCTAAGGATGCTGTAATAGATAAGTTAAAGAGGTTCAGTGATTTTGTACGAAACCGTCTCCAAGAGATGTTGTAAATGATGTTCGTTAATGAAAAGTTTGATGTTTTGAGATGATTTCTCTTCTGTGTAAAGTGGTGGTTAAAAGCAGGTTTAGTAAACGGGTCCCACTTTGAAGGTGTTGCATCATACTAGGCCTACCCCTAGCGTACAAGGGGCCCCCAATAGGGCATGCATCCATGTTACTCCAATTGTTACTAACTCCTGCCTTTTCCTTTTTCTTTTTCTTTCTTCTTAATAACAGTCGATCGAGATGGGCTTTTAACAGGGATTTTCCTACGTTTTCAGGTAGTAATTGCAAATATAGCTATCCGAAGAAGCCCCATTATCACCCGATCGCGTAGTCGAGCTTCAAGAGATAGTGTAAACATGAGTACCCATCCAGAATCATCTGACAGGCCTGCAACGACATCAGCAACTGACTTGGCGAATCTGGGAGCTCAGTTGAGCGAAGTCCTAAACCGATTTAATGAGCTAAGCATTGAAATGATGGCCCAACGGCGCGTGATCGACCAATTGGTCACTAGTGGTGCCAGCGGCGAGCAGCAACAAGAACCCTTACCCCCTGGCCAATCTGAACCCATACTCTTGCCTTATACCCAAACCTCTGTTACTTCACAGGTTATGAATCCACCTGAAGAAGCCTTTACTTATCCCACTCACGGCCCACCACCTACTTATGCACCTCACATCCAAACTAATCCTCCTCATGTCCAAATTTCCCAGAATTATCCGTCCATTACTATGAGCATGCCTTTCGAACCACAGGGACCACATTATTACTCCACCGTTGAACCATTCACCCTAAACACTGCCGTTCAAGGGAAAGCTGAAGTTGGGGGGTCATCCGTGCCCGTGGACAAGAATTTACTAAAGAGATTGGATAAGTTTGAGGAATTTATAAGGAAAAGCCAAGGTTTGAGCAAGCAAAGAGGTCTAGACTACAACGAGCTGTGCCTGTTTCCGGATATGCAATTGCTGGTGGGTTTCAAAGCACCTAAGTTTACCAAGTATGACGGAACTGGCAATCCCAAGACCCACCTTCGGATGTTTGCAAACAAGTTGGGGAGACCAATAGACGATGAGAATCTGCCTGCGCGCTTATTTCCCGAGAGTCTGGAAGGCGACGCCTTAGATTGGTACGCCAATTTGAAGCCTGAGGATGTGAGATCTTGGATGGATTTATCGACCGCTTTTGTGAGGCAGTATGAATATAATTGCGAGCTCGCTTCGACGAGGACCACGTTGGAGGGAACCAAGAGGAAACCATCGGAGGACCATAAGACGTATGCGAAAAGATGGAGGAAGCTGGCTGCTAAGATGGAGCCTCCCATGACCGAAAATGAAATTGTTCGCACATTCATTAAAGCTCATGACCCGCCCTACTTTGAAGAGATTTTCCGTATGACTGGGTGCTCCTTTACTGAGATTGTCAACAAATTGGAAGAGTATGACGAGTTCATGAGGGCATGCAAGATTGTTAATGTTTCAGCTTTAAAGTCGCAATTGGAAGCTATGCAAAGCCAAAACAGCAGCAGTAAAAAGTCTCAGTTTAAGAAGAAAGACGAGGAAGCTTCTTTTGTTTGGAACCAAGGTTCTTCTTCCCGGCCTAGATACCAACAAAATTTCGCCTATCCACCCCGTTACCTATACCAACCACGCCCTCGACCTGTCTACAATACCACAATTAACCACCCCCGTCCTCAACCAAATTACCCAGACACACCGCCAACGCCATTTCACATTTCTCCACCAAACTTCCAAATTTGACGCGCCCTCCCTTCAACCCAAGACCTATTCCACCCTCCAACCCAAATTACCACCATCATCAAGCCAGTGACACCCAAAATCCAACCCCATACCGAACCTTCACCAATCTAGGTCGGTCCGTTGACCAATTGTATGAGCAATTGAAAGCCGCTGGAAAAATTGGCACTATACCTCCTAAAACCTATTCCAAAGGATTTCCCATTGGTTACGATTCTCAATCATTTTGTGCCTACCATTCAGGAGCCCCTGGACATTCAACTGCCAATTGCTGGACGCTTAAGCACAACATTCAAGACATGATTGAATCCGGAGATATAGTCCTGAGGAGGAGGGACGAACAAGGTCCAAATGTTAGCAAAAATCCTCTTCCTACACACAAGGACACCGTGGGAGTTATTACTATTAATGAAGAGATTGAGGAACCTGCACAATTCATTGTAGACGAAGCCGAGATAATGGAAGTCATCGGAGAACCATTCATACTGGAGGAGGAAGCCTATGAAGTCAAAGAAAATACCGATCCATTTATTCTGGAAATGGTGCCTTTCGAATGTGAGCCTTCGGAGCTTGTGGTACTTGAATTGCATGAGCAACCTCCTATTCTTAATCTACAAGAGGTCCCGTGGAATTATAGCGAGCCCACGCTATTAATTGGAGGAGAAAAGGTGCCCAGAAAGGAAGTGGACGCCATTACTAGATCTGGAAGAATCATAGGGGAACCCGCAGTTGAAGAGCCCTCAAAAATGAAAGAAAATGTTGTTCCGACAAAACCAATTGTGACTGATGAAGAGGCCTTCAATTTCCTTAAGATGCTGAAGAAAAGTGAGTATAAGGTGGTCGAACAATTGGACAAGATGCCCGCTCAAGTTTCTATATTGAATTTGTTTCTAATCTCGGAACTTCATGAGAAGCTTTACTCAAGATCCTAACTGAGGCTCAAGTGCCTAAGAATATTCCTGTGGATAAATTCACTCACGTAGTTGAACATGTTTTGGCTTCAAATCAAATTTCTTTTTCTGATGAAGATTTAACTTCGGATGGGATTGGACACAATAAAACATTGTATATCTCAGTCCGTTGTAATGGGAAGTTATTGCCAAGGGTCTTGATAGACAATGGATCTGCTCTTAATAACTGTCCTTGGAACACTTTGGTTAAGTTGGGATTTCAAGAAGCTAAACTTCGGCCATCTGCCATTGTGGTGAGAGGATTTGATGGCGCGAAAAGGGAATCAATGGGGGAAGTGGATTTGGTGCTGGAAATCGGACCTGCCCAGTTTCAAGTTATGTGCCAAGTCATGGACTTCTCAAGTGTTTATAATGTTCTTCTCGGACGACCTTGGATTCATACTTCAGGCGCTATACCTTCTTCACTCCATCAAATGTTGAGATTTGTGGTGAATGGCCAGTTGATTACGATATTTGCTGAAGAAGATTGCACTATGATCGTTAATCCTGCATTGAAAGATGATGGCGATAGAAAAGCACTGGTCTCCCCTCACCATGTAGTTGACATTGTTTCGGTGGGTAGGGCATCCAAGGACAAGGCAGCAGTGGAAATGAATTTACCTGAAACCAGCGTTATGATGGCCAAAGAGCTGATTCGAGGAGGTTATGAAATAGGCAAGGGTCTTGGGCGCAACCTACAAGGGGTTTTGGAGCCAATAGAACTTCAAGGAAAGAAGGATACCTTCGGATTAGGGTTTCAACCTACTGCCAAGGATAAGAAAGAAATGATGAATCGTAGGAGGGCAGAGAAGGAAGGGAGACAGCTTATCATGAATATCCCACCATTGTACTGTACTTTTCCTTACCCATCAGAGGTGATTAGATCTGAAGTAGACCCGATCGAGGAAGTGGAGGTTGGATTATCTGAGCTATTTGTGGGGGTTATTTCTGAAGGGGAGCCGTTGGAGGACCCAGGATTTCCAGAGGTGCCTATTGAAGCAATGAAGAATTGGACTAGTGATCTCCTTCCCTCCTGCAGGGAATTTCGGTAAATTAGGGGATTGCCTTTGGTCGACATGAGACAAATCGTTCATACTACTTATCTTTTGTCTTTCAAGTTTATAAATAGTTTTTAATCAAATGTTTTCCAATGCAAGTCTTGCGTTAAAATTCTTGTTAAGTAGCATGTCATGATGTTATCCTTTACTTTGAATTTCAATGAAATGCACAGTGTTTATTGTCCAAATTGTTTTAACTTACTTACTATTGTACTTATTTTATTCTTTTTCAGATGGCCAAAAATAAAACACATTGACCCTTTGGATATCACTATTCTGAAATTTGATAATTGTGATCTCGATATCCCTCACGACTTTGAAATTTTGGAATCCGAAATTCAAGACGAGAGCGATAACGAGGAAGAATCTGAGTCTTTATTAAAGGATTTTGAACAGTATGAGGAGAAATCCAAACCGAACTTAGAAGAAACAGAAGTTATTAATATTGGCACTGAGACTGAGGTTAAGGAGATAAAAATTAGCATTCACTTGAATAAGAAACAGAGAAGAGAGATGATTGAGTTTTTGACGTGTTTGCCTGGTCCTATAATGATATGCCTGGAATTTCAACAGATATAGTGGTCCATCGATTGCCAACCGATCCGAATTTTCCACCAGTGAAACAAAAACCTCGCAAGTTTAAGCCAGACATGAGCCTCAAAATTAAGGAGCAAATCGAGAAGCAGCTCAATGCTAGAATCATTATGGTATCTCATTATTCCATTTGGCTTTCAAACCCTGTACCTGTTCCAAAGAAAAGTGGAGAAGTGCGAGTCTGTGTCGATTACAGGGATCTTAATAAAGCCAGCCCGAAAAATGATTTTCCGTTGCCGAACATTCATATTCTTCTGGACAATACCGCAGGGCATGAGATTGAATCATTTACCGACTGTTTCGCTGGGTATCACCAGATCTTAATGGCAGAGGAAGATAGGGAGAAAACTGCTTTTATCACGCCATGGGGGACATTTTGCTACCGGGTAATGCCATTTGGATTGAAAAATGCCGGAGCCCCTTATCAAAGGATCATGACCACCCTGTTCCATGATATGATTCATAAGGAGATGGAGGTTTACGTGGACGATATCATCATCAAATCCATGAGAGCGGAGGATCATCTGATTGATTTGGAAAGGTTATTCGAAAGATTGAGAAGATATGATTTGAAGCTAAACCCTGCAAAGTGTGCGTTTGGGGCCCCTGCCGGAAAGTTATTGGGATTCATTGTCAGTAAGAAGGATATTGAGATAGATCCGGCAAAGATTAAAGCCATTCGTGAAATGCCAGTACCAAGAACGCAAAAGGACGTAAAGAGTTTTTTTAGGGAAGATTAACTTATCGGGAGGTTCATCGCTCAGTTGACCCATACGTGTGAGCCTTTGTTCAAATTATTGAAGAAAAATGTACCATTGCGTTGGAGTGGGAAATGCCAGTAGGCGTTTGATAAGATCAAGGACTATTTATTGCACCCTCCAATTTTAGTGCCACCCAAACTTGGACGACCTTTGATCATGTATCTATCGGTGTTGGACGAAGCTATGGGGTGTGTATTGGGACAACACGACGAATCGGGGAAGAGGGAGCAAGCCATCTATTACCTCAGTAAGAAGTTCACTGCGTATGAAGCCAACTATTCTTTTCTGGAGAGGAGTTGCTGCGCTCTAGCTTGGGCCGCTCAAAAGCTGAGGCATTACTTGCTCAGTCATACTACTTACCTCATTTCCCGCTCCGACCCTTTGAAATTCTGTTGGGAAAGCCTATGCCGACTGGACGTCTGGCGAAATGGCAGATGATTCTTTCAGAATTTGACATTATTTTACCACGCAGAAGGCTATCAAGGGCCAGGCTGTGGCCGATCATTTGGCTGAAAATCCACTGAAAGATGATTATCAACCGCTTCACACTTATTTTTCGGATGAGGAGGCCCTGTTCGTGGGTATAGCAGAAGACATGAATGATCAGTGCCCGGAGTGGAGGTTGTTCTTTGACGGTGCGTCAAATTCCTTCGGAGCCGGTATTGGAGCTGTTCTAGTATCGCCTGAAGGAAAGCATTACCTTGGTTCGGCCAAACTCCGATTTTTCTGTACTAACAATATGGCAGAATATGAAGCGTGCATTTTTGGGTTAAAGATGACGTTAGAAATGGAGATTAAGGATTTACTAGTGTTCAGCGATTCAGATTTGCTTGTACATCAGACTCTTAAGGAGTAGATCACTCGGGATTCAAAGATCTTGCCTTATCATTGCAACTTACTGGAGTTAGCAAATAAGTTTAGGAGTTTGGAGTTTTGGCATATTCCCCGTGTCAGAAATGTCTTTGCCGATGTATTGGCCACTTTATCTTCAATGATTCAACATCCAGATGAGTTGGTAATTGAACCTATCCAGATTCATCTACAAGAAAAACCCGCTCACTGCCTAGTTGTGGAAAAGTCTTCCGATGGCCGTCCTTGGTACAACGATATCAAGGAATTTCTCAAAACAGGGTCCTATCCCCCTGGGGCTGATACAACTGCTAAGGGCTTCTTGCGCAGATTGTCTTCCAGATTTTTCCTAAACGGAGAGGTTGTATACAAGAGGACGTCAGATTTGGGCCTTCTAAGGTGTGTTGATGAAGACGAAACAGAATACCTAATGAAAGAAGTACATAGCGGAGTGTGCGGATCGCATATGAATGGCCATTTATTAGCAAAGAAGATCATGAGGACCGGATATTTTTGGCTTACTATGGAGCACGATTGTGTAGTTTTTGTCAGGAAATGCGTAAAGTGTCAATTGCATGGAGATGTTATGCGCACTCCCCCCACAGAATTACACAGTATGACTGCTCCCTGGCCATGTTCGATGTGGGGTATGGATGTAATCGGAGCAATTGACCCTCCTGCTTCAAATGGGCACCGGTTTATTCTGGTGGCAATTGAGTACTTCACCAAGTGGGTCGAAACTGAATCTTATAAGCATGTGACTAAAAAGGTGGTGACGGACTTTCTAAGAAAACACATCATTTGTCGTTTTGGAGTACCAGAGACATTAATCACTGACAATGCCAAGAATCTCAACAATGATATGGTAGATGGATTGTGTGAACAGTTCAAAATCAGGCATAGGAACTCCACTATTTATAGACCACAGATGAATGGAGCGGTTGAGGCCGCGAATAAGAACTTGAAAAAGATAATCCGCAAGATGATTGAAAGACACCGTGATTGGCACGAGAAGCTCCCTTATGCATTAATGGCATATAGAACTGCTACACGGACATCTACTGGGGCAACTCCCTACAACCTCATGTATGGGATGGAAGCAGTATTGCCAGCTGAGGTCGAAATCCCTTCATTGCGCATTCTAATGGAAGCCAAGCTAGATGAGGCTGATTGGGTTAAACAACATCATGAACAGTTGTCTTTAATTGATGAAAAGAGATTAAATGCCATTTGTCATGGTCAATACTATCAAAAAAGGGTAGCCCGTGCTTACAATAAGAAGGTCAGACCACGGATATTCACAGAAGGAGATAAAGTGTTGAAGCACATTTTGCCAGTGCAAGAGGAAGCTAAGGAGAAATTTGCACCAAATTGGCAAGACCCTTTTATTGTCCAGAAAGTTTTTCCCGGAGGAGCGCTCATTCTCGCAGAAATGGATGGGCAAGTGTTCCCTCAGCCAATCAATTCGGATATGTGTAAGAAATTTTTCATATAATAAATGGAATTTTCCTTTTAAGGTTGATATAAAGAATAGAATAAAAAGTCAGACTTCTTCCTTTTCAATCAAACATTCTACCCCTAGTTATCCCTTTTGAGCCTTCAGAGCAAATTATTTCGCTTGGCAACCCCTGAGAATCGCAAACCCCACACTGGGGCAAATTTTGAGTTGAAAAAAAAAAGGGTAGAAGTGACAGAGGAACAAAATGAAGAAAATTAAAGGAAAATCTCAATTGAGAATAAACTGGGGCAATTATTAGTAGAGTTAATTTGAAAATGCGATCTCAGGAAATCTAAACATTCGTAAATTCGCCTTCAAGTCTCAACCTTTTCTAAGCACCCCACCAGACCCCATTGCAAAAACCTAAAAGTCCTGACTTCTGTTCTTTATATTGCCTTTTTAGGACAATTTCTAATCAAATGGCACATGATGTCAAGAACACCTTCACCTATTTCGCAAGGGAAAGGTTGTTATACTGATGCCATTGTTTTTCAAAACGCATTTCTGAATTAGTGCGGGCGGTAGACAAGATTTGTCTATTAGGTGAAAACCCGTAAGGGCACCTCAAAAAAAATGAAATGATGAAAAAGAAATGATGGAAAAGAAAAAAGAAAAGAAAAGAAGAAAAGGAAGAATAAAAAGGGCGGGGGCAACGTTAGTGAAAACCCGAAAGGGCGCTGAGGTAAGGGTTTTGCAAGCAAGAGTGAGTTTGGATCTGAAAAACCGGTGACTTAGTTCGTTGGAATTTCTCCTCACATTGTGGTTCTATTTGTCAAGCATTGAACTTCCGAAGATTGATATCCGAAAGGTCAAAAGTGGCATTTAGTTTGAAAACTCAAATGTTTGATCTATCAAACACAAGTTTTTGAATTTGAGTATATAAGTTTATTTATTTGAAATGATTTTTTTATTCAATAAAAGGGGATGGTTGTGTTTATATTATTAGAATTTTCATCATTATATGCAATTAGAATATTTTTTTTATGTGTTTCATGGTCCCATTAGTTTTTCTCGTTTTATCAATGGCAATTCTTATAATTTATTGAATGTAAATAGATACTAAATGATATGTTGGGTTAAGTATGAGAAATTATGGAAGTTTGACATTGTTTGCAGGGCAAGGTTGAAGTACTCACTACGTCAACAAAGAAGTCCAAAATACTCATGTTTACAGATCTTTTGAAGAAGGGGTTGATCGAATGGTGGCGGTGTCATCTATCCTTATTTCTTTTCTTGCAGGTCCGATAGTTCAATCGCATTACACTGGGACAATTCTTAGAAGAAATCGTTTGTCTCTCCTTCTGAAACTCTACAGAAGTCTTGCACAACGCTGACTAATTGAAGGCAGGCTTGGGTATTCTTCCCACTAACCAATTGAAGGCAGGCTCGGGTATTCATCCCACTGATCAAAAGGAAGGCAGGCTCGGGCATGGATCCCACTGACCAATTGACCAATTGAAGGCAGGCTCGGGTATTCATCCCACTGACCAAAAGGAAGGCAGGCTCGGGTATGGATCCCACTGACCAATTGACCAATTGAAGGCAGGCTCGGGTATTCATCCCACCGACCAATTGAAGGCAGGCTCGGGTAGCCATCCCACTGACCAAATGAAAAATGAAGGCAGGCTCGGGTATTCATCCCACTGACTAAGTGAAAGCAGGCTCGGGTATTCATCCCATTGACCTTTTGAGTTTACAGGTTCCAACTCACAGCGGAATAACTGTAGGTAAGTGTTTGGTGTCTACGTTTTTGTCTCAAATTTCTTCGAAACTCAGACAAAGAGGGGTAAGCTGTAGACACCAAATTAGCTTTATTTATCATTTATTTCTTTTTATTGATATTTATCTAGTTTTACTTATTAATTTAATGGTTTTTGTTTTTAGACATTTTTATTTTTATTTATTATTTCATTTTATTATTCTTGTTTTTATAGATTAAATGATGATTATTAAATGATTTTTGTTCATTAGTCTCTTAATTTCATTAGAATTTGTCGAAAAACGAAATTTGTTCACACAAAAATATATATACCTTAATTTTTTTAGATTCAATTATAGGATTTTGTTGCGTTTTAGCTTCAATTACAAGTTAACATTGTTTGTTCGCTTAAATTAAATGTTAGTTCAAAAACAAAAAACAAAAAAAAAGAGAAAAAGAGAGACTCACGCGCGCGTGCTAGGTATGCTCACTGCTTCTCCTTGATATCGTATTAGCAGAAAATAAAGTCGCAAGTTTGCAGCTGCATTTTTCAGCTATTTTTCTTGTTTTTTTAGCTCCCTTCGATCATGTTAGTACTGTTACACCTGGCTTTCATCGACAAGCCAAAGAACAATTTAGAAGTTGAGGCCAATCCGATGGCTGAGAGAGAAACGGTGACTTGAAGCTGCTTCTGAACCATTGAGATGAGGTTAAGTCTGGGAATCTGATATAAAAGGAATAGCCAGCCAAGAAAGGGGGGAGGTTTTAGAGAGATAGAGGGGACGGCGGAAGAAGGAAAACCCACGGAGGAACAAAAAGCTTCAGGCAGTAGCAAGAAAGATGGCTGAGGAAGCTTTAGGGTTAGGAGATAAAATGAGAGAAGAGATAGGAAAGAACTAGAGAGAACTGAGAGTGGAACAGAGAGAGAGGGTTTCGTGGAAGCAAAGGGAAGAAGAAAAGTTACAGGAAGGGGACCGAAGCAAGGAAGAAACCAGGAGGCTTCTTTTTCAGAAATTCCATAGAAGTCGACACCGGCTCATCTCCTTTGGCCTCAGCTTCATTGAAAAAATCATCATCAGGTGATTGTAAACTCTTGGTTTAATACGGCTTTTATAGAGTTTTGGGTCCCGTATGCACGAAGATGTTCATTTTTTTTTTTCAAAGTTTCTGTGATTGTCAATGCTGGATAGCGATGATTGTGAATCTGCTTGTTGATGTTGTGGTGTTGTTGATAAACCTGGTAACGCCCCCCTTTGTTCATTTAAAGTGAATCTGAACCAAAGAAATGCAATCGAGAATCCATGAACAGATTTTTGTGTACAAGTTGGGTCTGAGAATTCTTAGGAGTACAAACTACAAGATTCAATCTTGATTGTTGTCTTGGGTTGGAAATTTGGTACTTGTTTGGATTTTTGGCATGAAACCCAGTAATTGCAGTGTAGGAAACCAGGTTTCTGCTAAGAAGATGCATGAGTTGTCAAACCTTTTTGCTGCTGGTTTATTGAGCTTGTTCCATAGCTTTATCATGTTTACTCTTTGCTGTCTCTCTTGGATTTTTTTTTTCTTTCCTGTCCTGTGTATCTTGGGCATGAGTTTTGAAGTAAAAAGCATCGGCTGCATGATTCGGCTGGGGGTTGTGCACGAAAATCTGCTTCAACAAGCAACAAGTTCGAAATCGCTGGTTTGTTGCAGCGATTAGGCAAAACTGCTGACTCCCTGTTTGATTTCCGTGGGGTAAACAATGGCATTTGGTTGATGTTAATAACATGGTCCTGAGGTCATTGCACTTGTCTTTGTTTTGGTTTGATTTGTTTCATGTCCGTGAGTCTCGGTTGGAATGAGAAAATTACAGCAAGCTTTCTTTTCTGTTGCAGTAGCTTTTCTCGCAACATTTGCATGAAAACTTCAGAAAAATGATTGTCTTTTGTTGCTTGTTTGGATGTTGAAGAGATGTATCTTGTTGTTTGGCTTCCAACTATGATTTTTGTTTGAAAAATCTTCGAGCCAGGTTGCATTTTTAGGTCCAAAAAGCTGCATTTCATCCTCATGATTTGCTGCTATCCTTTCTCCCCTGCCCCTAGCTGTTATGTGAGCTTTTCCAGCAGCAGCGTTTGCTTCAAGCTGTTTTTTTTTGTATGTCAAACATTGTACTTTCATGGAGAGTTCAGAGTGTGGTTTAGAGTTGGGTCGCTTTCTTGAATGCTGCAGTTTGGCGTTTTCAAGCAAAACAATAAGGTTTCTTTGCTACATTTTGGTTGTTGTCCTTGCTTTCATGGACCTGGAACTTTTTGTTTGGGATAATTAGGGGAAGGTAATCATGCCTGAGCTTTGATCAATGGATGTGTGTGGGATAGGTCAATAAAACAACAAGTTTTGTACGATGTTTTGATACTTTGTCTGCGTAAGTTGAAGCTGCAAAGCTTGCAACGAGCAATTGTAGAAGAAAGCTCCTTAAGTTGCCGAATGTTTTCTTTTGTAGCAGACAATTTGTATCGTGGGTTTGCATGGCTTACATGCAATATAACTTTCAACAATTGCACTTTTGCCCACATATCCCTCCTCATGCTACTAAGGCCCTATTGTGTTCCAATTTGTTGCAATTGAGTCCTAGAGTAACTGCATTTTGAACCATTACTTGACCCTTTCTTGACTCTTGGACCCATGAATTTCCCAAAATATGCTCCAATTGGACCTGAATGATTGGTCAATTTTGCTATTGAGTCCTTGGTAGTTTTTTTATTTGATCAATAATTTACTTTCTTGGTAATTATGCATTATGTGATTTCATTTGAGTTGCAATTGGGGGGAATTTTGGTGATTTTGTTTATATTTTATTATTTAATTGGTGCCTTGACCTATTTATTGTTTTGAAGCTAATATCTCATTTACTCGATTTCCGTTGCAAGGGAGATAATCTCTCTCCTTGATTTTATTTTTTCCTATGTGCTCCTATGTGTTTTGTGTGAATATGTATGCTTTAATTCGCTTTTCATTGTTATTAATGATTTAATTGCTTGTTTGCTTGCTTTTATATCGCTTTCTTTAATTAAGCAAGTTATTCGTGGGCATTTGAACCCCAATTTGTAATAGTTTGGTATTTCTTTTAATCATTTATTTATTTATTTTCCCTTTTAGATTGTAGTAGGCCGTCCCCCCTAAAAATGTAATAGTTAGGGCCTTAATTGCCTTTTGTGTTTTGCATGCTTAGGTGCTATGTGTTTAATCGTTTTCTTAGGTTTTGGCATCTAGATGTGCATGCTTATGTGTTATGTGAATTACGTGCTCACATGTCTACTTGTTTTAATTATGCACATTACTTATATATGTGTATGATGGATGCAAATGCACGTAACCGTGGCTAGTCCAATGCTAGTCATGGTTGTCCCCTCGAGCTCTTGCAAGTCCAATGCTTGTGAAAGAGCGTAGATGTGGGCTAGTCCAACGCTAGCCCTTAGGAGCCCTTCGAGCGTTAGATCATGATTGTGTGATCACTTCATCTCATGCATATCTTGACTTTTAGGGCCTCTTTCACCATGTCGCATGACACTTTCCTTATATATGTATACCCCTTCCCCATATTTTCCCTTATATGTACATTACTTGCCCCTTTCGTATGAAACATGACATTAGTTTTGCATTTCATTTTAGAATTAGGATTAGGATAGGGCATTTGCTTGATTAGATTAGGGAATATCCCTTGGATATGGGATATGGACGAGTTTGGCTTTTCTAGTCTTAGCACGCTCGTATTCTCTCTATTAAAGGGAAAATTGAGTCACGAACATTAGTCCCCCGTACCCGACATGATGCATTCCTTTAAAACATGTATATTTCTATAATTATTTTATTCTTTTCCTCTTCTTAGAGTCTCATATTTTTGCATTATTCGTGACCTCTCCAAAGAATCATTATTGGGCATCACAATTAATGTGATTGGCACCACTCAAGTTTTGAAGAGAAATTTTGCCCCCGATACCCTCATAGGTCTAGGGTTTGCATTCATATAATACATCCAAATGTGATAAATCTTTTGGTTAAAATAAGAAAATCCTTGACTAAATCACGCAACTAGCCTTGGTTAGGTCGAAGGGGTGCCTTGAATTTTTATCCTTGCCTTCCCCTTCGTCAAATGTGACTCCCGAACCTTTTTCGTTGGTTTACGTAGACTAGGAGTCGTTTAAAAGGGGTTTCTTTCTGCCTTTTCCTTTAAAAAAATTCATTTTAGGTGACTTGGTACACCTTAACTCCATATCAAGTGGCGACTCCATTTTTCATTCAATAAACCCTTTTTAAACTATATTTTGGGTCAAATCGTCGCATTTTCATGTTCCATTTAGACCCATATTTTTCTTCATTTTCTTTGTAAATCAAAAATTCATTTTCAAATCAAAAATTCACTTTTATAAACCATTTATATTTAATTTTCTTATAAAAAATGGGGCGCGACACTAAGTTGTTTTTCTTTGGATTTGTCTGGCACATTTTTAGTTTATGCCTCGTTCTTCTCGTACAGGTGAATTGATTTTCGACCCGGAAGTAAAAAAGACACCGCGTCGAACTAAGAAAGAGACCAAATAGCTCAGGGAGGAGCAATCTAGCATTGCATCTCAAAGACTGGATCCTGAGGTTGAGTCAACAAATTCAAGTAGTGAAAATTTAAGTGACTCAAACCAAGAGGACATCCCTATGGCGAATGCAAGAACACTAAGAGAGTTGGCTGCTTCTGAATTGCCCCAACAACCTTTGTGCATCACATTTCCAGCTTTGGCTGAAAATACCTCATTCGAATTGAAGTCAGGATTGATTCACCTCCTACCCATGTTCCATGGCCTCTCAGGTGAGGAGCCCCATAAACACATCCAAGAGTTCGATGTGGTATGCTCCAGTATGAAGTCTCCAGGAATTACTAAGAAGTAGATCAAACTCAGGACCTTCCCTTTCTCCCTCAAGAATGCAGCGAAGGATTAGTTATACTACCTACCCGCAGGTAGTTTTACAACATGGGCCCAACTTAAGAATAAATTTTTGAAAAAATTCTTCCCTACATCCCGGGCTGCCATTCTAAGAAAGGAGATATGCAACATTAAGCAATATCCTGGAGAATCCTTATACGACTATTGGGAGAGATTCAATAAGTTGTGCACTAAATGCCCACAGCATCAAATTAGTGAACAGTTATTGATCCAATATTTCTATGAAGGCCTCCAGACGTCTGATAGAAGCATTATTGATGCTGCGAGTGGAGGAGCATTGGCGAACAAAACACCAAAGGAAGCATGGTTGCTCATTGAATCAATGGCGAAAAATTCTCAACAGTTTGATTTCTGCGAGAGTAACCCTACCCGTAGGGTTAACGAGGTAGAGATGTCGTCCATTCAGCAACAGATATCAGAGCTAACATCTTTTGTTCGACAAT
The DNA here is from genome assembly GCF_003713205.1 of Coffea eugenioides. Taxonomy (NCBI): domain Eukaryota; kingdom Viridiplantae; phylum Streptophyta; class Magnoliopsida; order Gentianales; family Rubiaceae; genus Coffea; species Coffea eugenioides. The sequence goes on from NC_040039.1 coordinate 38,874,382, forward strand.
TAGCTGTGGGAAACATGCATCAAGCTAAGGCCTGTGGAATTTGCACATATGTGGGCCACCCCACTGACTCATGCCCCATGTTGCAAGAGGATGGGGTTGAACAAGTAAACATGGCCAGAGGCGTGCCCGCATCTCGTAGGCAGTGCGATCCATACTCCAACACGTACAATCCAGATTGGAGGGATCACCCTAATTTCAGCTATGGAAACAGGTCACAGAATTCATTTTCAAATCGTCCACCAGGGTTTCAACAACCATGGCAACAGAAGCCTCAACCTTCGTCCTCCAATTCAGGAGGCTCTTTGGAGGATATCGTCAAGAGCCTGGCCACGAGCACTACTCAGTTCCAACAGGAAATTTGGTCCTTGGCCACGAACACTGCTCAATTTCAGAAGGAAACTAGATCGGACATGAAAAATCTGGAGACTCAAATAAGTCACATGGCAACTGCAATTAATCGTTTAGAGTCCCAAGTTTTTGGAAAATTGCCATCGCAACCAGAGACAAATCCTAAGAATGTAAGTGCCATGGCACTGAGGAGTGGCAAAGAAGTAGAGGGGCCTAAGGCCACGAACCTAAAGAGCAAAAGTGAAGAAGAGATCGAAAAGGAGATTGAAGAAGAAGGGCGCATTCGCGACCCTAAGATAAAATTTACTCCTTCAGCTCCTATTAAATCTAACTTACCTCCTTTTCCTTGCAAGTTGGAAAAGACAAAGAAGTAAAATAAGGAAAAGGAGATTCTAGAGATGTTTCGAAAGGTGGCAATCAATATTCCTTTGTTGGACGCTATTAAGTAAGTGCCAAAATACGCTCAATTCTTGAAAAACTTGTGCGTCAACAAGAAGAAATTGAGAGGAGATGAACAAATTGTGGTAGGTGAGAACGTTTCAGCGATTTTACAAAGGAAACTACCACCTAAATGCGGAGATCCAGGTATGTTTACTATCCCCTGTAAGATTGGATGTTCAAATATTGAAAATGCCATACTAGATTTAGGGGTTTCTATTAATGTGATGCCTAAATTTAGAACCTTTAAAAGAAACAGGGATAATAATTCAATTGACTGATCGTACATTTATTTATTCAGATGGGATAGTTGAGGATGTCTTAGTGCAAGTAGATGGATTAATTTTTCCTGCTGATTTTTATGCGCTTTACATGGATGATAGAAGTGCCCCAAATTCATCACCCCTTATATTAGGAAGGCCATTCTTGAGTACTGCCCAGACTAAGATTGATGTTAGTAAGGGTACTCTCACGATGGAATTTGATGGAGAAATAATCCACTTTAATATTTTTTATACAATTAAACATTCTGTTAATTCTCATTCTGTGTTTGCTATTCATGCTACTAATCTCTCTGTGCAAGAATTTTTCGAGTTTGCTTGTAGGGGTAAATTCAAAGTTGCTGCGAACAAGTATCATGGAATGAAAGCAATTCGTGAGGTGAAAATGAGTAAAAAATTAAGAAAAAATGTTGCACTCAATGGCTATTTGGATCCCGGAGGAGGGCCACCGATTACAAGAAAAATTGAATTACATCCAGACTGAAGAGTAGTGTATAGTGTTTAGCCAAAGACATTAAAGAAAGGCACTGCTTGGAAGGCAATCCAAGGATTTCAATTGTGTTTTATTTCATATTTGTGTGTTCAAGATCAGTGGGTTTAGGTTCCTATTGACAAACAATCTTTATTGTAGGTCATGGGTGTTTCTGTGCAGTTTTATTCTGGCTTGGGGGCAAAAATTTGTGGGCATAAGACTTCATGTTACAAGGCGTGCCCATGCCTTCCAACCTTTGCGACAACGAAAGTCAAAAAAATTAACCAGGACCCTCTCTAACTCCACTTTTCTGCTTTTCTGTTTTCTTGTCTTGTCTGATCTTTTCAATTTCCTTTGTCTTAGTTTCTACTTTTCAAATTTCTTTGTTTTGTCTTAGTTTCAGTTTCTTCTTTCCTCTTTTCTTGTTAGTCCGCCGCCGCGCACTCCTCCTACCATGCTCCTCCTGCTGGGGATTCTCAATACCGTGCCCTCCAAGATTCTATCTGTGAATCAGGTATTGGACTAGGTGTCTGTCTTGCAGCGATGCAGGTCTCTGCCCGTATCCAGGCAGAGAATCAAGCGATTTTCTTTGCTCATATTGGATTCACTTCGCCTCACCCCTCTCTCCCTTAGTGTCGTGCTACTCCTATCGGTTGTCAGGAAAGTTTCTCTTCTTTTCTCCTAATACTTCATTTGTCTTTTCTACATTGAGGGCAATGTCGGTTTTAGGTGTGGGCGAGTGGTTCCCATTATTTCTTTTGGTTTCCATTATTTCTTTTGGTTTTGGTTGGCTTTGGTCGAATAAAAAAAACTAAAAAACAAAAAGGAAAAAGTGTGTAGTTAGTTCACTTTTGCTAGAGCATTTTGCTATGATGGATTGCACAATCAGGGTGCAAGTGTATGTGGTTATATATACTGGCTATGCATTTTGTTTTTCCTGGGCAATATCGTTGAATGTTGAGTGTACTGGACTTGACCCATTCTTGTAACTTTTGGGCGCTTTTGAATCATGCATGAGCACATTATTCTTGTTTGCTCTATTTTTGTTTGATTGAGTGGGTATCACACATGGTATTGGCATTTTAGAACTTGCTATTTTGTACATGTCGAGACCACATTTTGCTAAATTGGATGCATTGGAAATGATAAGAACATTTAGAATTTAACCTTCTTTAACTTTTTAAAAATCATGCCTTCATCTTGTCTCTCAGTAGTGAACCAAGTTGAGTTTTTTATCCTTCGCTTTTGTTTGTTAGCCGTGCTTGATAACCCATGACCTTTTTAGACTTTCTTGTTCAATCTTGTGTCATTAAGGGATGTCTGAAATTCATTACTTGTGCAAGGCAAATAAATCTATGGTCGCAAGTGTTGTCAGAATAGATGCTGTATGGTGCTGATTTTGTACATCTAAGATCGAAAGAAAAGAAAAGAAGAAAAAAAAAGGGGGAGAAATTGTCATTAAGATGGTGAATAGCAGACTCTGGCTCACAAGGCGTGCCCACGCCTTGCAAGCCGCCTGTTCCAAAAAAAAAAAAAAAATTTGGCGACTCTTGCACAGTGAGTACAGCAAGTGAAACTGTCTTGTTAGTGAATTTCCTCTGGGGAAGCATTGTGGTTATGTGGTGGATATCGGACATTCTCTTGATACATTACACCTTATCTTCACCTTCTTATCCCACCTTTTACCTAAACCCCATTACAACCCTATTAAAATCCCTTTGATTTGTGTATTTAGTTCACTTTTCAGCGGTGGAGATGTGATAAATGTGCAAGCCTATGGTAATTCCATTCCATGATCTTGATTTGAGCGTTCCTAGTATTTACAGATTCTCTTGAAGGTGACATATAATACTGTTCATATTCTTTGGATAATTACTTGTCTGGTATGTTCTAATTTTGGCGATATTGTCGGGAATGCAAGATGTTTGTGCTAGTATAGATGACTATGAAACCGTTGCTATCTTGATTGTGCTTCTGAGTTTCAAAATGCTTGAAGGCAAGCATTGTTTAGGTGTGGAGGGATTTGATGGAGCGGTTATTTGCACACTTTGCACTGTTATTTTGTCCTACTTATGGCTACTCGTGGTGCTAAGAATTGGGATTCTACTCTTATTTCACATTTGTGTGAATTGCAGGTGGTTGGCGTTAAAAGTAATCTTTTGAGGCAAAATTCCAGAAGACCCTTTGTTTCAGGACGTGCTCACGCCAGGAACTGAGGAGACTCACCTAAAAACTGGACCCGCGGGCTTGGTAGCAGCAGGGCCAACTAGGAAGCCAAGTCCACGTGGACCAGAGGCATGGGATCAGGACCCTTAGACAAATCCTTGCTCCAAACGTTTTCTTTTTACTCTCTGCGGGCGGCGGCTACAAAAAAAATTAGAAAAGCCAGATTCACGTCCAATTGATAGCTTAGCTTTTAGTTGCCTTTTTCCATTTTTTTTTCAGACGTTGGAGATTTCTCTTTAGCTTTTGGCTTTGTACGATTTTTACTCCTTGGTTTTTACTCTGGCTCTGTACAACTTTCGTTAGCTTTGGTTCTTGCGTTTGCGGCTCCAGTACAAAGACGGAACCAAAAAAGAACGCGAGACCTTCACCTGTCTCCTCGTTATTCCTTCTTTTGCAACTTTTTGGTAATTTAGTTGAATGATATCAATTGAATCACACGAGACTGATATAATGAGGAGCGGCTAAATTTCTCCTCTACCCAAAGGTCAACGCCAGGGCGCGGTCCATAATATCTGTGAGATCTAATCAAACTTTCATTATTTCTTCCAATTTGTTACTATTCGTGCATTTTCTGGATTAATTATTTATGATTATTTTATTAATTGAGTATCAACGGCCGGGTATTTAATTTAATTTAATAGCCTACTGTCACGTTAATTAAACTGAATCCGTAATTGTTCGTTTAGTTGACAACTAGTGACAACCTCCATAATTGGCTTTATGTTGGGGAAACGAAAGATTTAATTTAAATAAACCCTCTTAGCGTGTTTATTGGTTAGGGTTGGGTTCTTCTAATTTTAATGCAACTAGATAATTAAATTCCTACGGTCGTACCTAGGGTTATTTTCTAGTTAGAGAAGCAGTCAATGATCGGACCTTGACTGTCAAAAAAGTAAGGAAGAACTGGCTGTCAGAACTTGTTGATAGTTATAACCAACCTAGTGACGAAAGAATGAAACATCTTTGCATCGATGATCATTTAATTGGACCGTGCCTGAAAAGTTGATCATTTGGGTAGAATTTTATTAATTGCTATTTTTAGTAAATTGTATTTGTGGAGTTATCTTTTGAATTTTGTTTATTTTATTTTCTTTTCATCCCATTAATCATCCCCCAATTTTATTCTATTGACTTGGAAAGAAACAACTTCCTACCCGTTCCCTGTGAAATCGACCCTACTTGCCATTGTATGCAAATTTAGTATTTTTATAGACAATTCTGGTATATTGGATCAAACAAACTCTTCGGGAACAGGGTGAATCAAGTAACCCATTGCACACCTAGGGTCCCTGCTCCAATACTCAGATTTGTTCTATAATTAATTGTGATTGTAATTAGGACTTTTTATTAATTATTATCGCACAGGTTCGGCACCTGTCACCTATATCTCTTTCAAGATCGCAAATGTTCAATTAAACCCTTTTAGAGTTTAGGTGATATAAGTGTATCGTACAAATCCAAACCTACTCTCCTGGTAGGATTAAGTATGTTTATTTATATAGTGCATGCTTGTTTCTTACTTCTCAATTCAATACAAATTCAAGTATCATGTTCATGTTGATCAGGCATAAACAAGTTATTGAAGGCAAAATAGATAAATCACAGCAATAGCCAAGAATTTAATTGGACAAATTAATCAAAACTCCATCTTAAAAACACTAACCCTAAAACAAGTTTAGTTCAACATCTTGAAAAGATTAAAACCACGAATTCAAAAGGTTAATACAAAGATAAGAATAAGAGTAAGAAAACTTCTCGATCGCTTGTTCCAATCTTCTTCTTGTGCACCCCATGATTCACCATGTTCGATCTTAATTTCTCAAGCAAGAATTGTAAAGAAATGTTTTTCTAACCCTCCAAAATGTCCTAATTGTCTCCTATTTATAGCTACTAAAAATTACATGTGAAACATAGTTGGAAAAGGATTTCTTGCAGCTGAAAAAATCCACGAGCGACAACAGTCCAACGATGATCGGCATGAAGTCCAGTCCATTGACCGGTGCTAGATTTCATGCTTCACTTCTTGAAATTGCATTTCAGCCCTTGAACTCTGGATTCTTCACGCAATTTCCTTCCTGTTTCCTAAAATCTTCAAAGTACTCCCTGCAAAACAAATATAACACCAAATACGCAGTTTTCCATTCAATTTAATCACATAAGGCATAAATAATTGCTCATAAATTGCGTAAAAACCCTACAATTTATACCCTATCAAATATGATATTGCAAGAATCACTAACAGTCATCTATACAAGTAGATAATGATTTTGGGCTTATTTCCTGTAATTTATTTTTGTGTGCTTCTACACTAGATAATGAATTCATTTGGATCCAAATCAATAAGGCTGATTACAAGTATTTGGAGCACAGGTTCTCAACGAGTTAGTGTGACATGTGGGGTGCAAATTTCTCAACTAACCCAAAGGGTTTAATTTGACCAACGTGACGAACATTGACATCTTTCTTTTACTCGGTTGTCAGCTTCTACTGCTAGAAAGTGATTTAACCGATTTAATATATATATATATACACACACACACACATACACACACATACATACATACATACATACATATATACACACATACATACATATGTGTGCGTTAGTTGTTTTGACCATCTAAATACAAAGGACTAATTCACTTCACTAACTTAGTGCTTGCACATCTCAAGAATCTTCTTCTAGGTGTAATCTTGGATTAATTCATGCTCGAAAGGTTTTGATTTGTTTTTGCCAAACGATACCAATATTTTCTTTAAAATAGCTGGAGAAAATGTCTATACAGCTGGAGCAACTGCTCCCACATCATCTTTGGCTAGATTAGTTAGCCAAATTGGGAAGGACTCTTTCCAAGCAATTTCACCTACTAAGGTTATGGCTAACTTTGCCAAATTATCACTGATAAAATTCCCTTCCCTTCTAGCGAATAACAGTTATAAAACTCCTTGTTGAGCTTTGATATGTCCTCTAATATTACACCTGTCAAAGGATCACCTATAATCTCCTCAGTTAGCTTGTCCATAAGCCTTTTGCAGTCTGATTGGATAACTGGATTTCTCCATCCCCTTTGTTGTGCCTTCATGAGAGCATTTTTTATCGCATTTGCTTGTTCTATAACTGGATCACTAAAAAGTGGCTATTTTGTGTTATATGTGGATGACATTTTATATTATTTTTAGTCATTTTTACAATATTATAAGAAGAAAATGGTCTATTTTTTCTAAAATTAGTTCTAAATACTACTGAGAGCTTAAAGAAGAATTGTGTCCCTTACACTTGCATATATTTTATTATTTTTGTAGGAATTGGAAATGGACTTCATTCTGGACAAGAAATAAGTTTACATCATGATGATTGAAGTTCTAAAGTTACCAAGGATAATGAGTTTCAAAAGTAGTTCGGGTCACTAGAAGAAGAAAATGAACAAACTTGTCGAAAACAAAAGTCGACTCAAATCCCTTCGAACAATCCGGCCAGCTTTTAGAGGGATTTCTTGGAGGGAATTGAGCCAGAATGTTTTGGACAAATAGGAAACAAATCCGGCCAAAAATTGGAGGGATTGCTTTGGAGGGATTCTGGTCGAACTTTGCGACTTCAACTTGCGCAACTTGATTTCAATTCCATCATTTCACATCGTTTGAGGGACAATTTGTATAATAATAAGTGTGCATTTTGAACGTTTAAGTATGTTTTATTGTTTAGTTTTGGTCTATTTTATTCATTTTTATAGCTAATTAACTAGATTTTTAGTGAAGTTTGTATTTTGTGGTTCAAAAGTGTAAAAAATTGTATTTCTATGTTCAAATGGTAAAAACTTCATATTTTTATAGGTTTAATGATTCAATCATCATATGAAATGAATTGAGAAAATATTTGGATGATTGTTGATGATTTGAAATGAATATGAAGAGACAAATGTGCAGATGAAATGCAATCAGGTATAAAAGAAAAAATGTTTGACAACTTTGGTATTTTTGTTATTTTGGCTATATCTTGAGCTAATAGCATTGGATTGAGGTAATTATTGAACCATGTTGAAGTTAAGACATAACTCTACATTTTTTATGAGACATCAAAATCCAGTTCATGAGTTTTCATAGCCAAAAAGTCAAAATATAGTCGACCATTTTTGCTATCAAAAGCTGATATAGGGGATTGACCAGTCAAGGGTATTTAGGTCATTTACTAGTCTACAGAGCTCCAAATTAGATGATTTTTAATATATTAGAAAGCTAACTCAAAGAACTACAACTTTTATATTTTGAACAAGAGATAGTTAAGCTGCCATCATTGAGAAAATATCAGTTTAATTTGGTCCGAAAACAGAGCAATGCTGAAGATTGATCAGAAAAGTGTAAACCTGCAGGGGAGGACAATACGTGACCTTAACCCGCGTTTTGAGGGTGCATATTCATATTTTAGCTGCTTTATAGCTGGGACCAGTTGTACTTAAATTTGCAGCTCTTTCCTACTACTTTTGGACCAATTTTCTGAACGAATTTCAACTGGAAAGTGCAAGAACCATCTTGGAAATTTGGAGGAACAACTTTTGGAAATCTCAAGACACAATTTGCACAACTTGAAACATTATTGCTTGGAAATTTAATTCTCTATAAATAGGGCCTTTTTTTAGCTTGTTTGATAACTTTGGAAGGCTAGAAACACTACCAAAAATGTAGTCTTCACTAGTTTTTCTTAATTCATTAGTTTAGTATAGAGTAGTATAATTTCCATCTATTCTTGTAGTAGCTAAACTGGGATGAAGTTGAGGATGAAGATGGAGAGCATAGAACTCATATGACAAGAGTGACATTTCTCCTATCACTTTATTTCTTGCATTGATTCTAATATTTGGTTATAATACAAGTTTGGATTTTGTTTTCATGTTTGTCATGTTTAGCTAAAATTTATACTTAAAGTTATGGATGAACTTTCTATATTTTGTTTGTGATATTTACTTGGTTATTTGATAATATTATTTGAGCAAGTTATTTAGCACTTTTGCTTATCTAATTATGATTAACTAGCCATTAATTATGATAATGTTAGTGTTAAGTTTACTATGAGAATTAGAATCTGACACTAGTTCAAAGAAGTGTTAAACTTAAGGAGTACACTCACGAGAGTAGAGATGCATCTTTGTGGTTTTAGTGGCTTGTTTCATGTACTTTCATAGAAAAAAATGAGTTAGTAGTTAGTTTCATAACTACGAGAGTAAATATAGTTTAACTACAAGTGTAGTTGATTCACTACGAGAGTAGGTTTCACATACATTAGAAAATTATACCATAACTAGCCAAGATAATAACATTCAATCAACTGATAATTTCATTTGCAAGAGTAGCAAGGAACTTCATAGCCCTAAGGGATTTCTATTATTATGTTTAGCACTTTTATTTCATGTTTGTTGTGTAGATTTAATTTCTTACATTTGTAGTAGTCTAAATAATGAAGGAATTCGAAACTATCGGTAATTGACAATCTTTCCTTTGGGATCGATACCTAATATCCATATACTCGATAAATGACTTGTACACTTGTAGAAAATGGGGTGTTTAGCTTTTATTAAAATTTGGTACATATTAAAATCTCGTTATAGAAGATTTGTAGCTTTAAAGTGAAGATTCGAGCAACAATTCTTAACTTTATTTCTTCTATAATAATGTGATTTAGTTTGGAGAAAAAAATATTGACATTTGAAGCCAATGTTCACACTTGAAGGAAGACACAAAGAGGAAAGAGAACTCTATAAATAGGATTTTGTGTCTTCCACTTTGGAGAGCTTGGAGAGGGTGAAGAAATACCACAAAAATTTAGTTCTTAGATAGTTTCTTAGTTCTTTAGTTTAGGTAATGAAGGATAGTTTAGTTTTAACTAATTCATCCTTTCTTGTGTATTAACTAGATGAAAATGAAGTTGGAGATTGAAGAAGGCAATGAAGGAGTTCATGTGATAAGGGTTACTATACCTTTCCAACTCTTTATCTTTTGTAATTGATTTTAAGTTTAGTTAATATATAAATTTGGATTTTATTTTCAATATATGTTTCTAAAGTTTATACCTTGGGTTTTGGTAGAAGTTTGTATGATTGTTTTGTGTTTATTATTTGACTAGTTTATGCTATTTTTTTCAGTCAGTTATTTAACCCTTTTGCTCCTCTAATCATGATTAACTTGTCATTAATTGTGATAATCATAAGTGTGAAGTTAGCAATGAAAATTGGGATTTAACGCTAATTCAAAGAAGTGCTAAACCTAAGAAGTACACTCACGAGAGTAGAGGTACACCTTTATAGTTTTAGTGTTTTATTTCATGTAATTTCATAGAGGTAATGAACTTGTAGCTAATTTCATAATCACGAGAGTAGGTGTTGATTAGTTACAGGTATATCTGATTCAATACCAGAGTATGTTTCACATGCATAAAAAAATTATGTCAAAACTAGATGAGGTAGTAATGCTCAATGATCCAAAAAAATTGCACTTGTTTGGGTAGTCAGGGATACCATGACATAAGGAGTTTTCATTTTTATTTTCTTGTACATAGTATTTTTTTTATTTTTTTCAACTTTTTGATCGGATAATAATAGAGAACCTTTAGTAGTACCGGTATTTGTGCATTCTTCCCTGTAAGTTCGATCCTTAGTACCCTATATTCAATCACAACTTGTATATTTGTTGAAGATCGCGTATGAGGTATTTATGATTTTATAAATTTGAAATTTAATTGTGGATTGAGCTAATTGTTATATGCACACACCGCACTCATCAATCATTATATTTGTTGAGAAGTGTCTATTTTTTCTAATAGTTTGTGTATATTTTAGTTTATTTATAGCTAATTTTGAACTCCTAAGACAATGTGAATGACCATTTTGACAATATTTAATGTCCTTGAGTGACTTTGAGAAGACTTGTGAATTCATCCTTTTTACTTGTTAAAGTTTGTCATTATTGGTAGGGATGAATGAACAAGGACAATACGGGGCCATTTACAAAAAGTCATCATCGAATTGGATGAGAGTATACGGGATCAGATAGTGAATTTTGAGTCAGATACCAAATCGGATACCCGTTAAAAGGTTTTGCAAGAGAAAGGGTGTTGAGCAATATACAATGTTGGATTAAAGAAGTGAAAATAGATAATCGCACCAGATACTCGTCAGTGAGTTTTTCAAAGAAGAGTGTTTAGCAATATAGGCCGCCAAATAGTAAAATTCGTTTCGGATACCATGTCGTATACTTAAGCGGAAAAAATCTGCAAATTGCGCAAATTGCGCAACTTGCGCAACTTGCAGACATCTTTTCATCTTTCTTTCTTGCAGCATCCATGATGTTTTGGCAATAACTTTTTGGATCCAAGACATCAACTTTTGTCAACTTTGTGTTATTCCATTTCACAATCTTGACTTTTCAAGACCAAACCAAACTTCTTGTGGAAGATTCAAGGGGACTTGAAGATTATAAATAGAGGAGCCTTCAGTCTTAGATGGGGAGTTTTAGTTTTTAGTTAGCTTTAGAGAGAGAAAGAGTCTTGGAGTAAAGAAAAAAGACAAAAGGGGTTGTGTCTTGCCTTTTGAGGTAAGACACAAATCCTTAACAAATGTAGCTCTTCTTTCTTTCTTTTCTTGTTTTAGTGTAGGATATTGTAGTGTGTATTCATCCACTCTTTTATTGGCTCAACAAGGAGGCCGATGGAGATGAAGATGGAAAGGCTCAAGAAGCTTTAGTGACAAGGGTTTTTCTTCTCTCCACCTCTTTATCTTTGCATTGGATTCTAAGTTTTGTTAATATAAGTTTTGGATATTATGTTTGTGATATTGTTTTAAAGTTTATGCCTTGGGTATTTGGTTGAACTATCTATGATTGCTATGTGTTGATTTCTTGATTATTTTGGACTATTATCTTGATTAAGTTATTTAGCACTTTTGTTCACAAAATCATGATTAACTGGCCATTGGTTGTAATAATCTCAAGGTGTTAGATTTGCAATAAAAATTGAAATTTGAAACTAGTTCATGAAAGTGTTAAACATAGAGAGTACACTTACGAAATTAGAGGTGCACTTTTATTACTTGTTTTGTAGTAATTTCATAAAAGTAAATGAGTTTATGGTTGATTTCATAGTCACGAAAGTAGGTTTGGATTAACTATAGGCATAGTTGGTACACTAGCGAAAGCGGGTATCACATACGTAAGGAAATTAGATCATGACTTAACCAAGATTTTAGTACTCAATTAGTCGAGAAGTTGCGCTAACATGAGTAGATAGAGATTCCATTACTCGAAACTTTTCATTTGTATTTTCTTCCCATTAGTAGTTTAGATTTGTTGGTTCTAATGTATTGGTAGTCTAAATAATAGAGAAACTTTAGTAGTGCCGGTAATTGTCCGTCTTTCTTGTGGGTTCAAGCCTAATTACCCTATATTCCCCCACAACCTGTATACTTACGAAAAATCATGTGTAGCGTAGTGTAGGAGATTATAAATTTAAAATTTGACTGTAGATTGAGTTTTATTGTTGTATACATATCCCACACACGTCAAGTTTTTACCACCATTGTCGGGGAAGGTTTGCGGCAATATCGGAGTAAAGAGTGACTCTATTAGTTTAAACATTTTTACTTGATTTCTTGTGTTATTTTTGTCCTTTTTTTTTATTTGCATGTTGGTGTGTTGTCACGCCCCATTTTTTGAAAAAATTAAAATTACGAGTTATATAAAAATGAATTTTTGATTAATTGTGAGTGAAAACGAGTTTTCAATTTTTAGAGAATAAATAAAGAAAAAGGACCTAAAATGGGACTTAAAAAGTGCGACGATTTTGGCCCAAAACAATAGTTTAAAAAGGGTTTTTTTTATAGAAAAATAGGAGTCGTCACTTGGTATTGAGTTAAGGTGTACCAGATCACCTAAAAATGTATTTTAAAAAATAGGTAAAACCCTTATTAAACGATTCCTAAGTCTTCAAAAAATAAGAGAAAAAAGTTCGGGAATCACGGTTGAAGAAAGGGAAGGCAAGAATAAAATCTAAACTACCCTTTCAACCTAGTCAAGACTGGTTGCGTGACTCAGTCGACAATTTTCTTTATTTAACCTAAAAACTTATCACATTTGGATGTTATTATATGGATGCAAACCAAGACCTAATGTATACCGGGAGGGTCGAAATATTTCTTCAAAATTTAATTGGTGCGAATCACATTAATTGTGATACCCAATAGTGACTCTTTGAAGAGGTCACGAATATGCAAAATATGAGATTCAAAGAAAAGAAAAGAAAATAATAATATACAAATATACATGACATAAAGGAATGCATCATAACGGGTGTGGGGAAACTAAGATTCATGACTAGATATTCCTTTTTATAGAGGAGATACGAATGTGCTAAGGGCATGAAGCCATACTCGTCCATTTCCCATATTTGAAGGGTGATTTCCCTAATTTAATCAAACAAATACACTAATCTACTCCTAATTTTCGTAAATGGAATGAAAGTCTAAATGTCATATTTGCACATAGGGGTAGGGGATATATATAGGAGAAATATCATACAAAATGGTAAGGATTCTAAAAGTAGAAAATATGCATGAAATATAGTGATTTGTCACACAAACATGATCTAGCATGTAGATGGTTCTTAAGGGTCTAACGTTGAACTAGCCCATGTTTATAAGTTCTCACTAGCGTTGGACTAGCGACAAATCGGAAAAAAGGGCCACAACTAGTATTGGACTAGTGTGGTGACGTCATGCATTTATTATAATTAAATAAATCATATAAAACTTAATAAAAGCAAGTAACACATAAATCATATATAGCACACAACACATAAGCATGATATCAAGATGCAACGACCCGTAAACATGTAAACACACAAGCATGCAAGCACTCAAGCAAATAAAAATAAATAGAGACCTAAATATTACATTTGGGGCCCTAACTACAATCTAAAAGGGATAAGAATAAAATAATACCCTAACTATTACAATTTGGCATTTAATTGCTTTTCAAATAATCATCAAAATCAAATTAAATATATGAAACAAATAAAGCGAATAACCAAAAAGAAAAATCATTCAAAAAGCATGCAATTACACACATAAAACACTTAAGAGCACATAGAGGGATTTAAAATAACACAAGAAGATACCTCACTTGAAGTAGTAGCTAATGAGGAATTGGATTTACCCTATTTAAAGTTCTAAAAATCAACAAAAATAGTCAATGTACCAAATAAAATCAATAATATGTAAAGCAACAGAGATAATCATGAAATTGAACAATTAAAGCATTTAAACGAAAGTAAACGACCTATATTCAATAATTTAAAACAAGCAGGGACCTAATTGAAACAATTATGAAGGTTTTAGGGGTCAAATTATTATTATTACAAATATTAGAGGTCAAAATTAAAGAAAAATAAAATTAAGGGCTCTAAATAAAGCCTACCAAACCCAATGATAAAATTCACAAAAGTAAACCAACACCCACTTGCTAAACCCAAAATAAAATATTACCCAAATCTCTAAACTTTTTTGTTAAAATCCAAACAAAATAATAAATCTATCAAAATTATTAAACCTCAAATTCCCTCCTAAAACTTATGAATAATCTGTCCAAAAATCACATTAAAACATGCCAAAGAAAGATAACATTTTAAAAGGATAAAATTGGATTGATTTTTCCAAATTTTGAGCCATAGTGAAATTAATTAAACTTGAGGGGGCAAAATGCAATTTTTGGAAAAAACCGTGCAAATGGTTCGAAAAGCTTTCTTCTTCCTCGCTGGTTTCTTTCTTATGCAACTTCATGGGTTCCTCAAGTGTAGGCCAACGAAATAAATTTCAAGCCAACAAAAGTATGCAACTTATGCTTTTTTATTTCTCAAACTCAACGTCCAAGATCCACAAACATAAAGGAGAATGACAACCAAAGAATCATAAAGATCAAACATGGCAAAGCAAAGGAACAAAAATCATTGAACCCCAGCAAAAGGCTCACCAATTCGCAAACAAGATGGGCTTTAATCTTTAAAAAAATGCGTTAGACCAGAACAAATAAAGGCCAAGAATACCTGGAAATGTTTGTGAGGTTTGACAACGCAAAATGCTCCTTAGAATGCTGGCTGGTTCGTGAGATGAAGTCAAGCAAATTTCGTCACACTGGGGGTGCAGCAAGGACAGGTCCGTGACTTGGGGCTTTGATTCAAAGGCTTTCCAGGTGTTTTTTGCAAACCATTTCTAAACAAGACTGGCTCCCTACTTCCTAATTTGTGCAGAAACCAAAATCTGCTCGAATCAAGCAACCAGGAAGGAGATAATTGGGTCCAAATGTGACTCCGAGACCAGCCTGTTCTAATGAAAACTTCTGCAGAAATTTTTTCTTTTTATTGGTTTTCCCTTTTCCTCTCTTTTGCTGTTTTTTCTTTCTTCAGCAACCACCCCTCTCTCCCTCTCTTACTCACCTCAGATTCTCTCCTCCTCCTCTGCTCTTGTTTCTCCCTTTCTCTTTCCTCTTTTTTCTGCAGCTCCCTTTTTCCTTTTCTTCTTTTTTTCTTCCCCCGTTTCTCTCTTTTCTTTCTTTTTTCTCTTGTTTTTCTTCCTATTTTTCCCCTCTGATCTTCCCCAGATTTCCTCCTCCTCTTTTCTTTCTCTTCTCCTTTCCTTTTTTCCTCTTCCTCTACCTTTTCTCCTTCGTTCCTGAAACCCTCTTTTTCTTCCTTTCTTTCTTGTTTTTCCTTTTCTCCTCTCCACTGCAGTCTCTCTTTTCTTTTCTCTCTTTTTCTTCTCTGCCCCCAAGCCTCCCTTCTTGTTTCTTTTTTTTGTCTCTTTCCCCGTTTCTTCTTTCTTCCCTTGGTTTTTCCTTTTTCTCCTTCTTTTTTTCCTTCCTCGAAGCCCTCTTTCTCTTCCTTTCTTTCTTGTTTTTCCTTTTCTCCTCTCCCCCGCAGTCTCTCTTTTCTTTTCACTCTTTTTCTTCTCTGCCCCCGAGCCTTCCTTCTTGTTTCTTCCTTTTTCCAGATTTTTCCAAACTCTACACCTGTCTTGCCACCAGCCTTTGGCATGTGTTGTGCAAAAAGACAAAGACACATGTCTAATACTCACCTAACCCACTTAGCTACCATACATACCTTCCATCTATTTTTCTTTTTATTTTATTTTTCAAAACAAATTTAAGGTAAACAAAATGTTAATCTCCTATTTGAGATTGTCTTGCAAATTTTCAATTATTTTGAAAAAATTAAATTTGAAAAGATTAAAAACAAATTTTGTGAGACTTTTTTTTCAAAAATTTAATGCAAAAAATGTTTGTTTTGTTGATTATTTTTTGAAAGAAGATGAACCTAATTCAAAAAAAAAATAACTAACTATCATTTTGCGAACTTTGATTAACTAAAAATTAAATTAAATTAAATTAAATTAAATTAAAATTAAAATGAAATCAAATAGAATTGAAATTTTGGTGTCTACAGCTTGCCCCTATTTGTCTGAGTTTCAAAGAAATTCGAAACAAAGACGTAGACACCAAATATTTACATGTAGTTATTCTGTTGCGAATCGAAACAAGCAAATGTATAAAGGTCAATGGGATAAAACCTAAACCTGCCGTAAAATTGGTTAGTGGGATAAAATCCGAACTTGCCAAAAATTGGTCAGTGGCATAAAACCCGAGCCTGCCATGAAATTGGTCAGTGGGATAAAATTCGAGTCTGCCATGAAATTGGTCAGTGGGTCAGTGGGATAAAACCCGAACTTGCCAATAAAACCCGAGCCTGTCATAAAATTGGTCAATGGGATGAAACCCGAGTCTGTCGAAAAATTGATCAGTGGGATAAAACTCGAACCTACCATAAAATTGGTCTTCAAGTTTGCAAGATTCTGACTTGCGCTTTTTCATCGATTTCAGTCATAACACCTACATAGAGGGGGGGTTTAACATGCACTTGCATTTTTTGCAAAATATTTTGCTTTATTCTGAAAAGTAGTGATGTCAAATTCTGACCAATAGATTAGAAGGTGTGTTACTTGACTCTTTGGTGAAATCCCACAAATTTGTTACAAAAAATTTGCCCCAGTTTGAACCTATTGGGCGAAATCTCACAAATGTATCATAAAAGTTACTGCCCAAATTTGGACTTATTGAGCGGAATCCCACAAATTAAAAACTTTGCTCCAGTTTGGGCCCATTTAAATTATAAAATTTCATTCGAATGACTCTCCATTTATTTGGACAAAACAAGAAAAATGTGTTTCCTAGAATTTAGAAAATGATCACATACTGACATGCAATGTGAATAGAAATTGCATTTTTCAAATGAAAAAATTTAAATGTCGTATTTAAACTCATATAGAAGACTTCATGGTGAATCTTTCAAAACAAGATCAAATTGTAAAAAAATTCCTCCCTTGCTTTATAATCGGTGTTGAGGGTAATGGGTCACCACTTCTTGTTAGCTCATCTTTCAGGATTAATCAAGTGGGTGTTATTTCTGATTTTGAGATGGCTAAAATGGTATTTCATGATCTGCCTTGTTTTTATGCCCAGATTATGTCTAACCCATTCAATATCACATTTTAATGAAAGCAAATAGTTTATCACCCTTATTTCTTGAGAAAATTCAGTCAACATATAAGCTCTATAAACTTGTAATATATGGGTAGAAACGATAGTTAAAATGTAGAAACAAATTATGACCTTATGATCACGAGTGATTGGTAAATCCCTTAGAGGCATGATCCTTATTTCGAGTTGTCATGGAAGATAAGTCAGCGATGGATTTTATGAGCTTGTAATATGGCTTGAAGACGATAGTTAAAGAAATAAGATTTTCAAGGCCAATACACTTAAGATCGCATTCCTTCCCAAAAAATTGCTCTAGTTTTGTATTCAAAAACCCTGAACTCCATTTTGACTTTATCGTCAATCACTAGATGTCTTTGCATTTTCTTTACTCTTTTTTTTTCATATTTTCCTTTTTCTTTTTCTTCTTCTCTTTTTTTTTTCAATACCGAAATACCAAAAATGATGGAATTGAGAATCCCCTAAATTTTTATATTATAGATTCCCCCTCTCTTCTTTTTTTCAAAATTGGAGCCCAAATATTAATAGTAGAATCAAATTTTTCCAAGTTGTAATTCCCTTTTTCTTTTTACTTTTAACAGTTTTGCTTTTTTCTTTTTAAAAAATTTTCCAATCTCCTTCCTCAATTTGGGGTGCGATCATAAGTGCTTTTGAAAAGAACCACCCATTTTAGTTCAAATGAGGATGCAAGGAACAAATAGTGTTTAGATTGTAGAAACAATGGCCAAAGTATCATTCTTACGCCTCATGACAACCAAAGTAAAGAATAGTTCATTGAGAATCCATTCCCTTTTGATATTTGAAAAATTTTTCAATGTAGAGTAGTGATCATTAAGGCTCTTAAAACAAAGCTATTCCTTTAAAGGCTCGAATGGGGGGCAAATGACAAAATCTGTATAAATAGAGAAACAAACGTCTAAAGTATCATTCCAATTTATCAAAACAAATAAGAGTAATGTACATTTTTACTTTTACTTAGATGTGGATTGAACTTGGTTAGACACAGTGGGCATTTTTCAAGCAAAGATTGCCCCAATTTGTAATTTGTCAATCAATGTGACTGATTTTTGGGGGGGTTAATAAAAGTGGGCAAAATATGAAGAATGAAAGGTAAAAAGGTATCTAGTTGGTTTTTTGAGACAAACCCTCGTATTTGAGTGACCTCTTTTGATTTCGAGTGCTCTTATTGAATAGTTCGGATCACCAATCTAGTGTATGCAAAGATTTTAGAAAACATACACTGATGAATTTTTAGACAAGAGTATGAAAAATCTCAACTTAGTCTTATTTCTTAAAATTCATCATGAAATCTCCCAATGAGCAAATAAAGAATGAAATATACATAATTATATACAAAACAATAATTGCTGGAAATGTTTGAAACAAAATTTCTTGTTCAACTATAATACAAATGAGGAAAGAAAAATCTCTAAAGAGCTCCACTTTCACATGTACACTCTTTTTGTCTCTTTTTTCTTTTCGAACAAAATGTATTAACAAACCAAACAAACAGGATTTTTTTTCTTTTGACAAACAATTATGAAGTCTCTTGGATGCTTTAGCCTAGCGCTTTTAGATGGATTCTTCATGTTTTTACATTGTAGGATCTGCCCAAAAATCAAGTAATACTTGTTATTTTTCAAAAGCTATCAAACCAAAATTGTTATCTGATACAGAAAAAAATATTTTTACTTTATTGAAATATCCTTTATAAATGTAGGGGAGGGGGAAAATAAAAGAAAAATACCCAGAGTTAGGAAGCAAAACTGTAAAATCGGTATGCATGTCCTATAGGGAAACCCTTTTATGTCAAGGGTAGGCCTAATATTAAAAATGCAATCCTCTGGGATAGGCACCATACAATACCTGATGGATCCAATCAATTTATTTATATTTAACTGAAGAATCACTTGAAAAATTTGGTTAATTGAAATGATATGAGACATTTGTCCTAACAAAATGAGGAAAAAGTCCGAATTAATTGATTACTTTGATTGACGCATAAAATGATGTCAAAAAAACCAATTTAGTGTGAAAGAGCCTACCTTTGAAAGGATTGCAATATCTCGACTAGATTTTCAGTGAACTATAGATCGAAACCTTAGAAGAGAATAAATTGATTAAATGAATCTGATGAAATTGATGGTTTATTCAAAAAATTGACTATATTGCCTTAAAAATGGATAACTTGATCAAATGGATTGGATGAAATTGATGATTTATTCCAAAAGTGAAAAAAATTGGTCGAATGGATTGGATGGGATTGATGATTTATTCAAAAAATTAACTGAATTATCCTAAAAATGAATTGATCAAATAGATCGGATGGAGTGGATGGTGTATCCAAAAAGTTGACTCGATCATCCTAGAAGCGAATAAACTCATAAAATGGAATGGATGGAATTGACGATTTATTTGACAATTGACTAGATTGCCCTAAAAGTGAGTAAACTAATAAAATGGATTGGATGGAATTGACGACTTATTTGAAAATTGACTGGATTCCCTAGAAGCTAATAAACTAGTAAAATGGATTGGATGGAATTGACGTTTTATTTGAAAATTGACTAGATTGCCCTAAAAGTGAATAAACTGGTAAAATCGATTATTTGAAAATTTACTAGATTGTCAACCCATTTGTGGTTTTCAAATTGCACGAATTTCATTACAATGCATTAGTTTATGAGTTTTCTAAAATCAAGATTTGGTCTCGATATATTTATCGTCTCAATAATGAAGAATTATTTGTGAATTTTTTCAACTTAATGTTCTTTCCGCAAGGGATTTTTACCAATTTTGATAAAATGACCAAAAGATGATTGTTAGATGCTCGTATTCTAAAGTGTAAAAGTTGCTCTATTATCATGGAAAAGATCAGATCCTACCTTACCTCGTGCACTACCCCTTTGGACGGTAGAAGAAATATAGACGTGCAAATATCGTTGGATTATATATCCGAGACATAAGATGACTTATTCCTAACGTGGGATTTCCTAAATGGCATTCCCTCTAAAGTTTATGCATGATGCCAATTTATCAAAACGATTAAATATGCAATTTGAAATGAAAACATGACCTAAGGGACCCTTCATATGTCAGGGTGAGCCTAGAATGATGTGCAATTATTAACCTACGAATGCAATACATCCGAATTTAAACGTGCAATAACCTATCTAAGAAGGTAGGTTCTAAAAGAGTATCATGTCAGAACTCTTATTTCTAGGGTTTATGATTGCAATAGAACAAAGAAAGATTAGTTCAATTGATATATGACACATAACACATTGGAACAAACAAAAATAATATGAAAAATATAAGACAATAAAAGAAAGACGGGTGTAATCCCTCCCCTCGTGCCTAGTGTTCCTTTTCGGGTAAGGTTGACTCTATCCTAAGCGATTTCTAATATGGATGCATGAGGTTGGGCTCACTAATGCATCTAGACTCGATAAAGTTTCAGGTCTCCAAACCTTTAGACCAAAGGCGAAAGGTCATCAATCCCAAGGCCTAAGAGTCGATGGTTTGAATGATCCCTCGGACATTGTGTGAGAACCCAAAAATTTTCACATTTTCTTAGTATTATTTTATTTCTTTGCTTCCATTTTTATATTTTCCTTCAATATATTAATTTTCTATACATTTTTGTAAGGGAATATAGTTTTCAAATCATTTTCTTGGTACGAGTTAGTCCACGTTAATTTTGAAGTGTATTATGGACGTGGGACCTGCTAGTGCGGTAAATGCGGTATATTTTTGACAATTCATTGGAGTTAATTGTAAAGATTAAAAGAAGTTGGGGCCATAGTGTGACTTTTGGTTAATCAAAAATTGCTAGACTTCCTAAAGGTTCCATGAAATTCCTAAGCTTAATTGTGATTGGCTAATCAAAAGTGTTGGACTTTGACCAAGACCTTTTTACTTTACTAAAACTCAAAATTGACCAAATTTCTCCATTTTATTGCTTGCTTTGGCCGAACCTTGGAAAGGAAACATCAAGCAAAACCTTTCATCTTGCATCTTTAATTTCTTGCCCAATCTTGAGTTCCAACCATTAGCATCTTAAATTACTCCAAAAAACTTCTTGCTAGAAAGGATTAAGAAGGATTGGTGGAGTTGTTTTGGAACGGGAAGCTTTAAGCTACCAACTTTCTTGGGGTTTTAAGGTATTTTGCCAAGAACTTCCTCTTTACTTCAATTAATTGGCGATTAGTGGTTTTTAGTTGTTTTAGATGTTGTTTTGTGGAAGATTAGCACTTGAATGCATGAATTCCAGATTAGGATTTCATTTTTTTTTCCAATTCTGTCGGTACAATTACACCTAGTTAGAGGCCGATTTGGCCTTAGTACAAAACATAAAAGTTGTAGATAATGATGTTTTATAGTAGCCTGCAAAATTTCAGCTCAATCAGAGCAACGTAGCCTATGAAAAGACCCAAATACCCATGCTGCCCTGTTTCTATCCGAACATGCTAATCAGCTTCTGTAATTGGTTGTTTTTACCAAGAATACTACTGATTTGGTTGTCGATGTCTTCTTAAGACTTATAGACTTGTATCTTAGCTTTCCAATGGCTTTGGAATGACTTGAATTGGAGTTGTATATGCTGAGATATGATTGAATGAATCAGGACTGCCACAGTAAACTTCGAATTGGAAAAATCTGGGGTTGTTTTGGTAAATTTGACCAGGAAACATTGTAAACTGGACTGAGTAGCCTTCATCAAAGTTATAGGACTCTGTCTTAGCTTCGACACAGTATAAATTGTACCCCAATCCGATAAGCGTAGTTTCGGTTGTGTCCGTTACACAAAATAACGTCAAATCTGTCTTTTATTTTCCAACTCAACCTTCATTTCCGCACATGCTCCTAGCTTGATTTTGTACTAGTATGACTTGGAGCCTATGGAATGGCTATTGAAATGAGATGATTCTGTATATGATTTTGGGCTTGATTGAGGAAAACAATGAAGTCATAAATGGCTGGAAAATAGGTAAATACGAAGGGCGTGCTGCCCAAATTTACGCTCGAGAACTAGGTCGATATACTTGCGACTTGAGTAAGGGTTGAGAGTGAATACCATGTGAACCATCTAGGGTATTTACATTTTCTTTGCCACTTTGGCTCAAATAGCGATTTTAAAGTTTTACAAGCGAGTCTAAGTTTTACAACTATTTTACTTAGGTCCTTTGGTTTCAATGTACTCTTTTCACTACCCAAAACCATATTTATACTTGTACTAGTACGTATTCGACTTATCTTGGAATCACTTAAATCTTTGATGGTTGAAACATAATGTATTCTTTTGATTCTATTAGGGTTCATTGGTGACTGACGGTATTATCCGGAAGGATATTTTGGATATTATTTTGCGTAAATAGGTGAGTGTTCCTTGTTTGTTATATCTTCCTTGACTTCATGACTTGTTGTTATTGTTTGATAATGTGTTAAATGTTTCCAATGATTTTCAAAACGAATTTTCTAGGCGAGCGTGTACTTTATCGCACTCGACCTAAATGAAACGTGAAATTTTCAATGATTTAATGATTAATACATTAGTTGCGCATGATGTAAGTCTTTTGGCTGAATTGGGCCTTGCCCTTCGTTACCGATCGACTTAAGCCAGAAGCGGACTCGGTCGGACGATATGGTGACCCTGGGTGTGAACGTCGGTATACTCGAGTATTACCTTGTAGGTGGGTGGAGCCTGACCAACGTCCAGGAGGGGGTGAATGAAACGAAAGAACGAACGAGGATTTTAATTACAAAATGCATTTTTCAAAAGAATGGAGGAATAAGGGGAAATGTCAGGAGAACGAACGAACGAACGAATTTATGGCTCCTTGTGAGCCCGTATCCTTTTAATGTATGTGTTAATATCGCTTTCCATGGTAAATGTTTCTTGAATTATTGATACTCTATGTTTAATGTATCAGATTGATTATTTGATTATGTGTTCGGAACCTCACTGAGCTTTTATCTCTTCCCTTTAGTTTTGTTTTCCTTAACAGGGGAAGGCACGCAAGGATGAGAGTTTGGTATAGACTAGCTTGGTCTAACTCTTTGTTTTTGTAATGGTTCTCGCCCTAGTGTTTGGCACGGGTTGGTTGTATGGTGAAGTGAGAACCTTTGTACATTTGATGGTTGTACTTCCTTTTGAGATAGCAATGTATATATAAGTTTCACTTAAGTTTTGGATTGTTGTATGTTATTCCTTTGGTTGTATTCCGGATTTGATTAAGGAACGATTGAGTCCCGGCGAGAGCTGGGCAGGCGGTCCACCGAACCATTTGGTTTGCCTTAGGGGGAGGTGGGGCTGTCACAGTTGGTATCAGAGCCTGCTTCGCATGGTCTCTGCGCGGAGTGAGCCTGGACTAAGTGTAGACACCAAATTTTTAGTGTATTTTTATTTACTATTATTTTTATTTTTCATGTTAGTTTTTATTTACTTTTAGTCTTTTATTTTTTAAGTCATTTTAGCATAGAATTTTTTGAACAAAAAAAAAAGGAAGAAAAATTATTAGCATTTGTTTTTATCTTTTATTCCTAGTTTGTTCATTTTATCTGATTTTATTTAAATTGTTATTTATTTGGTTCATTATTATTAATTAAGTTAAAAAAATTTTTTTTTAAAAAAAAAGAGCTCATACACCATGTTGCACTTGATCCAAACTCTTTCTTCATATTGCATTAAAAAAAAAAAAACAACAGAAGCATGAGACGAAAAAAGGACAGGAAAAATTGCAGCGGCCTCTTGGGAATATTCCAGGAAAAATCATCATCAGACTGCTCAAAAAGGCCATAAGAAATGCAGCTTCATTCCCCACCCTTGCTGTTGAGGGTTTGAGAGGGTGTCTTTGGTATAAATAGAACAGAAAACACAGCCGAATGGGGGAGGATCGGGCGAACGGCTAAGCAAAAAAGGGTCTGAGAGCTGGGGAGGAAGAAAAGAAAGGGGGCTTCGGGGGAAAAACAAAAGGAGGGAAACCAGAAAGAAAAGGGCGACTAGCAAAGAAAGAAACGAGAGGCAGAGGTGGAGAGTCTTGAGAGGTAGTCGGCGGCTAGGGTTGATGAAAAAGAAAGAGCACAGCTTTGAGGAGAAAAGAAAGAAAGGCAACCAGAAACAAAGGAAAAAGGGAAGGACGGATAAGGGTGACGGCTGGAGAGTTAAAAAGAGAGAGGTTGACGGCGGGGAGAGCTAGAAGGAAAACAGAGAGGAGAGTTCCGTGGCTAAGAAAGAGAGAAGGATAGCTAGAGGGGTGACGGGGGATAAAAAGGAAGAGGAAAACCAGGGAGCGACCGAGAGAGAGTTGGAAAAGAAAAGAGTGGAGCGTGAGGAGGTGTTCTGTGACGCCGGAGGAAAAGAGAAAAGATCAAGAAGGATCTTCGGCTGGAGGTTGCAGGAGAGGAGCGACTGGGCCTTCATTCATCATCGTCTGACATTCCTTCGAACATCTGAAAGAATCATTTGAGCCTTTTCTTTGTCATCCCACGTTCCATTCCTCGATTAAGGTATTGTATTCACCCTTTATGGTTGAAAGCTGCTTTCTTTAGTCGTTTGCTTGCATTCTTTTGATGTTTACTGGTTTTGTTTCGGCTTCAATACGATTGATGGTTCTTATTTGGGTAATGAAAAATCTGAAGTTTGGGTAATGAGTCGGTATCTCGCATGATGTGTCTTGGCCGAAAAGAAAATTGCAGAAAAGCTTCCAACTTTGTTTGATATTTGTCCAGATTTTTTTTCGGTAGGTACAGATCTATAGTAGGGTTTGGTTTAGATTGATTTTTGAGGTAGAAGTCTAGTTTTTTTTTCTTTGTAAGCTAGTGTCATATATTATTGTTTAAGTTTATAGCTTCTGTTTGTATGGTGAGCAGGCAAAATCCAGAAAAATGGCATAAAACTTTGAACAAATCTGTCTTAATGTTCTCCTTATTTGTTGTTTATCCGTTTCTGGTTGTTTCTGTAATGTTTGATGTTGGGTTTAGGATTAAATGGAGTAAATGGTAAGTTTTGGTGGTTGGCTGGCAGATTGATTCATAAGATCTGCACATTTGATAATAAAATGAGTGAAAAGTTCTTTATGAACCTGGTTGGCTGTTAGTCTTATACGTGGGTTATGTTAACAATGGCGAGCGTTTCTGATAAGTACCTTGGTAATCCATGGGGGCGAGTTTGAGCTGCGAAGTGCTGCAAGAAATGTATGAATGCATTTCAGCTGGCCAGTTTCCTTTTTCTTAGTCTCCCTTGATTGCATTTCCCATTGTGTGCTCATGAACATAATGAATGTTGGGCTGCAAAATTTTCTGGGTTCTTGATAAGCCGCACTTCATCTTTATATTCTGCTGTTTTCCCTGCTCCCCGCAGCAGTCCGCCAAGACTGATGTCTAAATGATCAATGATAGGATTGCTAAGAAGATTGCAGCAAGCTGTCTTTTCTGTTGCAGTAGTTTTTCTCGCAACATTTGCATGTACTTCAGAAAAAATGATTGTCTTTTGCTGCTTGTTGGGATGCTGAAGTGATGTGTCTTGATTAGCTTCAAACTATGTTTTTTGTCTGAAAAATCTTCGGGCCAAGCTGCATATTTTGGTCCGAAATCTGAGAAGGAAACAAAAATGCAGCAAGTTTCACTCTCAGTTGCAGAAGCTCATTTTCTTTGTAGTTCTGCATGAAAGCTTGCATGAAACTTTTCCAGCAATTGTATTATTTTAGAGGGGTTCAGCCATGTTTTAGTTTGGAGTAATTTCAAAGTTGTTATATGCATCTGGTTTGCTGGGATTGTGGAGGTTGCGTATGAAAAATTCTAGCAGAAACAGTAGAAGCAAAAGAACCGAGAACTGTGTCTTGCATGCATGAAAATTTTCTAAGACTTGTAATTAAGCCCTTTAACTTCTGCCTAATTCCGCTTTGGTCCATAAATTTGGAAAAGTTGATCAATTTTGTCCTTTAAAATGTGTTTCTTGCTTTGATGAGTCTTCATTATGATTATGGACAGATTTTAGTGAATTTAGGATGAATTAGGGAAAGTTTAATAGTTTTTTTTTCAGAATTTATAGTTTTTGATTTTCGTTGATTAAAATTTTGGCTAGTTTTATCGTTTAATTCTAATAAATAGGTTTCATCTCCTCTCTTATAAATTTGGCATTTGATTTGGTAAATTCCACTTCGAGTCACTAATTTTAGTACCTCATTTTAGAATTTTTCGATTATTCCAATTAGGTTTTTGTTTGCCTTAATTTCTTTAACATAGATGATTTATTAGGTGTGTTCCCTTCGTGATTAATTTTTATTTCGTGTTTAATTTTTATCTTTGTGTTTAATTTTCGTCTCATGTTACTTAATTATTAATTAAAGTGATGCCTTGATCCTTTTTTTTTATTTTGGAGGGTAAATAAGTAAATTCATGTCATTAGCACCCCAACTCAAGGGAGGTACACTCTATCCCTTATTTTTATCTTATTTGCCCCTATGTGTACTTATGTGACTTATGTGTTTAATTGCATGCCTGTTGAATGTTTTTTTTCATTTTATTTATTTATTCGTTTTAGTCGTTTTAATTTCATATATTTATTTTTAGCTTCATTTTGGCTATTTAAAAGGCATTTAAATGCCAAGTTGTAATAGTTAGGTTCATTTTATTTTATTTATTTTCATTTCCCCTCTTAGATTGTAGTAGGCTTCCCCCCGAATGTAATAGTTAGGGCCTTAATTGCTTTATGTGTTTCGCATGTCTACGTGCTATGTGTTTAGTTGCTTTCTTAGGATTTGGCATCTAGATATGCATGCTTATGTGTTATGTGCTATGTGAATTGCGTGCTCACATGCTTACTCGCTTTAATTATGCATTTACTTATATATGTATGATGGATGCAAATGCACGAAACCGTGGCTAGTCCAACGCCAATCATGGTCTTCCCCTCGAGCTCTTACGAGTCCAATGCTTGTGAGAGAGCGCTAGTGAAGGACTAGTCCAATGCTAGATCCAATAGGACCGTCCCTCGCTAGTACATTCGCATGCCTTCATCTCATGCATATCTTTACTTTCTAGGGCCTTTTTCACCATGTCGCATGACACTTTCCTATATATGTATA
This sequence comes from Coffea eugenioides, assembly GCF_003713205.1. Lineage (NCBI taxonomy): Eukaryota > Viridiplantae > Streptophyta > Magnoliopsida > Gentianales > Rubiaceae > Coffea > Coffea eugenioides. The sequence continues at coordinate 38,901,819 of NC_040039.1, forward strand.
CCCTTTCCCCCATATTTTCCCTTATGTGTATATATACCCCTATGTGTGATACATAACATTAGAATTGCATTTCATTTTAGAGTTAGGATTAGGATAGGCATTTGCTTGATTAGATTAGGGAAAACCCCTTGAATATGGGATATGGACGAGTTTGGCTTTCTAGCCTTAGCACGCTCGTATTCCCTCTATTAATGGGAAAAGTGAGTCACGAACATTAGTCCCCCGTACCCGACATGATGCATTCCTTTAAGACATGTATATTTCTATAATTATTTTATTCTTTTCCTCTTCTTAGAGTCTCATATTTTTGCATTATTCGTGACCTCTCCAAAGAGTCGTTATTGGGCATCACAATTAATGTGATTGGCACCACTCAAGCTTTGAAGAGAAATTTTGCCCCCCGATACCCCCCTAGTCTAGGGTTTGCATTCATATAGTACATCCAAATGTGATAAATCTTTTGGTTAAAAATAAGAAAATCCTTGACTAAATCACGCAACTAGCCTTGGCTAGGTCGAAGGGGTGCCTTGGATTTTTATTCTTGCCTTCCCCTTCGTCAAATGTGACTCCCGAACCTTTTTCATTGGTTTACGTAGACAAGGAGTCGTTTAAAAGGGGTTTCTTTCTACCTTTTCCTTTTAAAAATTCATTTTAGGTGGCTTGGTACACCTTAACTCTATACCAAGTGGCGACTCCGATTTTTATTTCAAAAAACCCCTTTTAAACTATATTTTGGGTCAAATCGTCGCATTTTCATGTCCCATTTAAACCCACTTTCTTTGTAAATCAAAATTCATCTTTCAAGTAAAAAATTTCATTTTTTAAACCATTTATTTATTTTTCTTTTACAAAAAAATGGGGCGCGACAGCTGGCGACTCCACTGGGGACTTAGAGAGTCCGAGCATTTGATTTAGTCGATTATTTTCTTCTTTTAACCTTCTTATCTATTACATTTGGATGTTTAGGATTGCATTTTTTCCTTTTTTAGGATTTTTGCATTTCGTACGTATCAACTCACTCCTCACCCATTTGGCGTACGATTGTTTTGATGGATGGATGGTTATGTATGTGATTCCGCGCTTTGCATTGCATTTGGGTGGGGGATATTACCCTAGAGCCTCGCGTTGGTTCTTGATCCCTCCCCTCCAAACGAGCACTAGCATACGTGCATACGCTTTAATTTTTCACCCCTCATTTATTTTTCTTTTAGTGGCTTGTCACGCCACTCCACCCTATTAGGATTTTAGGCGACTCACTTGGACTTGTGATCGCGACACGATGTGTGCGTAGCATGATCCGAGGGGTCACTCAATCTTCCATTTTAAGCTTTGGGTTCATAGCCTTTAGCTTTTAGTCGAAGGTTGAGGATTTTTGATAGATTCACTCATGACATGTAGCCGTGACACGATGTGTGCGTAGCAATGTCTGGGGAATCGCTCGAGCCACCGACAAAGAACCTTGGGATTGATGACCCTTGGTTTCCAAGTCTGAAGGCTCGGGGACCTAAAACCTATCGAGTCTAGATGCATTAATGAGCTAATACCTCATGCATCCATGATAGCTTGCCTAGGGTAGAGTCTGCCTTGCCTTATTAGGGACACTATTCACGAGGGGAGGGATCCAACCCCTTTTTCCCTTTTATTGCTTTATTTCTTTGTATTGATTTTATTGCTTTATCTCGTTGCTACAATGTGTTATGTGTATTTATCTGGCTGAACTAACTTTTCTTGGTTTTGTGTCTCCATTGCATTCCTAAACCCTAGCAAATAAGAGGTCTGGCATGACCTTCTTTTAGAACCTACCCTTGTAGATAGGCTATTGCACGTTTAAGAAATTTCGATATATTTCGTTCATAAATTAATAATGCCATATCATTTTAGGCTTACCCTGGCAAATAAAGGGTCCCTTAGGTCATGTTTCATTTCAAATTGTATATTTTACTGGTTTAATAAACTGCCATCACGCATAAACCATAGAAAGGGAATGCCATTCAGGGGATCCCGTATTAGGAATAAGCCACCTTGTGTCTCGGATACTTAATCCAAGGAGACTTGCACGTTTACATTTTGTACCACCTAAAGGGGTAGTGCACGAGATAAGGTAGGATCCGATCATTTTCATAGAGCGATCTTGGGAATATGAGCGTTTAATAATCACTTTTTGGCCATTTTATCAAATTGGTAAAAATCCCTTGCAAAAAGGACATTAATTTGAAGAAATTCACAAATAATTCCTCGCTCTTGAGACGATAAATAAATTGAGACCAAAATTTGATTTTAGAAGGCTTATAGACTAATGCATCACAATAATTTTTTGAAACTACTAATGGATAGATTGTTTTTTTGGATCGTTTTATTCATCAATTTCATCCAATCCATTTTATCAATCTGTTCATTTTTAGGGCAACCTAATCGATTTTGAATTCATTTGATTAGTTTACCCATTTTAGGGCAATCTAGTCAATTTTGAATAAGATCACCAATTTCATTCAATTCATTTTATTAGTTCTTAGGGCAATCTTATCGATTTTGAATAAATCATCATTTCACTCCATCTGTTTGATCAATTGATTTCATGCAATTCATTTGATTAGTTTAATTCATTTTTTTTTAGGGTTATCCATTCAATTTTGAATAAATAATCAAATTTTGTATTTGACCATTTTACCCTTTTTAAGGTGATCTAGTCAATTTTGAATAAATCATCAATTTCATTCAATCCATTTGACCTATTTTTTTCCCTTTTAGGGTTTAAGTCTAAGTTTTACTGAATAAATTAGTCGAGACATGTAATCCTTTTAAGAGTATAATTTTTCACACATCATTGGTGTGTCAATCAAAACAGGCGATCCATTCGAACTTTGTCCTCATTTTTGGGACAAATGTCCCCTTTTCACTCCAATTGGATAATTTTTATTTTTAATTATTTTTCACTCAATAAGTTGATTGGATCCATCAGGTATTGTATAGTGCCTGCTCTGGAGGATTGCACTCTCATTCTAGGCCTACCCTTGGCACAAAAAGGGTTCCCCCATAGGACATGCATCCGAATTACTTTAATTTTTACTAACTCGTGTCTTTTTCTCTTTCTTTCTTTTAACAGCAGTTAAGCCAGAAAGGGAGTCTAAATAAGGATTTTTTCTAAATTTTCAGGTGTTTTTCAAATATAGCTACACAAAAGGCCCCATCGTTATAGGATCTCGGGCTTTGAGAAATTGTGTAAACATGGGTACACACCCGGAATCATCCGACAGGCCTGTAACGGCCCCGTTAGCTGACTTGGCAAACCGAGGAGCTCAACTGAGCGAAGTGTTGAATAAATTCAATGAGCTGAATATGGAAATGACCACACAACGGCGCGTGATCCACCAGTTGGTTGCTGGTAGTGGTAGCAGTGGCCAACCTGAGCCTTTACCTACTAACCAACCTGAACCGCAACCAATACTTTTACCCTATACTCAAACCCTCTCTACCCCGCATTTTGCAAATTCGCATGAAGAAACTTTTATCTATCCCACTCATGGCCTACTCCAGTCCCAGGCACCCACTATCCAAACCAATCCTCCTCACCCCCAAATTCCCCAAAATTATCCACACATTAGTCCGAATATGCCACTCGAACCTCAGGGACCACATTATTACTCCATCACTGAGCCACTTAACATGGATACCGCCACCCAAGGGAAAGCAGAAGCTGGGGAGTCGTCCGCGTCGATAGATAAGAATTTGCTAAAGCGATTGGATCGGTTTGAGGAGTTCATAAGGAAAAGCCAAGGTTTGAACAAACAAGGAGGTCTGGAGTACAACGAGCTGTGCCTATTTCCGGATATGCAATTACCCATGGGTTTCAAAACGCCCAAGTTTAGCAAGTATGACGGAACAGGCAACCCCAAGACGCATCTCCGAATATTCGCCAACAAGTTGGGCAAGCCAATAGATGACGAGAATCTACCAGTTCGTTTGTTTCCTGAAAGCTTAGAAGGCGATGCACTGGACTGGTATTCCAATTTGAAGCCCGAGGATATGAGGACATGGATGGACTTATCAACCGCTTTTCTAAGGCAATACGAATACAATTGTGAGCTGGCTCCAACGAGGACCACATTGGAGGGAACCAAGAGGAAACCATCCGAGGACCACAAGACATACGCAAAGAGATGGAGGAAATTGGCCGCCAAGGTGGAGCCTCCCATGACTGAAGATGAGATTGTTCGTACGTTCATCAAGGCTCATGACCCGCCCTATTTTGAGGAGATTTTTCGCATGACTGGGTGTTCATTTGCAGCAATTATCAATAAGTTGGAGGAATATGACGAATACGTCAAAGCAGGGAAAATTGTCAATGTATTAGCTTTAAAATCACAATTGGACGCCTTGCAAGGTCAGAGTAATAATGGAATGGAGCCTCAACGTAGGAAGAAAGAGGAGGAAACTACTTTTGTGTGGAGCCAATGACCGTTTTCAAGACCTAGATCCCAACGTTACCACACATATTCATTTCGCTACCCAAACCCACGCCCTGTTTACCATACTACTACCAATCACCCTTGACCTCAGCCATACTATGCAAGCCCACCTACAATGCCCTTCCCAATATCTCAAAACAATACTCAAATTCGATTTCGTCTACCTTATAATCCCAGACCTACTCCACCAAACCAACAGACTTACAACCCTCCTCAAACCAATAAAATACAAAAATTTGGTCGATCTCGAACTTTTACCAACTTAGGCCGACCCATTGACCAACTGTACGAACAGCTCAAGGCCGCCGGTGAAATCGATGACATACCTCCTCCAAACTACTCTCGTCGAGGTCTCTCTGCTGGGTACGACCCTCAAGCCGCTTGTGCCTACCATTCTGGAGCCCCCGGTCACTCGACCAGTAATTGTTGGGTACTAAAGCATAAGATCCAGGACATGATCGAAGCAGGAGATATAGTGTTAAGGAAAAGGGAAGAACAAGGACCGAGCATAAGTACGAATCCCTTTCCAAAACACAGGGACACCTCTGAGGCATTTACCCCCTAATGAAGAAATTTGAAAATCCTGGAAATGGCTGAATTAGTGAGATTCCTCCTTCTTGAAGGGAAGTTTCGATAAATTTTCTGGATTTGTTTTGGTTAAAACCAATGAAAATCGTTCATACATGTGCCTTTTGTTTAACTATATTTTTTGTAAATAGTTTTCAATCAAGTGACTACTAAAGACACGTTTCATGATATCAGTTTGGTTTTGTTTGGAAATTCAATAAAATGTACAGTTTTATATTATGACTTATACATTCTTTTCAGATGGCCCAGAATAAAACCGTCTGACCCTTTGGATATCACCGTTCAGAAATTTGATGGTAGCGATCTCACGAATGTGAATTTGAATTGCAAAATGAGGGGAGTGGCGAAGAGACATCCGAAAATGTTTCAAAGAAGCCTGAATGGAATAAAAAAAAAGAGAGAAAAAAAAAGTTCAAGCCGAATCGGGATCAAAATTAGGAACAAGAAGCAGTTAAACACAGTCCATCATGGTCAATATGATCAAAAGGATTGGTCCGTGATTACCATTAAAGGGTCAAATCATGACCATTCAGACGAGGAAGCAAAGCATTAAGGCGGTTTTCATCAGTACAAAATGAAGCCAAAAGAAGAGTTCGCCGCGAATTGGCAAGGTGCTCTTATTATCAAAAAGATATTGCTTCGTGGAGCACTTGTTCCCTCAGCCAATCAATTCGGAGATGTGTAAGAAATTTTCATCTGATAAATGAAAGTTTCTTTTTAGGGTTAATGCGAAGAATGGAATGAAAGTTAGGCTCTCTTCCTTTCCAATTAAACATTTTATCCCTAGTTGTCCCTTTTGAACCTTTAGAATAAATCATTTCGTTTGATAACCTCTGAAAATCGCAAACTCCACACTGGGGTAAGTTTGAGCCGAAAGAAAGGGAAATAAAAGAAAAGAAAAGAGTGAACCTCAATTAAAAAAATAAACTGGGGGAAAATTTTGAAAACTTCAATGAAACGGCAGAAGGCCGAAAACGGAAAAGGAAGAAAAGAAAAATGGAAAAAAGAGAGTCTCAATCGAGAATAAACTGGGGCAAGTTTTGATTCAACCCTAAAATAGGGTTAGCGCAACAATGCGATCTCAGATCATTTAAACCATTCATAAAATCTTCCTTCAAGCGTTAACCTTTTCTTATCACCCCGCCAGACCCCATTACAAAAGCCAAAAGTCCTGACTTCCGTTCTTTGCACCACCTCTTTAAGGAAATTTTCTTAATCGAATGACAAATGATGTCATACATCTTCGCCAATTTGCAAGGGAAGGTTTGTCGTACTGATGCCATCATTTCTTAAACACATTTTGAGTTGATGAAGGCTATCGGCAGGATTGGTTCATTAGTGAAAATCGGAGTACTACCCAAGAAGAAAAAGGAAAGGAAAAGAAAAGAAGAAAAAGAAAGGGAAGAAAAATTAAAAGATGAGGATAGCCTTAGTGAAAACCCGAATGGGCACTAGGGTAGGTTTCTATAAGGAGAAGTAAGTTTGGATTTGAAAGGCTAGTGACTCAGTTCGTTGAAATTTCTATTCACCTTGTGGTTCGATTGCCGACATTGAATTTTGGAATGATGATATCCAAAGAGTCAACGGTGATAATGTTTGAGATTAAAGGGTTTTGGATTACCCAATACAAATTGTTAAATTTACAAATTCATTTTTCTTAAATTAATTTTTGTTTTCAAATCACGGAGATTTTCATCATTGATTGTGTAAATATAATATTCTTTTATTTGTTTCATGGTCTCATCTATCTTTTGGATTTATGCAATGGCAACCCCTGTGATTTATTAGAATTACCTGGATACCAAGTGTCTTATTAGCATTGGAAGTCAAGAAGATGGAATGTGATTCGAGGAGCGAAGCTGGGTCGACAACTTATCAAATGGCAACCCCTATGATTGACTGGATACCAAGGGTCTTGTTTAGCATTGGAAGTTGAGGGATCTTGACACAGTTCACAGAGCAAAGTGAAGTTTTCGCTATATTGGAAAAACGTCCAAATACTCATGTTTACACATTTCTTGAAAGTAAGATGGATCGAATGGTGGTGGCATTATCTATCATTACTATTATTTTTACTTTTTGTAGGTCCAATGGTCCAATAACAACACACTGGGGCAATTTTTATATGACTGTGGAGTATCATCCAAGAATTGAAAGGTTCGGACCAAAGAAGAGATGAATCAAAGTTTTGAGGAGAAGCAACCCTGCCATAATGCAAATCAAATGATCGGTTGCACAATAAGTGGTGGAGATTAGGGCAAAATTATTCCTTGAAAAGCTTTCTCCCAAACGAAAAGGAAAAAACGGAAAAATCACAAAAAAAAAATTATTAATTAGGTTTAACTTCTTATTTCTTGAAGAAATCAATTTCAATCTCAAATTTTTATTTCTTGTTGGCGAGTCTCAGCGTTTGCCGCGTACCCTTCTACCTCCTTTCTTGACAACCACATTTAATTCACTGACTTCAACCACCATTAGCATCGAGTCTATCTCACTAATGTGTGCGTTTTTATTCTATCACCGTTAGCATCGAGTCTATCTCACTAACGTGTGCGTTTTTGTTCAACCACCGTTAGCATCGAGTCTATCTCACTAACGTGTGCGTTTTTATTCTACCACCGTTAGTATCGAATCTATCTCACTAACGTGTGCGTTTTTGTTCAACCACCGTTAGCATCGAGTTTATCTCACTAACGTGTGCGTTTTCATTCTACCACCGTTAGCATCGAATCTATCTCACTAACGTGTGCGTTTTTGTTCAACCACCGTTAGCATCGAGTCTATCTCACTAACGTGTGCGTTTTTTATTCTACCACCGTTAGCATCGAATCTATCTCACTAACGTGTACGTTTTTATTCTATCACCGTTAGCATCGAGTCTATCTCACTAACGTTTGTGTTTCCGTTCTTCTACCACCGTTAGCATCGAGTCTATCTCACTAACGTGTGTGTTTTAATTCTCAAGGCAGGTTCGAGTTCAATCCCACTGACCAATTCTCAAGGCAGGCTCGGGTGCTATCCCACTGACCGACCAATTCCCAAGGCAGGCTCGGGTTCAATCCCACTGACCCATTATTAAGGCAGGCTCGGGTGTAATCCCACTGACCAATTTGTCAAAGGCAGGCTCGGGTTTAATCCCACTGGCCAATGCATCACACTGGGGCAAATCTCTGGATAATTTTCCAAGCAAGTCTTATACAGTTTCTTCATACATACCAGCTTTTCATTTACACTGCCACTAGCCGTTGGGTCGGTCCCACTAGTGCGCATTTCATTTCATTGCCACTAGCCGGTGGGTCAGTCCCACTAGTGCGCGTTTCTTTTATACTGCCACTAGCCGTTGGGTCAGTCCCACTAGTGAGCCTTTCATTTCACTGCCACTGAACATGGGTCAGTCCCACCAGTGAGCACTTCGTTTGCATTGCCGCTAAACATGGGTCAGTCCCACCAGTGAGCACTTCATCTTTATTGCCGCTAAACATGGGTCAGTCCCACTAGTGTACATTCCATGATTTTAAATTTTGTTCGGATCAGTCCCATGATTTTAATTTTATTCGGGTCAGTCCCATGATTTTAAATTTTGTTCGGATCAGTCCTATGATTTTAAATTTTATTCGGGCCAGTCCCATGAGTTCAAATTTTGTTCGGATCAGTCCCATGATTTTAATTTTGTTCGGGTCAGGCCCATGATTTTAAATTTTGTTCGGGTCAGTCCCATGATTTAAATTCTGTTCGGGTCAATCCCATGATTTAATTTTGTTCGGATCAGTCCCATGATTTTAATTTTGTTCGGGTCAGTCCTCATTTCAAAGACGGCAGTTGTTCGACCAATCACAGGTAAGTATTTGGTGTCTATTTCTTTGTCTCAAGTTTTTCCAAAATTCAGACAAAGAGGGGCAAACTGCAGACACCAAATTTTTAGTGTATTTTTATTTACTATTATTTTTATTTTTCGTGTTAGTTTTTATTTACTTTTAGTCTTTTATTTTTTAAGTCATTTTAGCATAGAATTTTTTGAACAAAAAAAAAAAAGAAAAAATTTATTAGCATTTGTTTTTATCTTTTATTCCTAGTTTGTTCATTTTATCTGATTTTATTTAAATTGTTATTTATTTGGTTCATTATTATTAATTAAGTTAAAAAGTTAAAAAAAAAAAGAGAGCTCATACACCATGCTGCACTTGATCCAAACTCTTTCTTCATATTGCATTAAAAAAAAAAAAACAACAGAAGCATGAGACGAAAAAAGGACAGGAAAAATTGCAGCGGCCTCTTGGGAATATTCCAGGAAAAATCATCATCAGACTGCTCAAAAAGGCCATAAGAAATGCAGCTTCATTCCCCACCCTTGCTGTTGAGGGTTTGAGAGGGTGTCTTTGGTATAAATAGAACAGAAAACACAGCCGAATGGGGGAGGATCGGGCGAACGGCTAAGCAAAAAAGGGTCTGAGAGCTGGGGAGGAAGAAAAGAAAGGGGGCTTCGGGGGAAAAACAAAAGGAGGGAAACCAGAAAGAAAAGGGCGACTAGCAAAGAAAGAAACGAGAGGCAGAGGTGGAGAGTCTTGAGAGGTAGTCGGCGGCTAGGGTTGATGAAAAAGAAAGAGCACAGCTTTGAGGAGAAAAGAAAGAAAGGCAACCAGAAACAAAGGAAAAAGGGAAGGACGGATAAGGGTGACGGCTGGAGAGTTAAAAAGAGAGAGGTTGACGGCGGGGAGAGCTAGAAGGAAAACAGAGAGGAGAGTTCCGTGGCTAAGAAAGAGAGAAGGATAGCTAGAGGGGTGACGGGGGATAAAAAGGAAGAGGAAAACCAGGGAGCGACCGAGAGAGAGTTGGAAAAGAAAAGAGTGGAGCGTGAGGAGGTGTTCTGTGACGCCGGAGGAAAAGAGAAAAGATCAAGAAGGATCTTCGGCTGGAGGTTGCAGGAGAGGAGCGACTGGGCCTTCATTCATCATCGTCTGACATTCCTTCGAACATCTGAAAGAATCATTTGAGCCTTTTCTTTGTCATCCCACGTTCCATTCCTCGATTAAGGTATTGTATTCACCCTTTATGGTTGAAAGCTGCTTTCTTTAGTCGTTTGCTTGCATTCTTTTGATGTTTACTGGTTTTGTTTCGGCTTCAATACGATTGATGGTTCTTATTTGGGTAATGAAAAATCTGAAGTTTGGGTAATGAGTCGGTATCTCGCATGATGTGTCTTGGCCGAAAAGAAAATTGCAGAAAAGCTTCCAACTTTGTTTGATATTTGTCCAGATTTTTTTTCGGTAGGTACAGATCTATAGTAGGGTTTGGTTTAGATTGATTTTTGAGGTAGAAGTCTAGTTTTTTTTTCTTTGTAAGCTAGTGTCATATATTATTGTTTAAGTTTATAGCTTCTGTTTGTATGGTGAGCAGGCAAAATCCAGAAAAATGGCATAAAACTTTGAACAAATCTGTCTTAATGTTCTCCTTATTTGTTGTTTATCCGTTTCTGGTTGTTTCTGTAATGTTTGATGTTGGGTTTAGGATTAAATGGAGTAAATGGTAAGTTTTGGTGGTTGGCTGGCAGATTGATTCATAAGATCTGCACATTTGATAATAAAATGAGTGAAAAGTTCTTTATGAACCTGGTTGGCTGTTAGTCTTATACGTGGGTTATGTTAACAATGGCGAGCGTTTCTGATAAGTACCTTGGTAATCCATGGGGGCGAGTTTGAGCTGCGAAGTGCTGCAAGAAATGTATGAATGCATTTCAGCTGGCCAGTTTCCTTTTTCTTAGTCTCCCTTGATTGCATTTCCCATTGTGTGCTCATGAACATAATGAATGTTGGGCTGCAAAATTTTCTGGGTTCTTGATAAGCCGCACTTCATCTTTATATTCTGCTGTTTTCCCTGCTCCCCGCAGCAGTCCGCCAAGACTGATGTCTAAATGATCAATGATAGGATTGCTAAGAAGATTGCAGCAAGCTGTCTTTTCTGTTGCAGTAGTTTTTCTCGCAACATTTGCATGTACTTCAGAAAAAATGATTGTCTTTTGCTGCTTGTTGGGATGCTGAAGTGATGTGTCTTGATTAGCTTCAAACTATGTTTTTTGTCTGAAAAATCTTCGGGCCAAGCTGCATATTTTGGTCCGAAATCTGAGAAGGAAACAAAAATGCAGCAAGTTTCACTCTCAGTTGCAGAAGCTCATTTTCTTTGTAGTTCTGCATGAAAGCTTGCATGAAACTTTTCCAGCAATTGTATTATTTTAGAGGGGTTCAGCCATGTTTTAGTTTGGAGTAATTTCAAAGTTGTTATATGCATCTGGTTTGCTGGGATTGTGGAGGTTGCGTATGAAAAATTCTAGCAGAAACAGTAGAAGCAAAAGAACCGAGAACTGTGTCTTGCATGCATGAAAATTTTCTAAGACTTGTAATTAAGCCCTTTAACTTCTGCCTAATTCCGCTTTGGTCCATAAATTTGGAAAAGTTGATCAATTTTGTCCTTTAAAATGTGTTTCTTGCTTTGATGAGTCTTCATTATGATTATGGACAGATTTTAGTGAATTTAGGATGAATTAGGGAAAGTTTAATAGTTTTTTTTTCAGAATTTATAGTTTTTGATTTTCGTTGATTAAAATTTTGGCTAGTTTTATCGTTTAATTCTAATAAATAGGTTTCATCTCCTCTCTTATAAATTTGGCATTTGATTTGGTAAATTCCACTTCGAGTCACTAATTTTAGTACCTCATTTTAGAATTTTTCGATTATTCCAATTAGGTTTTTGTTTGCCTTAATTTCTTTAACATAGATGATTTATTAGGTGTGTTCCCTTCGTGATTAATTTTTATTTCGTGTTTAATTTTTATCTTTGTGTTTAATTTTCGTCTCATGTTACTTAATTATTAATTAAAGTGATGCCTTGATCCTTTTTTTTTATTTTGGAGGGTAAATAAGTAAATTCATGTCATTAGCACCCCAACTCAAGGGAGGTACACTCTATCCCTTATTTTTATCTTATTTGCCCCTATGTGTACTTATGTGACTTATGTGTTTAATTGCATGCCTGTTGAATGTTTTTTTTCATTTTATTTATTTATTCGTTTTAGTCGTTTTAATTTCATATATTTATTTTTAGCTTCATTTTGGCTATTTAAAAGGCATTTAAATGCCAAGTTGTAATAGTTAGGTTCATTTTATTTTATTTATTTTCATTTCCCCTCTTAGATTGTAGTAGGCTTCCCCCCGAATGTAATAGTTAGGGCCTTAATTGCTTTATGTGTTTCGCATGTCTACGTGCTATGTGTTTAGTTGCTTTCTTAGGATTTGGCATCTAGATATGCATGCTTATGTGTTATGTGCTATGTGAATTGCGTGCTCACATGCTTACTCGCTTTAATTATGCATTTACTTATATATGTATGATGGATGCAAATGCACGAAACCGTGGCTAGTCCAACGCCAATCATGGTCTTCCCCTCGAGCTCTTACGAGTCCAATGCTTGTGAGAGAGCGCTAGTGAAGGACTAGTCCAATGCTAGATCCAATAGGACCGTCCCTCGCTAGTACATTCGCATGCCTTCATCTCATGCATATCTTTACTTTCTAGGGCCTTTTTCACCATGTCGCATGACACTTTCCTTATATATGTATACCCTTTCCCCCATATTTTCCCTTATGTGTATATATACCCCTATGTGTGATACATAACATTAGAATTGCATTTCATTTTAGAGTTAGGATTAGGATAGGGTATTTACTTGATTAGATTAGGGAAACCCCTTGAATATGTGATATGGACGAGTTTGGCTTTCTAGCCTTAGCACGCTCGTATTCCCTCTATTAATGGGAAAAGTGAGACACGAACATTAGTCCCCCGTACCCGACATGATGCATTCCTTTAAGACATGTATATTTCTATAATTATTTTATCCTTTTCCTCTTCTTAGAGTCTCATATTTTTGCATTATTCGTGACCTCTCCAAAGGGTCATTATTGGGCATCACAATTAATGTGATTGGCACCACTCAAGCTTTGAAGAGAAATTTTGCCCCCCGACACCTCCCTAGGTCTGGGTTTTGCATTCATATAGTACATCCAAATGTGATAAATCTTTTGGTTAAAAATAAGAAAATCCTTGACTAAATCACGCAACTAGCCTTGGCTAGGTCGAAGGGGTGCCTTGGATTTTTATCCTTGCCTTCCCCTTCGTCAAATGTGACTCCCGAACCTTTTTCGTTGGTTTACGTAGACTAGGGGTCGTTTAAAAGGGGTTTCTTTCTACTTTTCCTCTAAAAATTTATTTTTTAGGTGACTTGGTACACCTTAACTCTATACCAAGTGGCGACTCCGATTTTTATTTCAAAAACCCTTTTTAAACTATATTTTGGGTCAAATCGTCGCATTTTCAAGTCCCATTTAGACCCGTATTTTCTTTTTTAAATCAAAGATTCATTCTCCAACCAAAAATTGAATCAAAATTCACTTTTTAAACCATTTATTTTTTTAAAAAATGGGGCGCGACACTAAGTAGTGAATGAGTATAAAGGACTAAATGTTCGTTTGAGTATAAGCTATGAATTGTGAATGTTATAGGCCTTAAATCTCTCTCATGGTATCTGAGGACCATAGATAGGTATGTCAGGTAGGAATTTCGATTGTAGATAGTTTACCCTTGGGACTGGCCAGTTCGAGAGGTGAATTATCTTATTTCGGATTCATGTCCCTGAGTACTCCAGAGTTGAGACGGTACTAAGTATTTGAGATTTGCCTTTTGGGAATATGAACTTGAGATTATGTGTTCGGAACCTCACTGAGCTTTTAGCTCATCCCTATAGTTTTGTTTTCCTTAACAGGGGAAGGCACGCAAGGATGAGAGTTTGGTATAGACTAGCTTGGTCTAGCTCTTTGTTTTGGTAATGGTTCTCGCCCTAGTGTTTGGCACGGGTTGGTTGTATGGTGAAGTGAGAACCTTTGTACATTTGATGGTTGTACTTCCTTTTGAGATAGCAATGTATATATAAGTTTCACTTAAGTTTTGGATTGTTGTATGTTATTCCTTTGGTTGTATTCCGGATTTGATTAAGGAACGATTGAATCCCGGCGAGAGCTGGGCAGGCGGTCCACCGAACCCTTTGGTTTGCCTTAGGGGGAGGTGGGGCTGTCACAGTTGGTATCAGAGCCTGCTTCGCGTGGTCTCTGCGCGGAGTGAGCCTGGACTAAGTGGTGAATGAGTATAAAGGACTAAATGCTCGTTTGAGCATAAGCTATGAATTGTGAATGTTATAGGCCTTAAATCTCTCTCATGGTATCTGATGACCATAGATAGGTATGTCAGGTAGGAATTTCGATTGTAGATAGTTTACCCTTGGGACTGGCCAGCTCGAGAGGTGAATTATCTTATTTCGGATTCATGTGCCTGAGTACTCCAGAGTTGAGACGGTACTAAGTACTTGAGATTTGCCTTTTGGGAATAACAACAGGTTTTGTCTGGCTAGAATAAGTATAAGAGGTTAATGGACATCGAGTCGGATAGAAAGTGACGTGAGAGACCGGACGGGGTTATTCTAACTGGGTGTGGGACGATATATCCCTTTTCTTTTGATTCGCCCGTATATTGTCAGTACATGCCGTCAGTTGTGTATTTGTGTATATGAATATCTGCCTGACTTGAGACGTATTTGTGTATTTGATTATTTGTTTCCTTGATATGTTTATGTGGTGTGTTATGTGCGTATATGTTTATTTGGGTATTTGGTGCCCTAAATTTTAGTTACTTTAGTCACCTTATTGTGTTTATTCATTAAATTACCTTTTGGACAAAAAAAGGAAAAGAAAAGAGAGGGAAAAATATATATGGAGGGGAGACGTAGTCGCGGACGGGGTCGTGGCCGTGGGACTAAGCGAGCCCAGGAGCCAAGAGAAGAGAGAGAAATAAGAGCTGAACAAGAGCATGGACCGAGAGTTGTGACTGGAGACCAAATGGCGACGGTAATGCAACAAATGACGGATATCTTGGCAAGACTGGTGGATCAACAAGGCCAAATGGCCGTGAATCAACCCCAGAACCCTGAAATTGGAGAGGATAAGGCCCTTGAGAGGTTTCAGAAGTTTACTCCTCCGAAATTCCTTGGAGGATCTGATCCGGATATAGCCGAACAATAGTTAGAGGGCATGGTTAATATTTTCACAGTCTTGAACTACACCGAGCAAAGACAAGTAAACTTTGCGGTGTTCCAATTTGAAGGACCGGCCTGAGCGTGGTGGAACGTTATTAAAGCAAAATGGGAAAGAGAACAGACCGTATGGACATGGGCGAATTTCATAAGGGAATTTAACGAGAAATACCTCCCTCCTTTAGTCCAAGAGAGGAGGAGTTTATTGGGCTACGCCAGGGAACGCTAAGTGTGGCCGAATATGAAACGAAATTTACGAAACTATCCAACTTTGCTTCTGAATTGGTGGCCACAGAGCGGATAAGAGTAAGACGGTTCATACAGGGATTAAATTTGGAAATCCAAGAAGCATTAGCGGCGGTACAAGTGAATACGTTTACGGAGGCTCTTGAGAAATCTCAAAGAATCGAGACTGCAAAGGCATAGATCAAAGCCTCCCAGACCCGAAAAAGGAGTGCATCGGGTAGTGTAGTGGAGGAATTAAGTGAAACGATAGCACCTCCTAAAGTGCAGAAAGTGAACCCATTACTCCGCCCACCATGGACATTAGGGGCGGTAGATGAAGGATCTACAAAAGAAAGCCAAATCAAACCTGGGAAAAGTTTTCAAGAAAGCCAAAAGATGGCTTCTCACGTGGTCTGTGGAAAGGCAAATCATGCCGAAAGCGATTGTTGGAGAAAAGGGCGGAAATGTTTCATCTGCGGAAGTGGCGATCATCAAGTTAGCAACTGTCCGAGGAGACAGTCACGTGAAAGCAACGCTCTGCAACTGGATGGAGCTAAATCACAAGCGAATGAAAGAGGGAAACGAACTAGTGTACCGGCAAAGGTTCATGCTTTAGACAACCGACAAGTTCCGGACTCGTCTGAGGCAACTGAAGGTAAAATTTCGAGGACGAAATTTCTTAAGGAGGAGAGAGTGTGAGAACCCAAAAATTTTCACATTTTCTTAGTATTATTTTATTTCTTTGCTTCCATTTTTATATTTTCCTTCAATATATTAATTTCCTATACATTTTTGTAAGGGAATATAGTTTTCAAATCATTTTCTTAGTACGAGTTAGTCCACATTAATTTTGAAGTGTAGACGTGGGACCCGCTAGTGCGGTAAATGCGGTATATTTTTGACAACTCATTGGAGTTAATTGTAAAGATTAAAAGAAGTTGGGGCCATAGTGTGACTTTTGGTTAATCACAAATTGCTAGACTTCCTAAAGGTTCCATGAAATTCCTAAGATTAATTGTGATTGGCTAATCAAAAGTGTTGGACTTTGACCAAGACCTTTTTACTTTACTAAAACTCAAAATTGACCAAATTTCTCCATTTTATTGCTTGCTTTGGCCGAACCTTGGAGAGGAAACATCAAGCAAAACCTTTCATCTTGCATCTTCAATTTCTTGCCCAATCTTGAGTTCCAACCATTAGCATCTTAAATTACACCATAAAACTTCTTGCGAGAAAGGATTAAGAAGGATTGGTGGAGTTGTTTTGGAAAGGGAAGCTTTAAGCTACCAACTTTCATGGGGTTTTAAGGTATTTTGTCAAGAACTTCCTCTTTACTTCAATTAATTGGCGATTAGTGGTTTTTAGTTGTTTTAGATGTTGTTTTGTGGAAGATTAGCACTTGAATGCATGAATTCCAGATTAGGATTTCATTTTTTTTCCAATTCTGCCGGTACTGTTACACATAGTAAGAGGCAGATTTGGCCTTAGTACAAAACATGAAAGTTGTAGAGAATGATGTTTTATAGTAGCCTGCAAAATTTCAGCTCAATCGGAGTAACGTAACCTGTGAAAAGACCAAAATACCCCTGCTGCCCTGTTTCTATCCGAACATGCTAATCAGCTTCTGTAATTGGTTGTTTTGACCAAGAATACTACTGATTTGGTTGTCGATGTCTTCTTAAGACTTATATACTTGTATCTTAGCTTTCCAATGGCTTTGGAATCACTTGAATTGGAGTTGTATATGCTGAGATATGACTGAATGAATCAGGACTGCCACAGTAAACTTCGAATTGGAAAAATCTAGGGTTGTTTTGATAAATTTGACATAGAAACATTGTAAACTGGACTGAGTAGCCTTTATCAAAGTTATAGGCCTCTGTCTTAGCTTCGAAACAGTATAAATTTCACCCCAATCCGATAAGCGTAGTTTCGGTTGTGTCCGTTACGCAAAACAACGTCAAATCTGTCTTTTATTTTCCAACACAACCTTCATTTCCGCACATGCTCCTAGCTTGATTTTGTACTAGTATGACTTGGAGCCTATGGAATGGCTATTGAAATGAGATGATTCTGTATATGACTTTGGGTTTGATTGAGGAAAAGAATGAAGCCATAAATGGCTGGAAAATAGGTAAATACGAAGGGCGTGCTGCCCAAATTTACGCTCGAGAACTAGGTCGATATACTTGCGACTTGAGTAAGGCTTGAGAGCGAATACTATGTGAACCATCCAGGGTATTTACATTTTCTTTGCCACTTTGGCTCAAATAGCGATTTTAAAGTTTTACAAGTGAGTCTAAGTTTTACAACTATTTTAGTTAGGTCCTTTGGTTTCAATGTACTCTTTTCACTACCCAAAATCATATTTATACTTTGTACTAGTACGTATTCGACTTGTCTTTGAATCACTTAAATCTTTGATGGTTGAAGCATAATGTATTCTTTTGATTCTATTAGGGTTCATTGGTGACTGACGGTATTATCCGGAAGGATATTTTGGATATTATTTTGCGTAAATAGGTGAGTGTTCCTTGTTTGTTATATCTTCCTTGACTTCATGACTTGTTGTTATTGGTTGATAATGTGTTAAATGTTTCCAATGATTTCCAAAATAAATTTTCTAGGCGAGCGTGTACTTTATCGCACTCGACCTAAATGAAACGTGAAATTTTCAATGATTTAATGATTAATACATTAGTTGCGCATGATGTAAGTCTTTTGGCTGAACTGGGCCCTGCCCTTCGTTACCGATCGACTCAAGCCAGAAGCGGATTCGGTCGGACGATATGGTGACCCTGGGTGTGAACGTCGGTATGCTCTTGTATTATCTTGTAGGTTGGTGGAACCTGACCAACGTCCAGGAGGGGGTGAATGAAACGAAAGAACGAACGAGGGTTTTAATTACAAAATGCATTTTTCAAAAGAATGGAGGAATAAGGGGAAATGTCAGGAGAACGAACGAACGAACGAATTTTTGGCTCCTTGTGAGCCCGTATCCTTTTAATGTATGTGTTAATATCGCTTTCCATGGTAAATGTTTCTTGAATTATTGATACTCTATGTTTAATGTATTGGATTGATTATTTGATTATGTGTTCGGAACCTCACTGAGCTTTTAGCTCATCCCTATAGTTTTGTTTTCCTTAACAGGGGAAGGCACGCAAGGATGAGAGTTTGGTATAGACTAGCTTGGTCTAGCTCTTTGTTTTGGTAATGGTTCTCGCCCTAGTGTTTGGCACGGGTTGGTTGTATGGTGAAGTGAGAACCTTTGTACATTTGATGGTTGTACTTCCTTTTGAGATAGCAATGTATATATAAGTTTCACTTAAGTTTTGGATTGTTGTATGTTATTCCTTTGGTTGTATTCCGGATTTGATTAAGGAACGATTGAATCCCGGCGAGAGCTGGGCAGGCGGTCCACCGAACCCTTTGGTTTGCCTTAGGGGGAGGTGGGGCTGTCACAGTTGGTATCAGAGCCTGCTTCGCGTGGTCTCTGCGCGGAGTGAGCCTGGACTAAGTGGTGAATGAGTATAAAGGACTAAATGCTCGTTTGAGCATAAGCTATGAATTGTGAATGTTATAGGCCTTAAATCTCTCTCATGGTATCTGATGACCATAGATAGGTATGTCAGGTAGGAATTTCGATTGTAGATAGTTTACCCTTGGGACTGGCCAGCTCGAGAGGTGAATTATCTTATTTCGGATTCATGTGCCTGAGTACTCCAGAGTTGAGACGGTACTAAGTACTTGAGATTTGCCTTTTGGGAATAACAACAGGTTTTGTCTGGCTAGAATAAGTATAAGAGGTTAATGGACATCGAGTCGGATAGAAAGTGACGTGAGAGACCGGACGGGGTTATTCTAACTGGGTGTGGGACGATATATCCCTTTTCTTTTGATTCGCCCGTATATTGTCAGTACATGCCGTCAGTTGTGTATTTGTGTATATGAATATCTGCCTGACTTGAGACGTATTTGTGTATTTGATTATTTGTTTCCTTGATATGTTTATGTGGTGTGTTATGTGCGTATATGTTTATTTGGGTATTTGGTGCCCTAAATTTTAGTTACTTTAGTCACCTTATTGTGTTTATTCATTAAATTACCTTTTGGACAAAAAAAGGAAAAGAAAAGAGAGGGAAAAATATATATGGAGGGGAGACGTAGTCGCGGACGGGGTCGTGGCCGTGGGACTAAGCGAGCCCAGGAGCCAAGAGAAGAGAGAGAAATAAGAGCTGAACAAGAGCATGGACCGAGAGTTGTGACTGGAGACCAAATGGCGACGGTAATGCAACAAATGACGGATATCTTGGCAAGACTGGTGGATCAACAAGGCCAAATGGCCGTGAATCAACCCCAGAACCCTGAAATTGGAGAGGATAAGGCCCTTGAGAGGTTTCAGAAGTTTACTCCTCCGAAATTCCTTGGAGGATCTGATCCGGATATAGCCGAACAATAGTTAGAGGGCATGGTTAATATTTTCACAGTCTTGAACTACACCGAGCAAAGACAAGTAAACTTTGCGGTGTTCCAATTTGAAGGACCGGCCTGAGCGTGGTGGAACGTTATTAAAGCAAAATGGGAAAGAGAACAGACCGTATGGACATGGGCGAATTTCATAAGGGAATTTAACGAGAAATACCTCCCTCCTTTAGTCCAAGAGAGGAGGAGTTTATTGGGCTACGCCAGGGAACGCTAAGTGTGGCCGAATATGAAACGAAATTTACGAAACTATCCAACTTTGCTTCTGAATTGGTGGCCACAGAGCGGATAAGAGTAAGACGGTTCATACAGGGATTAAATTTGGAAATCCAAGAAGCATTAGCGGCGGTACAAGTGAATACGTTTACGGAGGCTCTTGAGAAATCTCAAAGAATCGAGACTGCAAAGGCATAGATCAAAGCCTCCCAGACCCGAAAAAGGAGTGCATCGGGTAGTGTAGTGGAGGAATTAAGTGAAACGATAGCACCTCCTAAAGTGCAGAAAGTGAACCCATTACTCCGCCCACCATGGACATTAGGGGCGGTAGATGAAGGATCTACAAAAGAAAGCCAAATCAAACCTGGGAAAAGTTTTCAAGAAAGCCAAAAGATGGCTTCTCACGTGGTCTGTGGAAAGGCAAATCATGCCGAAAGCGATTGTTGGAGAAAAGGGCGGAAATGTTTCATCTGCGGAAGTGGCGATCATCAAGTTAGCAACTGTCCGAGGAGACAGTCACGTGAAAGCAACGCTCTGCAACTGGATGGAGCTAAATCACAAGCGAATGAAAGAGGGAAACGAACTAGTGTACCGGCAAAGGTTCATGCTTTAGACAACCGACAAGTTCCGGACTCGTCTGAGGCAACTGAAGGTAAAATTTCGAGGACGAAATTTCTTAAGGGGGAGAGAGTGTGAGAACCCAAAAATTTTCACATTTTCTTAGTATTATTTTATTTCTTTGCTTCCATTTTTATATTTTCCTTCAATATATTAATTTCCTATACATTTTTGTAAGGGAATGTAGTTTTCAAATCATTTTCTTAGTACGAGTTAGTCCACATTAATTTTGAAGTGTAGACGTGGGACCCGCTAGTGCGGTAAATGCGGTATATTTTTGACAACTCATTGGAGTTAATTGTAAAGATTAAAAGAAGTTGGGGCCATAGTGTGACTTTTGGTTAATCACAAATTGCTAGACTTCCTAAAGGTTCCATGAAATTCCTAAGCTTAATTGTGATTGGCTAATCAAAAGTGTTGGACTTTGACCAAGACCTTTTTACTTTACTAAAACTCAAAATTGACCAAATTTCTCCATTTTATTGCTTGCTTTGGCCGAACCTTGGAGAGGAAACATCAAGCAAAACCTTTCATCTTGCATCTTCAATTTCTTGCCCAATCTTGAGTTCCAACCATTAGCATCTTAAATTACACCATAAAACTTCTTGCTAGAAAGGATTAAGAAGGATTGGTGGAGTTGTTTTGGAAAGGGAAGCTTTAAGCTACCAACTTTCATGGGGTTTTAAGGTATTTTGTCAAGAACTTCCTCTTTACTTCAATTAATTGGCGATTAGTGGTTTTTAGTTGTTTTAGATGTTGTTTTGTGGAAGATTAGCACTTGAATGCATGAATTCCAGATTAGGATTTCATTTTTTTTCCAATTCTGCCGGTACTGTTACACATAGTAAGAGGCAGATTTGGCCTTAGTACAAAACATGAAAGTTGTAGAGAATGATGTTTTATAGTAGCCTGCAAAATTTCAGCTCAATCGGAGTAACGTAACCTGTGAAAAGACCAAAATACCCCTGCTGCCCTGTTTCTATCCGAACATGCTAATCAGCTTCTGTAATTGGTTGTTTTGACCAAGAATACTACTGATTTGGTTGTCGATGTCTTCTTAAGACTTATATACTTGTATCTTAGCTTTCCAATGGCTTTGGAATCACTTGAATTGGAGTTGTATATGCTGAGATATGACTGAATGAATCAGGACTGCCACAGTAAACTTCGAATTGGAAAAATCTAGGGTTGTTTTGATAAATTTGACATAGAAACATTGTAAACTGGACTGAGTAGCCTTTATCAAAGTTATAGGCCTCTGTCTTAGCTTCGAAACAGTATAAATTTCACCCCAATCCGATAAGCGTAGTTTCGGTTGTGTCCGTTACGCAAAACAACGTCAAATCTGTCTTTTATTTTCCAACACAACCTTCATTTCCGCACATGCTCCTAGCTTGATTTTGTACTAGTATGACTTGGAGCCTATGGAATGGCTATTGAAATGAGATGATTCTGTATATGACTTTGGGTTTGATTGAGGAAAAGAATGAAGCCATAAATGGCTGGAAAATAGGTAAATACGAAGGGCGTGCTGCCCAAATTTACGCTCGAGAACTAGGTCGATATACTTGCGACTTGAGTAAGGCTTGAGAGCGAATACTATGTGAACCATCCAGGGTATTTACATTTTCTTTGCCACTTTGGCTCAAATAGCGATTTTAAAGTTTTACAAGTGAGTCTAAGTTTTACAACTATTTTAGTTAGGTCCTTTGGTTTCAATGTACTCTTTTCACTACCCAAAATCATATTTATACTTTGTACTAGTACGTATTCGACTTGTCTTTGAATCACTTAAATCTTTGATGGTTGAAGCATAATGTATTCTTTTGATTCTATTAGGGTTCATTGGTGACTGACGGTATTATCCGGAAGGATATTTTGGATATTATTTTGCGTAAATAGGTGAGTGTTCCTTGTTTGTTATATCTTCCTTGACTTCATGACTTGTTGTTATTGGTTGATAATGTGTTAAATGTTTCCAATGATTTCCAAAATAAATTTTCTAGGCGAGCGTGTACTTTATCGCACTCGACCTAAATGAAACGTGAAATTTTCAATGATTTAATGATTAATACATTAGTTGCGCATGATGTAAGTCTTTTGGCTGAACTGGGCCCTGCCCTTCGTTACCGATCGACTCAAGCCAGAAGCGGATTCGGTCGGACGATATGGTGACCCTGGGTGTGAACGTCGGTATGCTCTTGTATTATCTTGTAGGTTGGTGGAACCTGACCAACGTCCAGGAGGGGGTGAATGAAACGAAAGAACGAACGAGGGTTTTAATTACAAAATGCATTTTTCAAAAGAATGGAGGAATAAGGGGAAATGTCAGGAGAACGAACGAACGAACGAATTTTTGGCTCCTTGTGAGCCCGTATCCTTTTAATGTATGTGTTAATATCGCTTTCCATGGTAAATGTTTCTTGAATTATTGATACTCTATGTTTAATGTATTGGATTGATTATTTGATTATGTGTTCGGAACCTCACTGAGCTTTTAGCTCATCCCTATAGTTTTGTTTTCCTTAACAGGGGAAGGCACGCAAGGATGAGAGTTTGGTATAGACTAGCTTGGTCTAGCTCTTTGTTTTGGTAATGGTTCTCGCCCTAGTGTTTGGCACGGGTTGGTTGTATGGTGAAGTGAGAACCTTTGTACATTTGATGGTTGTACTTCCTTTTGAGATAGCAATGTATATATAAGTTTCACTTAAGTTTTGGATTGTTGTATGTTATTCCTTTGGTTGTATTCCGGATTTGATTAAGGAACGATTGAATCCCGGCGAGAGCTGGGCAGGCGGTCCACCGAACCCTTTGGTTTGCCTTAGGGGGAGGTGGGGCTGTCACAGTTGGTATCAGAGCCTGCTTCGCGTGGTCTCTGCGCGGAGTGAGCCTGGACTAAGTGGTGAATGAGTATAAAGGACTAAATGCTCGTTTGAGCATAAGCTATGAATTGTGAATGTTATAGGCCTTAAATCTCTCTCATGGTATCTGATGACCATAGATAGGTATGTCAGGTAGGAATTTCGATTGTAGATAGTTTACCCTTGGGACTGGCCAGCTCGAGAGGTGAATTATCTTATTTCGGATTCATGTGCCTGAGTACTCCAGAGTTGAGACGGTACTAAGTACTTGAGATTTGCCTTTTGGGAATAACAACAGGTTTTGTCTGGCTAGAATAAGTATAAGAGGTTAATGGACATCGAGTCGGATAGAAAGTGACGTGAGAGACCGGACGGGGTTATTCTAACTGGGTGTGGGACGATATATCCCTTTTCTTTTGATTCGCCCGTATATTGTCAGTACATGCCGTCAGTTGTGTATTTGTGTATATGAATATCTGCCTGACTTGAGACGTATTTGTGTATTTGATTATTTGTTTCCTTGATATGTTTATGTGGTGTGTTATGTGCGTATATGTTTATTTGGGTATTTGGTGCCCTAAATTTTAGTTACTTTAGTCACCTTATTGTGTTTATTCATTAAATTACCTTTTGGACAAAAAAAGGAAAAGAAAAGAGAGGGAAAAATATATATGGAGGGGAGACGTAGTCGCGGACGGGGTCGTGGCCGTGGGACTAAGCGAGCCCAGGAGCCAAGAGAAGAGAGAGAAATAAGAGCTGAACAAGAGCATGGACCGAGAGTTGTGACTGGAGACCAAATGGCGACGGTAATGCAACAAATGACGGATATCTTGGCAAGACTGGTGGATCAACAAGGCCAAATGGCCGTGAATCAACCCCAGAACCCTGAAATTGGAGAGGATAAGGCCCTTGAGAGGTTTCAGAAGTTTACTCCTCCGAAATTCCTTGGAGGATCTGATCCGGATATAGCCGAACAATAGTTAGAGGGCATGGTTAATATTTTCACAGTCTTGAACTACACCGAGCAAAGACAAGTAAACTTTGCGGTGTTCCAATTTGAAGGACCGGCCTGAGCGTGGTGGAACGTTATTAAAGCAAAATGGGAAAGAGAACAGACCGTATGGACATGGGCGAATTTCATAAGGGAATTTAACGAGAAATACCTCCCTCCTTTAGTCCAAGAGAGGAGGAGTTTATTGGGCTACGCCAGGGAACGCTAAGTGTGGCCGAATATGAAACGAAATTTACGAAACTATCCAACTTTGCTTCTGAATTGGTGGCCACAGAGCGGATAAGAGTAAGACGGTTCATACAGGGATTAAATTTGGAAATCCAAGAAGCATTAGCGGCGGTACAAGTGAATACGTTTACGGAGGCTCTTGAGAAATCTCAAAGAATCGAGACTGCAAAGGCATAGATCAAAGCCTCCCAGACCCGAAAAAGGAGTGCATCGGGTAGTGTAGTGGAGGAATTAAGTGAAACGATAGCACCTCCTAAAGTGCAGAAAGTGAACCCATTACTCCGCCCACCATGGACATTAGGGGCGGTAGATGAAGGATCTACAAAAGAAAGCCAAATCAAACCTGGGAAAAGTTTTCAAGAAAGCCAAAAGATGGCTTCTCACGTGGTCTGTGGAAAGGCAAATCATGCCGAAAGCGATTGTTGGAGAAAAGGGCGGAAATGTTTCATCTGCGGAAGTGGCGATCATCAAGTTAGCAACTGTCCGAGGAGACAGTCACGTGAAAGCAACGCTCTGCAACTGGATGGAGCTAAATCACAAGCGAATGAAAGAGGGAAACGAACTAGTGTACCGGCAAAGGTTCATGCTTTAGACAACCGACAAGTTCCGGACTCGTCTGAGGCAACTGAAGGTAAAATTTCGAGGACGAAATTTCTTAAGGAGGAGAGAGTGTGAGAACCCAAAAATTTTCACATTTTCTTAGTATTATTTTATTTCTTTGCTTCCATTTTTATATTTTCCTTCAATATATTAATTTCCTATACATTTTTGTAAGGGAATATAGTTTTCAAATCATTTTCTTAGTACGAGTTAGTCCACATTAATTTTGAAGTGTAGACGTGGGACCCGCTAGTGCGGTAAATGCGGTATATTTTTGACAACTCATTGGAGTTAATTGTAAAGATTAAAAGAAGTTGGGGCCATAGTGTGACTTTTGGTTAATCACAAATTGCTAGACTTCCTAAAGGTTCCATGAAATTCCTAAGATTAATTGTGATTGGCTAATCAAAAGTGTTGGACTTTGACCAAGACCTTTTTACTTTACTAAAACTCAAAATTGACCAAATTTCTCCATTTTATTGCTTGCTTTGGCCGAACCTTGGAGAGGAAACATCAAGCAAAACCTTTCATCTTGCATCTTCAATTTCTTGCCCAATCTTGAGTTCCAACCATTAGCATCTTAAATTACACCATAAAACTTCTTGCGAGAAAGGATTAAGAAGGATTGGTGGAGTTGTTTTGGAAAGGGAAGCTTTAAGCTACCAACTTTCATGGGGTTTTAAGGTATTTTGTCAAGAACTTCCTCTTTACTTCAATTAATTGGCGATTAGTGGTTTTTAGTTGTTTTAGATGTTGTTTTGTGGAAGATTAGCACTTGAATGCATGAATTCCAGATTAGGATTTCATTTTTTTTCCAATTCTGCCGGTACTGTTACACATAGTAAGAGGCAGATTTGGCCTTAGTACAAAACATGAAAGTTGTAGAGAATGATGTTTTATAGTAGCCTGCAAAATTTCAGCTCAATCGGAGTAACGTAACCTGTGAAAAGACCAAAATACCCCTGCTGCCCTGTTTCTATCCGAACATGCTAATCAGCTTCTGTAATTGGTTGTTTTGACCAAGAATACTACTGATTTGGTTGTCGATGTCTTCTTAAGACTTATATACTTGTATCTTAGCTTTCCAATGGCTTTGGAATCACTTGAATTGGAGTTGTATATGCTGAGATATGACTGAATGAATCAGGACTGCCACAGTAAACTTCGAATTGGAAAAATCTAGGGTTGTTTTGATAAATTTGACATAGAAACATTGTAAACTGGACTGAGTAGCCTTTATCAAAGTTATAGGCCTCTGTCTTAGCTTCGAAACAGTATAAATTTCACCCCAATCCGATAAGCGTAGTTTCGGTTGTGTCCGTTACGCAAAACAACGTCAAATCTGTCTTTTATTTTCCAACACAACCTTCATTTCCGCACATGCTCCTAGCTTGATTTTGTACTAGTATGACTTGGAGCCTATGGAATGGCTATTGAAATGAGATGATTCTGTATATGACTTTGGGTTTGATTGAGGAAAAGAATGAAGCCATAAATGGCTGGAAAATAGGTAAATACGAAGGGCGTGCTGCCCAAATTTACGCTCGAGAACTAGGTCGATATACTTGCGACTTGAGTAAGGCTTGAGAGCGAATACTATGTGAACCATCCAGGGTATTTACATTTTCTTTGCCACTTTGGCTCAAATAGCGATTTTAAAGTTTTACAAGTGAGTCTAAGTTTTACAACTATTTTAGTTAGGTCCTTTGGTTTCAATGTACTCTTTTCACTACCCAAAATCATATTTATACTTTGTACTAGTACGTATTCGACTTGTCTTTGAATCACTTAAATCTTTGATGGTTGAAGCATAATGTATTCTTTTGATTCTATTAGGGTTCATTGGTGACTGACGGTATTATCCGGAAGGATATTTTGGATATTATTTTGCGTAAATAGGTGAGTGTTCCTTGTTTGTTATATCTTCCTTGACTTCATGACTTGTTGTTATTGGTTGATAATGTGTTAAATGTTTCCAATGATTTCCAAAATAAATTTTCTAGGCGAGCGTGTACTTTATCGCACTCGACCTAAATGAAACGTGAAATTTTCAATGATTTAATGATTAATACATTAGTTGCGCATGATGTAAGTCTTTTGGCTGAACTGGGCCCTGCCCTTCGTTACCGATCGACTCAAGCCAGAAGCGGATTCGGTCGGACGATATGGTGACCCTGGGTGTGAACGTCGGTATGCTCTTGTATTATCTTGTAGGTTGGTGGAACCTGACCAACGTCCAGGAGGGGGTGAATGAAACGAAAGAACGAACGAGGGTTTTAATTACAAAATGCATTTTTCAAAAGAATGGAGGAATAAGGGGAAATGTCAGGAGAACGAACGAACGAACGAATTTTTGGCTCCTTGTGAGCCCGTATCCTTTTAATGTATGTGTTAATATCGCTTTCCATGGTAAATGTTTCTTGAATTATTGATACTCTATGTTTAATGTATTGGATTGATTATTTGATTATGTGTTCGGAACCTCACTGAGCTTTTAGCTCATCCCTATAGTTTTGTTTTCCTTAACAGGGGAAGGCACGCAAGGATGAGAGTTTGGTATAGACTAGCTTGGTCTAGCTCTTTGTTTTGGTAATGGTTCTCGCCCTAGTGTTTGGCACGGGTTGGTTGTATGGTGAAGTGAGAACCTTTGTACATTTGATGGTTGTACTTCCTTTTGAGATAGCAATGTATATATAAGTTTCACTTAAGTTTTGGATTGTTGTATGTTATTCCTTTGGTTGTATTCCGGATTTGATTAAGGAACGATTGAATCCCGGCGAGAGCTGGGCAGGCGGTCCACCGAACCCTTTGGTTTGCCTTAGGGGGAGGTGGGGCTGTCACAGTTGGTATCAGAGCCTGCTTCGCGTGGTCTCTGCGCGGAGTGAGCCTGGACTAAGTGGTGAATGAGTATAAAGGACTAAATGCTCGTTTGAGCATAAGCTATGAATTGTGAATGTTATAGGCCTTAAATCTCTCTCATGGTATCTGATGACCATAGATAGGTATGTCAGGTAGGAATTTCGATTGTAGATAGTTTACCCTTGGGACTGGCCAGCTCGAGAGGTGAATTATCTTATTTCGGATTCATGTGCCTGAGTACTCCAGAGTTGAGACGGTACTAAGTACTTGAGATTTGCCTTTTGGGAATAACAACAGGTTTTGTCTGGCTAGAATAAGTATAAGAGGTTAATGGACATCGAGTCGGATAGAAAGTGACGTGAGAGACCGGACGGGGTTATTCTAACTGGGTGTGGGACGATATATCCCTTTTCTTTTGATTCGCCCGTATATTGTCAGTACATGCCGTCAGTTGTGTATTTGTGTATATGAATATCTGCCTGACTTGAGACGTATTTGTGTATTTGATTATTTGTTTCCTTGATATGTTTATGTGGTGTGTTATGTGCGTATATGTTTATTTGGGTATTTGGTGCCCTAAATTTTAGTTACTTTAGTCACCTTATTGTGTTTATTCATTAAATTACCTTTTGGACAAAAAAAGGAAAAGAAAAGAGAGGGAAAAATATATATGGAGGGGAGACGTAGTCGCGGACGGGGTCGTGGCCGTGGGACTAAGCGAGCCCAGGAGCCAAGAGAAGAGAGAGAAATAAGAGCTGAACAAGAGCATGGACCGAGAGTTGTGACTGGAGACCAAATGGCGACGGTAATGCAACAAATGACGGATATCTTGGCAAGACTGGTGGATCAACAAGGCCAAATGGCCGTGAATCAACCCCAGAACCCTGAAATTGGAGAGGATAAGGCCCTTGAGAGGTTTCAGAAGTTTACTCCTCCGAAATTCCTTGGAGGATCTGATCCGGATATAGCCGAACAATAGTTAGAGGGCATGGTTAATATTTTCACAGTCTTGAACTACACCGAGCAAAGACAAGTAAACTTTGCGGTGTTCCAATTTGAAGGACCGGCCTGAGCGTGGTGGAACGTTATTAAAGCAAAATGGGAAAGAGAACAGACCGTATGGACATGGGCGAATTTCATAAGGGAATTTAACGAGAAATACCTCCCTCCTTTAGTCCAAGAGAGGAGGAGTTTATTGGGCTACGCCAGGGAACGCTAAGTGTGGCCGAATATGAAACGAAATTTACGAAACTATCCAACTTTGCTTCTGAATTGGTGGCCACAGAGCGGATAAGAGTAAGACGGTTCATACAGGGATTAAATTTGGAAATCCAAGAAGCATTAGCGGCGGTACAAGTGAATACGTTTACGGAGGCTCTTGAGAAATCTCAAAGAATCGAGACTGCAAAGGCATAGATCAAAGCCTCCCAGACCCGAAAAAGGAGTGCATCGGGTAGTGTAGTGGAGGAATTAAGTGAAACGATAGCACCTCCTAAAGTGCAGAAAGTGAACCCATTACTCCGCCCACCATGGACATTAGGGGCGGTAGATGAAGGATCTACAAAAGAAAGCCAAATCAAACCTGGGAAAAGTTTTCAAGAAAGCCAAAAGATGGCTTCTCACGTGGTCTGTGGAAAGGCAAATCATGCCGAAAGCGATTGTTGGAGAAAAGGGCGGAAATGTTTCATCTGCGGAAGTGGCGATCATCAAGTTAGCAACTGTCCGAGGAGACAGTCACGTGAAAGCAACGCTCTGCAACTGGATGGAGCTAAATCACAAGCGAATGAAAGAGGGAAACGAACTAGTGTACCGGCAAAGGTTCATGCTTTAGACAACCGACAAGTTCCGGACTCGTCTGAGGCAACTGAAGGTAAAATTTCGAGGACGAAATTTCTTAAGGGGGAGAGAGTGTGAGAACCCAAAAATTTTCACATTTTCTTAGTATTATTTTATTTCTTTGCTTCCATTTTTATATTTTCCTTCAATATATTAATTTCCTATACATTTTTGTAAGGGAATGTAGTTTTCAAATCATTTTCTTAGTACGAGTTAGTCCACATTAATTTTGAAGTGTAGACGTGGGACCCGCTAGTGCGGTAAATGCGGTATATTTTTGACAACTCATTGGAGTTAATTGTAAAGATTAAAAGAAGTTGGGGCCATAGTGTGACTTTTGGTTAATCACAAATTGCTAGACTTCCTAAAGGTTCCATGAAATTCCTAAGCTTAATTGTGATTGGCTAATCAAAAGTGTTGGACTTTGACCAAGACCTTTTTACTTTACTAAAACTCAAAATTGACCAAATTTCTCCATTTTATTGCTTGCTTTGGCCGAACCTTGGAGAGGAAACATCAAGCAAAACCTTTCATCTTGCATCTTCAATTTCTTGCCCAATCTTGAGTTCCAACCATTAGCATCTTAAATTACACCATAAAACTTCTTGCTAGAAAGGATTAAGAAGGATTGGTGGAGTTGTTTTGGAAAGGGAAGCTTTAAGCTACCAACTTTCATGGGGTTTTAAGGTATTTTGTCAAGAACTTCCTCTTTACTTCAATTAATTGGCGATTAGTGGTTTTTAGTTGTTTTAGATGTTGTTTTGTGGAAGATTAGCACTTGAATGCATGAATTCCAGATTAGGATTTCATTTTTTTTCCAATTCTGCCGGTACTGTTACACCTAGTTAGAGGCCGATTTGGCCTTAGTACAAAACATGAAAGTTGTAGAGAATGATGTTTTATAGTAGCCTGCAAAATTTTAGCTCAATCGGAACAACGTAGCATGTGAAAAGACCAAAATACCCCTGCTGCCCTGTTTCTATCCGAACATGCTAATCAGCTTCTGTAATTGGTTGTTTTGACCAAGAATACTACTGATTTGGTTGTCTATGTCTTCTTAAGACTTATATACTTGTATCTTAGCTTTCCAATGGCTTTGGAGTCACTTGAATTGGAGTTGTATATGCTGAGATATGACTAAATGAATCAGGACTGCCACAGTAAACTTCGAATTGGAAAAATCTGGGGTTGTTTTGATAAATGTGACCTAGAAACATTGTAAACTGGACTGAGTAGCCTTCATCAAAGTTATAGGCCTCTGTCTTAGCTTCGAAACAGTATAAATTTTACCCCAATCCGATAAGCGTAGTTTCGGTTGTGTCCGTTACGCAAAACAACGTCAAATCTGTCTTTTATTTTCCAACACAACCTTCATTTCCGCACATGCTCCTAGCTTGATTTTGTACTAGTATGACTTGGAGCCTATGGAATGGCTATTGAAATGAGATGATTCTGTATATGACTTTGGGTTTGATTGAGGAAAAGAATGAAGCCATAAATGGCTGGAAAATAGGTAAATACGAAGGGCGTGCTGCCCAAATTTACGCTCGTGAACTAGGTCGATATACTTGCGACTTGAGTAAGGCTTGAGAGCGAATACCATGTGAACTATCTAGGGAAATGTCAGGAGAACGAACGAACGAATGAATTTATGGCTCCTTGTGAGCCCGTATCCTTTTAATGTATGTGTTAATATCGCTTTCCATGGTAAATATTTCTTGAATTATTGATGCTCTGTGTTTAATGTATTGGATTGATTATTTGATTATGTGTTCGGAACCTCACTGAGATTTTAGCTCATTCCTTTAGTTTTGTTTTCCTTAACAGGGGAAAGCACGCAAGGATGAGAGTTTGGTATAGACTAGCTTGGTCTAGTTCTTTGTTTTTGTAATGGTTCTCGCCCTAGTGTTTGGCACGGGTTGGTTGTATGGTGAAGTGAGAACCTTTGTACATTTGATGGTTGTACTTCCTTTTGAGATAGCAATGTATATATAAGTTTCACTTAAATTTTGGATTGTTGTATGTTATTCCTTTGGTTGTATTCCGGATTTGATTAAGGAACGACTGAGTCCCTGCGAGAGTTGGGCAGGCGATCCACCGAACCCTTTGGTTTGCCTTAGGGGGAGGTGCGGCTGTCACACATTGCTACGTACACGTAGTGCCGCGGCCACATGTCCAAGTGGATCGTTCGTAATCCTAATAAAGAAGAGTGGTGTGACAACCACTAAAAGTAAAAAGAAGTGAGGGGTTACAAAGTAAAACGTATGTATGTATGAAGTGCTCCTTTTGAAGGGAGGAATTAAATACCATCGCATGTGGGTGAAGGTTCTAGGGTGGCTATTCCTCCCTCCCCCGGTAAGATGCAAGTGTGATAAACATAAATGAATCAAAGAAAATAAAATCCATTACTCATCACATACACGAATATTGAGACGATTGCGCGTATTAAATGTAAGAAACCCTGAAAGGAAAAATGCAACCTAAAATCTCCAAATATGATATATAAGAAAGTTAGAAACAAAAAAAGGATTGACTAAATCAAATGATCGGACTCTCTAAGTCCCCAGTGGAGTCGTCAAGTTGTCGTGCCCTATTTTTTAAAAAAATTAAAATTACGAGTTATATAAAAATGAATTTTTTGATTAATTGTGAGTGAAAATGAGTTTTTGATTTTGAGAGAATAAATAAAGAAAAATGGCCTAAAATGGAACTTCAAAAGTGCGACGATTTTGGCCCAAAATAATAGTTTAAAAAGGGTTTTTTAAGAAAAATAAGAGTGGCCACTTGGTATTGAGTTAAGGTATACCAAGTTACCTAAAAAAGTATTTTAAAAAATATGTAAAACCCTTTTTAAATGACTCCTAAGCCTTCAAAAAATAAGAGAAAAGAGTTCGGGAGTCACGATTGAAGAAAGGGAAGGCAAGGATAAAATCCAAAACACCCTTTCAAGCTAGTCAAGACTAGTTGTATGATTTAGTCGACAATTTTCTTAATTTAACCTAAAAACTTATCACATTTAGATGTTATTATATTGATACAAATCTAGACCTAATGTATATCGGGAGGGTCGAAATATCTCTTCAATGTTTAATTGGTGCGAATTGTGATGGTCCCACCTCCCCCTAAAGCTAACCAAAAAGTTCTACGGACCGCCTGACCAACTCTCGCCGGGACTACGGATCCGGAACATACATAAACCCTACAAAACACACAAAAAGACTTCAAGAAAACGAACTCTCAGAAACCAAATTAACTAAACTAAGCGATGCAATAGAACTTTGATACAATGCTCCAATGAAAATCGAAAACAAAATGAAAGTGCCGCTGCCACGTCACAATCCGGCCAAGATTTGGCCAGATTTCCGATCGGATTATTGGCCGGATTCGAGACAGTGGCGAAACCAAAATTTTTCAATCTCCCCGGCCAAGAACTGGCCGGATATACGACCGGATTCGGTGAACAGTTTCCCACCAAAATACTTTTCTTTCTCGTTCAAGTTCCGCGCTCACTCGATTTCCCCAATGGATACAAGAAACGTTCACCAGAGTCATAATAACATATCATCTCAACAAATACACTTAATATACATGATTAAGCACTTAAATACATATATACATCTGAGCTTCAACAAAATAACCTGAAATACAAGCCATAGTATTCATTCTTCATACATATACAAAATACGACTAGGGTTTTATTACAAAGGAGCTTAACAAAATCATATACATCTACTAGCTCAACTTTCCTTTCCAAAAATCATGATTTTCATAGTAGTATTCCTGTAAGGAAAACAAAGCAACGGGAACGGGGTGAGCTTACGCTCAATGAGGTACCATAAGTACACGTAGTCAAGTATACCCACCAGATAAGGTAGTAAACAAATACTTCAAATAGAAAGGATACAGGTGGCTCTCAAGAACCAAATTCCCCTTTTTACTTTACCAGAGCTTGATCAAACAGTAGTTGACACTCCGTCAACTTTCAAATAAAAGAACCAGTCCAGTAGAGCACCGCTTTACACCAAATTCCGTCCACCAAACATACCCTTTTTGGGCCCGCAAAACATTCAGAAACAGAAGTGGTAATACTCGATTATACTGGAAATCCAGAGTCTCCAATACCCAAAAATTTTCTAAAAACAGACTCGTGGTTCGTTATCTAATCGACCAGACCCTTGCCGGCTCGACTCGAGTAACTAGCCACAGGTTTTGAGTTCAAAAGTCACAGAAGGGTCATTGGATACAAACTTCCAAACGACATCGAAACAGATACAGATAACAGATTCAAACGTATACAGGAACCAGAACAGACAGACAAAAGAGACGAGTGTGATAAAGTATACCCTCGTTTCATACAGAGTATACAGAAGTCACAGATAATTAGGTTGCAAATTGCAAGTATAGATAAATCAGATAAGCACCAATTTAAGGGAGTGGTACACTCACCAGTTCAAGCAAAAAGACTTCAAAAGTTTTCACCCAAAGTATGGCTTTAATCACCAAAAAACCCTAGAATAACCAAGATAAAACAATTATAGTTCCCACATTCATGAATCCAGTAAACAGAATGCATAAATGAGGCTCGACTACAAGTCGTATGCCTCTCCGAGTTAACTACTAGTACAAGGAGATAAAAGGCGGCTTTGGAGTAAAACAGTAACGGTTGGTCCTAAGAACATAAATGACCCCAAATCCTTCACTTCTACCAAAAACCATACCTACAATGATTTACTAACTCCAAACTTAAGGTGGAAAATGAGAGTAAGGACAATTTTAGGAAAACAAGATTTTTCGATTTTGCGCACCACCATTTGAAAAATCATATCTCAAGATTCTTAAGTCCAAAATTGATAAAATTTATACCGTCGAAAAATAGACTCAAAGCGGTACAATTTCTCAGAAGATACATTTATAAGATTCAGATCACAAGTCAATCAAATTCGAGCCTCAAATTACTGTTTTATCCAGTAAAAGACAGAACAAGTATGCAGTTTCAGTCAAATTTGAAAAATCACCATAAATTGCACAGACAGAACCAGGGTCTAAAATTTTCATGGTTTATAGCTCTATGAATTTAGTTTAAAACTCAATAAACGGAACTCAATTCCGATATTTCTACAATAAGATATAGCAAATTTCCCAAAACTGCTCAAGGGTTCCTGCAAAAAATTTCAGCAGCACTTCCCTTGTTTTTCTTTACTTTTCCAACCAAACATCAACACCCAATCTCATCTCATTTCAGCCACAATTTCCCATATAAATCACAAGCTATTGAACACACCTAATTAGGGTCACAATACCCTTCAAATACAATCAAATGGTAGCTCAAACTAGAAATCCTAAAGCTGGAATTTTTGCACCCAAGTTGGAAATTTCTTTAGGCAAGTCCATCTAGTACATAATACCTCAATAATTCATATAGCAAAACTATCAAAACATGAACAACCCTCAAGCATCACATGTGACCAGAATTTTCACCATAAAACAGAAATTTACCATAAAACTATTTCAAACCATGAAATATTCTCATAAAGCTACATATTTTGCAACCTTGAACCACAAATAAGCTAGTATTAGAAGTAAAAAGAGATTACTTGGCAAGATACCTTAGAACCACAAGAAAGATAGTAGTTTAGTGTCTTTCCCTCCAAAATCACTCCACCAATACCTTTAATATCCCTTAGAGAGCAACTTCTATGGAGTAGTTTGAAATTTTAACAGTTGAAACTCAAGATTGAGCAAGAAAATGAAGTTGAGGTTGAAAGTTTTCTCTTGTTTTTTTTTTCCTTTAAGAGGTTCGGCCAAAGCATGAAGAAAATGAGATGAATTTGGTCAATTTTTTTTTATTTAGTAAAATGTTTAATCTTTTCTTCTTTTCTCCCCAATGGTACAGCATATAACTACCCTCTAATTATTCTCTAGCACCTTATAACATAATATCCCTTTATGTAAACTTCACTTAATCATCAAAAATTTATTGTAATTAACGCACTAGCGGGTCCCACGTCCATAATACACTTCACACTTAACATGAACTATCTTATACTAGGAAAATGATTTAAAAACTATACTCCCTTATAAAAATCTCTGGAAAATAACTATAATAAAGTAAAGTAAAGAAAATACACGAGAAGAAATAAAATAAAATAATATAAAATGAAAGAAATTTTACGGGTTCTCACACGAATCACATTAATTGTGATGCCCAAGAGTGACACTTTGAAGAGGTCACGAATATGCAAAATATGAGACTCGAAGAAAAGCAAAGAACAGAAAATAATAATATACAAATATACATGATCTAAAGGAATGCATCATAACAGGTGCGGGAAAACTAAGATTCGTGACTAGATTTTCCTTTTTATAGAGGAGATACGAGCATGCTAAGGCCATGAAGCCATACTTGTCTATTTCCCATATTTGAAGGGCGATTTTCCTAATTTAATCAAGCAAATACACTAATCTACTCCTAATTTTCGTAAATAGAATGAAAGTCTAAATATCATATTTCGCACATAGGGGTAGGGGATATATATAGGGGAAATATCATGCAAAATGGTAAGGATTCTAAAAGTAGAAAATATGCATGAAATGTAGTGATTTGTCACACAAACATGATCTAGCGCGTGAACGGTTCCTAAGGGTCTAGCGTTGGACTAACTCATGTTTATAAGTTCTCAATAGTATTGGACAAGCGACAAATCGAAAAAAAAGGGCAACAACTGGCATTGGACTAGTGTGGTGACGTTATGCATTTATTATAATCAAATAAATCATATAAAACATAATAAAAGCAAGTAACACATAAATCACATATAGCACATGGTACATAAGCATGATATCCAGATGTAACGACCCTAAGAAAGCGAGTAAACAAGTAAACACATAAGTATGCAAGCACTCAAGCAAATAAAAACAAATAGAAACCTAACCATTACATTTGGGGCCCTAACTATAATCTAAAGGGGATAAGAATAAAATAATACTCTAACTATTACAATTTGGCATTTAATTGCTTCTCAAATAATCATCAAAATTAAATTAAATATATGAAACAAATAAAGCGAATAACCCAAAAGAAAAATCATTCAAAAAGCATGCAATTACACACATAAAACACATAAGAGCACATAGAAGAATTTAAAATAACACAAGAAGATACCTCCTTTGAAGTAGTAGCTAATGAGGAATTGGATTTACCCTATTTAAAGTTCCAAAAATCAACAAAAATAGTCAATGTACCAAATAAAAGCAATAATATGAAAAGCAATGGAGATAATCATGAAATTGAACAATTAAAGCATTTAAACGAAAGTAAACGACCTATATTCAAGAATTTAAAACAAGCATGGACCTAATTGAAACAATTATGAAGGTTTTAGGTCAAATTATTATTATTACAAATATTAGAGGTCAAAATTAAAGAAAAATAAAATTAAGGGCTCTAAAATAAAGAAAAATAAAGCCTACCAAACCCAATGATAAAATTCACAAAAATAAACCAACACCCACTTGGTAAACCCAAAGTAAAATATTACCCAAATCTCTAAACTTTTTTTTTAAAATCCAAACAAAATAATAATTCTATCAAAATTATTAAACCTCAAATTCCCTCCTAAAACTTGTGAATAATCTGTCCAAAAATCACATTAAAACATGCCAAAGAAAGTTAACATTTTAAAAGGATAAAATTTGATTGATTTTTCCAATTTTTGGGCTATAGTGAATTTAAATAAAACTTGAGGGGGCAAAATGCAATTTTTGGAAAAAACCATGCAAATCGTTCGAAAAGCTTTCTTCTTCCTCGTTGGTTTCTTTCTTATGCAACTTAATGGGTTCCTCAAGTGTAGACCAACGAAATTATGCAACTTATGCTTTTTTATTTCTCAAACTCAATGCCCAAGATCCACAAACATAAACGAGAATGACAACCAGAGAATCATAAAGATCAAACATGGCAAAGCAAAGGAACAAAAATCGTTGAACCCCAGCAAAAGGTTCACGAATTCGCACACAAGATGGGCTTTAATCTTTACAAAAATGCGTCAGACCAGAACAAATAAAGGCCATGAATACCTGGAAATGTTTGCGAGGTTTGACAACGCAAAATGCCCCTTAAAATGCCAGCTGGTTCGTGAGATGAAGTCAAGCAAATTTCATCATAGTGGGGGTGCAGTAGGGACAAGTCCGTGAATTGGGGCTTCGATTCAATGGCTTTCCAGGTGTTTTTTGCAAACCATTTCTAAACAAGACTTGCTCCCCTGACTTCCTAATTTGTGTAGAAACCAAAAACTGCTTGAATCAAGCAACCAGAAAGGAGATAATTGAGTCCAAATGTGACTCAGAAACCAGCCTGTTCTAAAGAAAACTTCTGCAGAAATTTTTTTCTTTTTATTGGTTTTCCCTTTTCCTCTCTTTTGCTGTTTTCTCTTTCTTCAGCAACCACCCCTCTCTCCCTCTCTTACTCTCCTCAAATTCTCTCCTCCTCCTCTGCTCTTGTTTCTCCCTTTTTCTTTCCTCTTTTTTCCGCAGCTCCCTTTTTCCTTTTCTTCTTTTTTTCTTCCCCCGTTTCTCTCTTTTCTTTTTTTTTCCTCTTGTTTTTCTTCCTATTTTTTCCCTCTGATCTTCCCCAGATTTCCCCCTCCTCCTTTCTTTCTCTTCTCCTTTCCCGTTTTCCTCTTCCTCTTCCTCCTCCTTTTCTCCTTCGTTCCTGAAACCCTCTTTTTCTTCCTTTCTTTCTTGTTTCTCCTTTTCTCCTCTCCCCCGCAGTCTCTCTTTTCTTTTCTCTCTTTTTCTTCTCTGCCCCCAAGCCTCCCTTCTTGTTTATTTTTTTTTCTCTTTCCCCGTTTCTCCTTTCTTCCCTCGGTTTTTCCTTCTTTCTCCTTCTTTTCTTCCTTCCCCAAAGCCCTCTTTCTCTTCCTTTCTTTCTTGTTTTTCCTGTTCTCCTCTCCCCCGTGGTCTCTCTTTTCTTTTCTCTCCTTTTCTTCTCTGCCCCCAAGCCTCCCTTCTTGTTTCTTCCTTTTTCCAGATTTTCCCAAACTCTACACCTGTCTTGCCACCTAGACTTTGGCATGTGTTGTGCAAAAAGACAAAGACACATGTCTAATGCTCACCTAACCCATTTAGCTACCATGCATGCCTTCCACCTATTTTTCTTTTTATTTTGTTTTTCAAAACAAATTTAGGATAAATAAAATGTTAAACTCCTATTTGAGATTGACTTGCAAATTTTCATTTATTTTGAAGAAATTAATTTTGAAAAGATTTAAAACAAATTTTTTTGAGACTTTTTTTCAAAAATTTAATGCAAAAAGTGTTTGTTTTGTTGATTATTTTTTAAAAGAAGATGAACCTAATTAAAAAAAATAACTAACTATCATTTTGCGAACTTTGATTAACTAAAAATTAAATTAAATTAAAATTAAAATGGAATTAAATAGAATTGAAATTTTGGTGTCTACATGGGTTCGTGTGCGTATATTTTATTTTGTTATGTTATGTTTTATTTTTGTTGAGTGTGATACTAGTATCTATCTTTCTTGCCTAATCTTTCTTTTGAAGTATTTGAAAGCATTTTTAGGAAATGGAAAAGGTAGATCCTTTTGGAGAATAATGCTTGAGGAGAGGAAGAGAGGAAATCTATCCTCCGTACTTTCAAGACTATAACAATAGAGGAATTCAAGAAAGTCTTGCAGATATGTCCCTTGATGATGGCACGCAGAGGTTAAATGCTAAATTGAACAATTCGATGCACTTGATTAAACAATATAGGAATGTTAATGTTTCAAATTCTAAATATATGGTTTGTGTCTTGTGTGGAGGTTATCATGTTGATTATCAATATATGCAAGTATAACATGTAAATTACTTTGAGGGACTTGAGCATTGTACTTCTTATATTGATCACCATGATCCTTATTAGGTTAATATGCATGATTATGGTTGGTATGATCATTGTACTTCTAGTGATACTTTAAATTTTTATAATTTTTAATCCTAACCTATCCAATATGATTCAAAATCATCATGGGAGTTAGCTATAGAAAGGCTAATAAGCAACTCTGATCAAGTCATAAAAAAATAGCCTTTGGATCTAAACCACTTTGGGAGTGAGCTATTGAAAGATTTGCTAATAAAGTGGATTTGGATATAGAAAAGCTAACTGATGTGATATTCGACCGTTTTGCTAAGATTGAGAATAGAATAAAAGAATTGACTTTACACTTTGGTAGAATATATGACCAATTACATGAATTGTGTGAAATTGTTTCATCTAATTTTATACAATTTATTTCTAGAAATAATGGTACAGGTATTGCATGTAGAAGTGACTCGTGTTTAGAACATGATTATGATATTACTTCCATCTCTTATAATAATGTTTTTGGAGCTAATTTTGAAATTCAAGAGGTAATTTTGAATGATGCATTTGTTACCCCTCTTGAGGAATATTTAGTGCCTACAGGTTCCAAAGACAGGATTGCACAAGTAATTCCTGCAATATATCTTTTGATAAGTTCTCAATGATGTATCAACAAAGTGATATCTATAAAACACTTGGAACAAGTAAATCCCTTCTTACTCTCTTATCTTTTGGATATGTGGTTCATATAAAGAATTACCATTTGTAGATCCACGACAACTTGAGTTGGTGAATTACTCTTTGATAAAGCCTCCTTGACAATAAGGCAAAATAGTCAAACTAATGACTATAAATAAGTGCTTGGTGGGAGGCAACCCAACGATTTGTTAAATTTTTTGTCTTTTAGTGTGTTTATTTTCATTTTGTAGATTTGAAGAATAAAAGTAAAATGAGCATATTCCATAGAAATTTGGAAATCAATGACATCCAACAACGACAAATCACCTACTATATTAGGGGAGTATTTCTTTTCTTTCTTTTTACCTTTTCACAATGAGGACAATGTGTAAGTTAAGTGTGGGGGTAAGGTTGGTTGAAATTGAATGCATCCCTTGGTATTCATGTGAAAATTGATATATTTGTTAAAAAATTTGGTATTTGGTGATATTGGTATGTTTGAAATATTGAATTTTGGGATTGTTGACAGAGAGAATGGCCCAAATATAAGGAAAAACTCTGTCAAAATTTTTTCAAAAACTTTAGTACCAATAGTATTGATGGTTGTGTCGTGCTTATTGATACGAGATTATGTGTAAGGTGCTTTGAGATTGTTGTTATGTAGGTGAAGAATTTTCATTTTTAGGAAACTTAATGTCTTCTAAAGTGGAGTTTATCATATTGAGATTTCCTTAAGTTCATTAAATGTATTGTTCTTGATTTGTTTATGTAAATTGTATGATTGGTATGATTGATGAATATGAAACTTTTCTTATGATTTTCTCCTTAGTTCTAGTTTTTGCAAAGGATCAAGTAATGTGTTTTTGCTTTTACAAAAGAAGAAAATGAAATTATTATGATTATTGATCACATATGTATCTACTCCAATGACTCGAAACACTTAGTAATCGAGGATTGGTAGTTACAAATGCCAATATTTGTATAAAATGGTGTTAGAATTAAGAGTACGTAAAGCAATGAGAGTTTGTGATTTGATCGAGTAACCAGGGACATACATTTACCAATGTTTGTCTTCACATCAAAAGACAAGATCACTATTCGAGTAAAGTTTGATGAAAAAAAAAGAATGAAAAAAATATGTGATTAAAGTGTGAAAGTTTTCCTAATTTCTTGTCCATGTTTGTATAAGTTCTACGGGGTGGTTATAAATTTAGTTCTTACATTGGTTAATTATACTAGTTGCATGGCAAACATGATTAGATTAGGAATGATACATGGTATTGGATTTGATCAAATGTTGCTATAATAAACTTTCTTTTGCTTGATATTATGGAATACTAGAATTGGGATCCAAACCTTACATAGTAATCATCTTTTTTATATCTTTACACATAAATTTCCATTGTATGATACTTCACTCTTCAGAATCATTGATTTTGGATTACTTTTATGCATTGCTTGAGGACAAGCAATGATTCAAGTGTGGGAGGTGTGACAAGTGTCTATTTTACCTAATAGTTTGTGTATATTTTAGTTTATTTATAGCTAATTTTGAACTCCTAAGACAATGTGAATGACCATTTTGACAATATTTGATGTCCTTAAGTAACTTTGAGAAGACTTGTGAATTCATTCCTTTTACTTGTTAAAGTTTGTCATTTTTAGTAGAGATGAATGAGCAAGGACAATACCGGATTGTTTACAAAAAGTCATCATTGGATTGGATGAGAGTATACGGGATCAAATAGTGAATTTCGAGTCAAATACCAAATCTGATACCCGTTAGAAGGTTTTGCAAGAGAAAGGGTGTTGAGCAGTATATGACGTCGGATTGAAGAAGTGAAACCATATAATCGCACCAAATACTCGTCAGTGAGCATTTCGAAGAAGAGTGTTTAGTAGTATATGGTGCCAGATAGTAAAATTCGTTTCAGATACCGTGCCATATACTTGATCGGAAAAACTCTGCAAATTGCGTAACTTGCACAACTTGCAAACATCTTTTCATCCTTCTTTCTTGCAGCATCCATGGCATTTTGGCAGCAACTTTTTGAGTCCAAGACATTAATTTTTTCAACTTTGTGTCATTCCATTTCACAATCTTGACTCTTTAAGACCAAACCAAACTTTTTGTGAAAGATTCAAGGGGACTTGAAGATTATAAATAGAGAAGCCTTTAGTCTTAGAAGGGGAGTTTTAGTTTTTAGTTAGTTTTAGAGAGAGAAAGAGCCTTGGACCAACGAAAAAAGACAAAAAGGGTTGTGTCTTGCCCTTTGAGACAAGACACAAATTCTCAACAAATATAGCTCTCCCTTCCTTCTTTTCTAGTTTTAGTGTAGGATATTATAGTGTGTGTTCATCCACTCTTGTATTGACTCAATGACGAGCACGGGATATACATATAATAATTAGATCAATTCACAATCACGTTTTACATTTATAAAATCCTAAATATCCCACACATGATTTTTTGCTAGTATACGAGTCGTAATTGAGCATCGGGTATTAAGGGCCGAACCCACAAGAAAGAATGTCAATTACCGATATTTTTTGAATTTCTTCATTATTTAGACTATCACAAGTACTAGATATTAAATTTATACTATAAACATGAGAAAAAATAATAAAAATAACAATAGAAACCTCTTAGAGATATGAAATTTCTTACTACTCATGCAAATAACATTACCGATTAAGTGAATACTATTACCTGGATTAGTTATGACGTAATTTCCTAATATACATGATACCCGCTTTCGCGGGTATACCAACTATACCTATAGTTAATTCATACCTGCTTTCGCAGTTATAAAACTGATTACAAGCTTATTCCTTCTATGAAATTATATGAAACGAGTCACTAAAACCACAAAGGTACACCTCTACTTTCATGAGTGTACTCCCTAGGTTTATCACTTCTTTGAGATAGTGTTAAATTTCAATTTTCATTGCAAACTTAATACTTTAAAATTATCATAATTAACGGGCGATTAATCATGATTAGATAAGCAAAAGTGTTGAATAACTTGTTCAAAATAATATCATCAAATAACCAAGTAAATATCACTAATAAAATATAGAAAATTCATTCATAACTCTAGGCATAAACTTTAATTAAATATGAAGATAAACACCAAATTTGTATTATAGCTAAACACAAATTCAATTACAAAAGCGACTGTGATAGAAGATAAGTCACCCCTGTCACATAAGTTTAAAACTCTCCATCTTTGCTGTTCAAATCTTCATCCAAATCTAACTATAAATACAAGAAGGATAAACTACACTAACTATACTATATTACCCTAACTAATAAACTAAGGAAATTTTAGTGAAGACTACAATTTTTGTGGGTTTCTCTAGCCTTCCAAAGTTTTCAAAATGTTCCCCGAAGGCCTCTATTTATAGAGGATTCAAGAGCCAAAATGAGTTGTTTCTAGTTGCATTTTTTACTCTTGAAACTCTCAAAGGTTGTTTCTCAAAGTTTTCATACTCATCTGATCATTTCTAGCCGAAACTTTGCAGAAAAAGTGGTCAAAAAGATTGTGTAGCAAGAGCACAAGTTGCAGAGCAAATTGCAGCCAAAATCCACTAAAATGCGGGCAAGAAAACTGCTAGCTCCCGTTTTGACCCCCCGTTTTGCTCTTTTTGCAGGTTTGCTCATTCTGGGCAGATTTCAACCTTGCTCTATTTTTGCGGATATTTTCTTGATGATGGAGGCTGAACTAGCTCTCGTAAAAGTTATAGCTTTTTGAGTTAGCTTTCTAATGCCTCAAGAATCATCTAATTTGGAGCTCTGTAGACCAAAAAATTACCAAAATACCTGAATTGATCAGAACTCTGTTTCAGCTTTCAACCATGAAAATGCACTTTTGTATTTTGACTTTTTGACTAGGAAACGACTACACTGGATTTCGATATCTTCATACCAAATGTAGATCCATCTCTTAGCTTCAAAATGGTACAAGAATCACCTCAATCTATGCTTGTAACTCAAAATATAGCTAAAATACCACAAGGTGTCAAAGTTGGAAAACTCTTTTCTTGTATACTAAATTGCATTTCATTTCTTGCACTTCATATTCTCTTTAAAACCACTTTAAATCATCATCAAGCATCCAATTATCTTTTTAATTCATGCCATTTGATCATTAAATCCTTAAACCTACAAAACATGAAGTTTTTACCATTAAAATCCATGAAAATGCAATTTTTACACTTTAACCACAAAATGCACACTTTCACTAGAATCCTAGCTAATTAACTATAATACTAATTAAATCACACCAAAACTAATTAATAAAA
This sequence comes from Coffea eugenioides, assembly GCF_003713205.1. Lineage (NCBI taxonomy): Eukaryota > Viridiplantae > Streptophyta > Magnoliopsida > Gentianales > Rubiaceae > Coffea > Coffea eugenioides. Next base: position 38,946,790 of record NC_040039.1, read on the forward strand.
TACACTAAAAACATGTAAAATACACACTTATCAAACTCCCTTACACTTGAACTATTGTTTGTCCTTAAGCAATAATAAATACAAACCAACAATAATCTAAAACTTTAAAAATAAGCACATGTGCACAATTCAACTTCATTTCCTCAAAACAATGTAAATAATCATTATTCAATCACTCAACTAAACTCAAGTACTCATAATATCAAGTAAAGGAGAGCCAATTATACCATAATTGTAATTAGTTCAAGTCATTTTATCATCCTTACCCAATTTTACAAGTAAGTAACTCATAAGGTCAATAAAAATGCTTCCTAAACCCATGATCATCTTCTTATTCAATTTAAAGAGGAATTTATTCATATCACATATATAAATATTACTCAAGTTGTGAAAGTGCCTTTTGATGTGAAAATCGACATTTTTAGATGAAATCGTCGGTTACTCAATACTTCACATACTCAAATTGCCTTACATACTCTTGATTCTAGTACCGTTTTACGCGAAAGTCGATATTTGTAGATAAAAACTCCCGATTACTAAATACAATAACCATTAGAGTAGAACAACTCTTATTATTTTTTCTTTTTCTTTCTTCTTTTTTTTATTTTTTTTCAAAATAAAGATAATAACATTCCCTCAAAAAAATAATCATGAGAAGAGTATTTCAATTATTGACCATAAGTATCACTTATAAAATTAAGTAAAGAGAAGAAATTTCACTAAACTTGGAAAATGTAGGCATAATTTTCTTCACTTTGCAAGTTATACGTTCCCATAAATACACAAATTATAATCACATAATAGTCATTTCCAACTTAAATGAGAAAAGAAGTATTCAAATCACATACATTTATCTCAAAAGGAGAAGAAATTTGAGTTACTAATGGTATAGAACTTGTTGCCCTTGGATATAATCAAAAAATTTTTTAAACCTTTTGGGGTAAATTTGCAAATTTGGACAAGATTTTGCAAAAAATTTGGCAGAATTTTTCCTTAAAATTAGACGAAACTCCCTGTCAGCAAACCCAAGATATACAACATTTAAGTGCAATTTATATTCCATCATCAAGTCGATGTCAATATAAGCACAAATATATCATTTCCTCCCCCACACTGAAAATACACATTGTCCTCAATATGTGGGAAAAGAAAAACAACAAAAGATAGAAAAAAGTACTCTCCAGTGCAATTGCTGAGATCCAGATGAACCATGATTCACGAACCTTTACCAAAAGATACAACTATCTACTAACACCGTCGAAAAGATCAAATGCAAAAGAAAAATTTAAGGTCACCTATATAACAAAAGAAAAGAAAAGAAAAGCTAAAAGATCATAGAAGCAACGTAAAATGGCAGCTCAAGATGCCAACCTAGCGCTCCCTGCACTAGCGGATCCTTGACCATCATCGCTATCTCCAAGACTAGTGTGAGGCTAAGGAGTGATGCCTAAATGATCCTTCATTCGATGCATTCTAACATCATAGGAATCTAGGCGAGTATTGATTCGATCAAGTTTGAGTCTGATGACACCCTAGAATGTCGAAGAGTCACTGCCAGTTGAAACGTTGTGGAGGTAGAGATGGCGGTGGTGGAATGGAAGTAGATGGTCAGGCAGAAGTAGAGGGAATTGTTTCACCTTACTCAGTGTAACCAACTTGTCTTGATCTATCTCTCCCTGGGCGAGATAAATTATCTGTCGAAACGCCCATGTCAGTAAGAATAGCAACATTTAACTCGTCCATAGGTGGCATCGGAGCTTGCGGGATACCCTCCAAATTGACGCCTTCCCTTTCGAAAAGTAAGGATAGGAGATGTGGAAACCCCAATCGATAGGAAGTCGCACTCCTTTGGACGACCGTTCTTATGTTGCTAATGATTATATTCAGAAGTGGAATGCGAGCATAAGGAAACTCCCAGTTCTGGAACATGTAATCCAAGAAGTAAATATCTCTATGTCGAACCTCTCCTTGTTGACTCTTCTTGGGAATCACATTGTGCGCTATGACATAAATAATGAGGCGGTGCCGATAATTGAACACGCGTGCGAGAATGGCCTCTTTCTTAGATAAACGAAATAGTTAGTATTGTAGATCAAATCTTGTCATGGCATGTGAAGGGTCCCAATACTTATTTGGCGATGTAAATCCCTTCTTTAAATCAATGACCGGTCTTTGATTATTGCACTCCAGAATTCGAGCAATTTTGGCTCTAGTAATGGTCAACTGCCTCTCCTGAGCAAAAGATCTAATCTTTTTACCCTTTTTGTTGTCAATATTGGCATAGAATTCTCGGATCAAATCTGGGTATATATGGTGAGAAAGAGTAAGAATAGGCGCCCATCCCAATAGGTCAAAAGCCTTCGTAATTCGATAGATGGCACAATGTTTGGAGCTATGTGCATTTCATATATGAACTCCGTGTGCTCGCACTTGTCGAACCAATCTCGATTATCTTTGGAAGTGAAGCACTCGACATCATACTTCGGAGGAGGTGGTCGCCTAGATGTGCCTCTTCACGATTTCCTTTGTTGGGCCACTGGAGATGGTATCCTCTCGACTTCTTCTTCACTAGAAGATTCGCGAATAATAGCTCATTCTCTTCTTATCATGATGTATAAAAAAAAATCGTTAAACTTCTCATACACCTATCTAAAGTATGACACAATCACATATTATACAAAAATTAAATTCTACAAAACACCTAAAAGAAGAATCGTTCCCTTTATGGTAACCGTAGGCATTTTATTGAATTATCATTCATATTTAGGGATTCAAAGTGGTGCAAATAACCATAAATACACATCTCCATGTCATAAAGAATCAATTAAATATTCAACAATGCCCAATAATATAACATGAGAGACATGACATTAAAATTGCCAAAATTTTGCCAAAAATTGTCAAAATCACCAATTTATTAAAATAGGTAACAAATATGTTTCGATTAATGAAATTAGCAATAATCAAGTTTATAACAATCCTTAATTAGCAAAATAATCCACATTTAGCGATAAACATGATTAAGCAAAAATTATCCCCATACATTACAAAATTCAATAAAATTACTCTTTATACACAACGCAGATGCTAAAACATCATCAACCAATCATTTTTAGCCACATTCATCAATCAAAAGGGCTCAAATAACAATCCAAACTACTTTTTTAATTTTATCAAAATGTAGCAAATTTAAAATTTTAACAACTAATTAGCCATCAAATTGCTACATTTAAAAATGTAAACATGCTTAATCAACCTTAATAAGCATATTGGAGGCCAAAAATATCAATAAATATCATCAAAAAATGAGAATTAGAAAATGTCAGAAAACTCAGGAAATTGAAAAATATCAACTTCTAAAATACGAAAATTTGATGAAGAATTTACCTCAATCAAGTAGAAGGATGTTTGGTGATGCTAATGATTCAAAAAATCCTATGAAACACCCTCTAATTGACCTCCAATTGAAGAAATTTAGAACCAAGAACCCTAGCTTTCAATTTCTTTAAAATCAACTTTTTGGTTTTTTTTTTAATTTTAATCAGTTAAAAATGGTTTATAAAGGTTAAAAGAAGTTGGGTTGATATTTGTTTACAAAGAAATAGAGTAAAAGAGAGAATTTATGAAGGTGCGTGTAAACGAGTAAGAAAAAGCGGGTGAGAGGTAGGAAGAAGAAGAAAAAATATAGCCTACGTTTTTTGTGTTTAAAAGAGGCAGACGAAAATGCGACCGTAGTCATGTTTCTGGGGTCACATTTTATGGTTGGATATTGCAGATTCTAAAACGCAGGTAAAGGAAATGGGCCATAGTCGCATTTCATAGGCTGCGTTTTCAATTTTTTGATCCAAGCTAAAAACGCGGGCAAAACGCGGGTGAGGTGGCCTTTTTGCCCGCATTGTCTTCAAATTTTCTTGAAAATTCAATAAAACGTGATCATAAAATGCGAGGCTAGCCCGCGTTTTAGTGGATGTGTTTCATGCTCTGCACTTTTAGTGCAAAAATTGCTGCAATTTTCTAAAAATCGCGCACATGACCCCAATTTCTAAAAGAATTTGTGGACAAAAGTAATGCAAAAGTCAACTACGAATAGTGCGCGAATAGTGTCCCGAACTACCACTTTTCTCTCTTGTTTGTTTCACGTGCACACTAATCTTTAAATTCAATTCCTTTAACACTATAATTATTCACTCTTAGTAGTCTAGTATAAATTTCTCAAATCTCCACTTAGTTGTTTTAACGCGAAATACGTGAACTTCCGACTCGCGCGCGATAAAGCGAAAATTTGAACTTACTTACCTTTAATCTGTCAATTAACTTTTCTTAGTCTACTATTGCTCATTCTTAATTCTCCAGAATTATTGCACTCTCGGATCAAATATTGTCTCGAAAACGCGTACTCACTATTTGTCGCTAAACGAGCCTCCGAAAAATTAAATTTGCTAATAGGACATTTTAAAAATATAAGTGAGACATTGTCCCTTGTAAATGGATTTAAAATGGTTGAAATAAATTATTCGAAAAAAATAGGTGAATAAATAATTAAATAATCCAATAAAATAAGATAAAATAAGAAAATTTTCGGGTTCTCATATCCGTGCCTCCTGAAAAAGAATTTCGTTCTCGAAATTAACATCTAGGATTACATCATACCCCTTAATAGTTATGCTTATCAGATTAATCAATAACTTATACTCTCCAACCCATATCTCACAATTTCTATATACCAAGTTAGCAACTAAATTTTAATTCCCCAATAGGCGTTTTAACTTCCAAGTCATAGGGTAATTTAATTGGTCTCACGTCTATCCCATTCATAAAATAGGGTTTGCAAAAGAGTGTGTCGTATTAGGGTCATTTAGAACCTTAGGTAAGTAATGGAAAATAAGAATCATACCTTCAAAGACCTTAGTGGAATTAGAAACCTGTTGATGATCTAATGCATAAACTCTAGCCGTCACTTTAGATCGACTTCCTCCAGCACTAGTTTGTTTAGATGCCGGCTTTTCTGGCCTTTGAGTATTACCTCCTACCTTCGGCACCCTTGGACAACTTGCGAGTTGATGCTCGACACTATCACAGTACAAGCACTTTCCTGATTTCCTCCAACAATCATTTTCCACATGATTGGACTTGCCACAGCGGCCACAACTAACTTGAGGAGTCACGGCCTGACCACCAAAAGGCGTTTCTCTCACTTGACCTTGCCCATTGTGGCCTCCTCTTCGTTGAGTCTCTTTTGGTGTACTGGATGTCTTTATTCTTCCCGTTTCTTTTTCCTTTTTAGAAGGTGGTGTACTTTTACTTGCTTGACCAGAGGAGTAACTAGGAGTGTTCCTTTTCTTAGCATGGAAATCCCTAACTTACAACCTTGCACTTTCGACTCTCTGTACTTTCTCTAAGGTTTCAGTGAAAGTAAAGATTTGGGCTACCGCCAACCCCTCCTGAATGTCCATATTATTGCACAAAACATCTTATCCTTTTTCGCTCATTAGTCACCAGTTCTAGAGCGTACTTAGAAAACTTAGTAAATTTTTCTTCATATTCAGCCACGCTAGAAGTCCCCAGTCTCAACTTTATAAATTCATCCTCCATTTTTTCTTGAATCAATGGTGGGAGAAATTTCTCATTAAACTCTCGGGTAAAGTTTTTTCATATCCAAGGGGTCTGTGCTTTTTTCTATTTTCCTCTTATCACGTCCCATCAAGCACGTGCTACACCCTCAAATTGAAAGACAACAAAGTTCACTTGTCTCTCTTCAGTATAGTGTAGGGTAGCAAATATATTGGTTATTTCTATTTAGCAAAAAATAGCCTATATAATAATTAATTATTGCGCACTAATCAATCATAACAAGGCCATAGCAATTAAAATCAAGAACATATAAATTACCATAATGAAGAAAATAATTAAAACAGATTCGATCTCACAGTAGTTGTCGAACCAAATCGTCAGTTGTCCCCTTGACTAGAAAAGCTTAACCACGCCTCATGAGAAAATCTCCCCGTTGGGGAATATTGTCGAACACCTGGCGTGTGTCAGAGGCCAATCTAAGGAAAGAAAGAAAAGAAACTAAAACTAAAGCCCTCGATGTCTTTTGCTTCTGTACGTTGTCCCCTTTTAAAGCAACAAAAGAAAGATAACTAAAAGCTATCTAGGTGGTCCCCACACATGTGGACAAAGCCTCCAAAGTACTTCTTTCTCCAAGTCTCTCTACGTAGCTTCTTTTGAAGAGCCCAAATGACTAAATGCCTTTCACTAGCTTGTGGTCCCCACCAATTCAAGGGCCCAAGAATTGAAACCCTTAGAAGTTTCCATATTTTCCATAAAATCCCTCCTTTTTGGTAGTTTTCTACTTCATTCCTGAAATTAAGTCCAGATACCAAATATGAGTAAATATTAACAATTAAGCAATATTTGGCAAGGATAAAAAGGGAGATTAATAATAAAATAACCAATAATTAACACCCTATCAGGCATGGGTTATTGCTCACGAATTAAAGCAACTAAAATAAAAGAGTGATTTTTTGATAAGCATAAATGTACATTCAAATATGCACAAATTATATATGTGCACATACGAGTGCCCTTATATACACATAACGGTTAATTTGTAATTTAGCTTGCAACAAAATTTTTTTTTTTTTATAATATATGAATGATAGCCCTTACCCCATTTACAAATTTCTTAAAACTTACCACCTATTTGTGTATTGGCAGGGTCTCAGCATCTTCAAGATAACTTGGCCTGAAAATTTTGGTTGTCCAAGATTGTAAGCTAAAAGGATATCATGCCCAATTAAATTTCGTAATATTGAACATTTTTCTCACTGCATTCATATTATATATAGCTTTTCGAGGCGCAAAAATCATAGATTACTTCCTTTTCTGTCATGGATTGCTCTCTTCATGCTTTTCACATCATTGGCATTTTTGGGCAAGAAAATTGAATTTTATCATAGTTGCAAATTCTTATCATTTTCTTTTTGGATGCTTACTATTAGATCTTGTTGAATCTAAGTCAAAATCCAAGTTTTGGTGTCAATTTTATGGTACAAGCAAAAGGATAAATACACATATACATACTATGGGAACCAATGATATTTAAGTTAAATTTGTCTCTATCCAAGTTTAGTAATTGTAATAGACATTCTTTGAAGAGAGTGTACAGTATTCAATAGATTTTTTTTTTTTTGGATTTAAAAGTAGATATATACTTTTTGGATTTAAAAATATCTGCAATTCTTTGGATATATCTGTAAATGTAATGGTTTGAATTCCTAACTTTTAGCCAGAGTTGCATCTCATGCTTTGCAAGGTTGCCAAAGACAAATTGGTTGATAATCAAAAACAATTCCACTAGCCATCTTTGAACTTCCTTCACGAGGGCCCGTAAGGCCATTGGTGGTCTGCTCCGCTGTTAGTTCAACTTTCACCATCCTTTCCTCAGCACTCAACAATCATTATACATAATCTTGGCAGAGTCTCAAGGTTTTCAGCTTCCTCAAGTTTTCTAGTCAGTTTCAGGTATAATGAGATCATATCCATCTGAAATTTGTAACTGTTGGAGTTCTTCTCTTATTTCACCATGTTATACAAATAGCTTTGCTTGGCACCAACATCTTGATTCAATTATAATTCATTCATCAAAACTCAACGATTATAGTTCTTGTAGTAGCGAAACATATACGGATAAAATATAATACAAATTTTTTTGTCTTTTGGCAGAGTCAGGCGATTCTCAACTTCTTCAAATCTTCAAGATTACTTGTCCTAATTTCAAGGTACAATGATATCACACTTGATTTTTTTTTTTTTTTTTGTGAAAAAATCACATTTGATCTTGAATCTGTAAATTTTGGTAGTTGTTTCTCATTGCATGATATTATATTTAGCTTTGTGAGGCCCGAACATCTTGGTCACTGGTTCTTCTTTCAACACATGGAGTGCTCTGTTCCAACAGAGGACAGAATGAGATGATCCAAACCTGGACCTAACTGATACTAACAAAACTAGATCCGAGCACAGGATGGATCTATAGGAGTAAATTGATCCTGTCGAGTGTGGAAACATATACGGATCTTGGCCTTAATCTGATAACTTAGAAGCTTTTATGTAAAATCTTACATTTTTATAAAAGTTTTATAACAATTTTTTTTGTTATAAAAAAAAAGATGCATATCAGTTTCATTTACTAAAATGCTTAATTGAATCAGCATAATTGGACAACTTCATGTTTATACGGTCTTCTTTCTACCAAATCAAATGTTTTAAAGCACGTTATGAGTTTATGTACGGATGGGATGAGGAGAAGTCTACTGTAGTACTGTAGCATCCTTCCTTTCAATTTTTTTTTTTTCAAAAAAACAAAAGGAAAAAAAGGAAAAATTGTTGACATATTTTTATCTAGGTAGGGTGTTTTGAGACATTTTCTTCTTCTTCTTCTTTTTTTCGGAATTAAATATTACATGAGAAGAGAGTTTCTACTAACTCAATATCAGCACAGACAAATGAGAATTCGTAGGGTAATGTATAGAAGTGTTCGGTGAAATTAATGAAACACCGAAATTTGTGGGTTTAGATATTCTATGATCAATTCAGTGCTTCAAAAAATAGTTTTTCTTCTAAGTTTTTCAAAATCAATCTTCGAAAGTTTTTGTCATTTCTTCAAATATTGAATGAAGTATTCAGTCAGAAGAATTCTAGATTAGCTAATAGCTGAACAATTATTGAATTGAGTGAAAAACATTTTCTTTTTCTGGTTATTAATCTTTACTAAACTATGTGTTGACTAAGTTCCGTTGGCAACTTTTGATGTTTCTCTTCAATTTTAATTTTTGGATTTCCTTCAATTTGCTTTATGCACCTAAGCTTGATATATATTTAAATTCTAGATGCTACCATTTTGGGGAAAAGCTCTGGCAGAAAAGACGGGGGAAAAGGTGATAGAAAAGACGGTACAGTTCGCATTAGAAAATTGCACGGGAAGGAGTCACATGGACAACGTGCAATCGGTAAAAAGGAATTGGCAAGAATTGAGTTGCAAAGCATTTGACGTAGAACAAGAAGTCAATGGGGAAGAAATGTCAGGTAAAAAGAAAAGGAAAAGTGAAGTTGACAATTGGTTGAAGGACGTTAAAAAGTCAAGTCCTGAAATTGATGCATTGGAAACAAGAGGATCATCTTGGAGGCTTCCACTAAAGGAGGATCCTGTTGGAAAGCTGCAATTTCAGGTGAAAGACCTTGTTGATCAGAGCCGTCATTTCGATGGGCTTGTGCTCGATAATTATGACAACATCGGGGAGCCATGCCTGCCAACCAAATTGTTTGGAGTAAAGTTCGATGAAGCTTTGAAGAGAATTTGGCCATGCTTGGTGACCGATGATATATCAAGCATTGGGATTTATGGTATGGGTGGAGTTGGTAAGACCACACTGGCGAGGCACATTGAGTACCATCTTTTAAAAAAGAACAATTATCGGGTGCTTTGGGTTACTGTATCTCAAGACTTCAGTGTCACCAGCTTGCAGGATAAGATTGCCAATGTCTTGGACATTAATCTATCCAGTAGGGACGAGGAAGACGCCAGGGCAAGAATATTGCGTGACGCATTCAGGAAAATGCTGAAATTAATAGTACTCATATTGGATGATGTTTGGGAAGAATTTTGTTTAGACAGGGTAGGGATTCCTCTTCATCCAAACAAGTGCAGATTGATTTTGACTACACGGTCACTGGAAGTGTGCAACAGGATACAATGTCAAAGAAAGTTTGATTTGCAAACTCTAGACACAGGCGAAGCTTGGGATTTGTTCAAGTATAAACTTGGCAGAGAGCCCTTGCTTCAAGGAGATTTGGAAAGTATTGCCAAGTCCATTGTGGAAGAGTGTGATGGTTTGCCTCTTGGCATTATCACAGTGGCTGGAAGCATGAGAGGTGTGAGAGACATTTGTGAGTGGAGAAATGCACTGGAACAATTGAAAACATGTTCAATAGGGTATCATGAGATGGAACGAGATGTGTTTCGCATCCTGGAATGGAGTTTCAATCGCCTGGAGAAATATGGAAGGCATTGCTTCTTGTATTGCTGTCTTTATCCGGAAGATTGGAAAATAATAATAAAGGGACTAATAGACCGATTTATTTGGGCAGAGCTGATGTCAAAACGGGACTCAAGACCAAAAGCATTTGATCAAGGGCAAACGATACTAAACAAACTGATAAAAGTTTGCTTGCTGGAAGAAACAAAAGATATCATGGGGTATGACTGTGTGAAGATGCATGATTTGGTCAGGGACATGGCATTAAGGATCACACATGGAAACTCCAAATCAAAGAGGAGACATGCACCACGATTCTTGGTGAAAAGCATAGGAAAGGGAAATTCTAAAGTAACACTGGAACCAAAAAAATGGACAAAAGATCTCCATGCCGTCTCCATTCATTCAGTTTCATATGACAGTGCAGAAATAGATGTTCCACCAGCCTGGTCACCAAATTGTCCTAAGCTCTCAACCTTGCTTCTTTCTCGGGTTTCCATAAAAGAAATCCCAGATTCATTCTTTCGGCACATGTGTGGACTTAAAGTTTTGAAGCTATCTGAGTGCCAAGGTATAACAGAGCTGCCTAATTCTGTTTCAGACTTGGTGAATCTCACTGCTTTGATTTTGAAGGATTGTAGATGCCTCCGATCTGTGCCACCACTGGGAAAGCTCAAACAATTGAGGCATTTGGACCTATCCTTGACTCATATTCAGGATTTACCTCAAGGTTGGGAGTCACTGGTCAACCTCGAAAGGCTTAACTTGAACGAGTGTCGGAATTTAAGTTTAAAGATAATACCAAAAGGGACATTTTCCCAATTTCACCGTCTTCAACTGCTATTATTGCCATGCAGTGGTAGGGTACAAGTTAATGATTCGGAAGTGCTGAACCAATTAGAAAGTTTTAAAGGATGTTTGTCTTTTACGGACTTCTATAAAATTATTCGGTGGCCAAAATATTATAATATTTATATCAATGACATCTTAACCGAGAATCCGTTTCCTGAACTTGATGAGGACCGGCAACATTTGTATTTCCATCGGTGTAAGCTTGGCAGAGGATTGAACTATCTGCCAGATGATATGAAACGTCTGATAATCCTGGATTGTGAGGGCATGGGCATTAGGCGCTTGTCAGATGTTTTTAAGAATTTTATAAATTTAAGCCACTTATCTGAATTGGTTATTGTGGATTCGGTTGGAATAGAGTTCCTCTGGCAACTGTCCTCTGCTTCTCCATGTGATCAGTTGGAAGTCTCATCTTTTAGCCCGCTTTGTCATCTCGAATTGCTACGCCTCTCCATGTTGCCAAATCTGGTTGGTCTTTTTTATGGAGAATCAGAACCATATTTGCTTCCAACTGGCACCTTTTCTTCCCTCAAAGAATTGGAGATCATTATATGTCACAACATGAAGCAGCTATTCACAGTGCAGTTGCTGCAGAACCTTCAAAATCTTGAAACATTAACAGTTAAAGATAGTGAAGGACTGGAGGAGATAGCAGCAGATGGCAATCGAGTAGGACAAGGAGGAGGAGAAGGCATCCAATTGAATTCAAGTGGAGCCACAGCCAATGTCATCATCCTTCGGAAATTACGGAGGTTGACTTTGAATAGGCTGCCGCAACTGAAGAACATTTGCAAGGCAGCCATGATCTGTGATTCAATTGAGGAGATTACAATATTTAATTGTCCAAACCTAAAGAGGCTGTCTTTGTTTCTTCCTACCATCAACGGACAACCATCTCTTCCTAGCACTCTTCGTAAAATCAGGGGATATAGAGCATGGTGGGAATCGTTAGAGTGGGACAATCCTTGTGCCAAAAAAGCCCTCGGCCCAATTTTTACCACACAGTGGTGGGATAAGTGAAGACCACCTATTTGATCAAAATCTTGACTGGTTCTCATGTACGTGTTTTCTCCCCTTTCTTCCCATTCTTTGAGCATTTTTCCCCAAAATGATCTACTTCTCCACTAGCATAGAATTTGCTATTGTATAGGAATCGATATTAATTCTTTCCGTATTGAGCTCAAGTTTTTTTTAACTTAATTTGAGGTGTAGAACTGCTAACACCTTTTCTTCAAACTACCTTTCTTATAGCGCTGAACTACGAACTTATAATCTGCCTCATAGAACTTTTTAATTTTTTTCTTATTTTTGTAAAAATAAATAATTTATTTTACATGGACAAATTAGTAGAACAACAAAGTAATTTACACGATTGTACTTGCGTTACTAATCAAGTGTTGTTTGTCAATATTTCTCAGGTCACTAGGTAGCCACAAAATTCCTGCAGCAAGAGGGGTGATGTTGCAAAAACAACTGTCCGTAAAAGACGTGCTTCTTCTTTAGCTGTATTACAGTTGCTGTTTTTCATCATGTTTTTCATACTGGAGCAGTGATACAGTTTTTTGTAACTATTCCTTGATTATAAACAAAACTGTTGTGGGGTAATATGACAAAATTTTTTATCATATTGCACTCTGTCAATTTAAACCATTCTATATATGCGGTTTTTGCTGATTTCCATTTCAAGCAATTATATATCTAGTTCCACTGATAATTCTTTAGCTAAATCCTTTTTATAACATTTGAATCCCTTCTTGAGTTAAGTATCTACACTTAGAATAAATGAATAGCAGAAGCTTTACATCAACTTTTCTATGTCACTTGAGCCTTTTATGTCCTGCTTCTTTGGCAGCAATTATTTATAAACAGATCAAACTTGTATGGAATGATTTTTTTTCTTTTTCAGAAACAAATGTAATAAACAAAAAAAAAAAAAAAAATCAGATGCAGTTTTGTCTTGCAAGAGCCATTCAGTTTGTATGTCATCGGGTATGGTATTGGCTATTGTTGTGAAAAATCAGACCATGTTTGAGATGGCCAGTAAAGCAAGCCTCAACTTGCTAATCTACAGTCTTGCAATTTATGAAGAGGCACAATCGAGGTTAATAACTTTCAATCAAGGAACAATCAAAACTAATTTTTTTCCAGTTTATAGTTGATTGATTTCAGTTTGAGCCTAATTCAGAGTCTTCACACTACAGAACTCAGTTATATGCAACCAATAAAGGAACAAAGGACAAACAGAAATTGGTCAAGGGCAGGAAATATAACATTAGTTGCTGTACAATGAGGTAAAGGAAGGAATGTGGTTTCAGATAATGTAACCACATCAACTAGTGATTCACCTAAAATTATTCTTCTAATGAAAATGATTAACAAATATCGCAATGTCAGGACATCCGTTTTTTGGTTGTTTTAAGGGGTCAAAGGATCATCTTTAAGTGCCTGATGATGTAGAAAGAAGGATAATATCTGCTAAAAAAGGATTACTCAGTTTAGTGAACTGAATGCTAGTTGATTTCATTTCCATAAAGGAATTGACCTGCTATTGTTAATAGAGCATCAACAAGTACTCCTACCTAGTTGAGCAGATGTTGCTATGGGAATCTCAGGAAGTATATTACCTACAACATAGGAAGTCAAATGCAATAAGAGACAAAAGGAACAGGGAAAAAACAAGAAGAACAGGAGAATTTCTCAAATAGCTGGCTGAAGTCTCAAGATAACAAGCCATAAGCTACAGAGGACATTATTATATTATCCAACAAACAAAGAAAAGAAACTGCTTGCGTACATGTGCTAGTTTTATTGCAGGAAGAAGCAGAAACAAAAGGATCAGAAGGCCAAGGAGCTACAATGTTATCATTGAGATCGCAACTTCCAGTAAATGTAACATGCGAAGGCAAGCTAGGCAAGAGGCAACAGGATTCTGGAGAATATGTGTGGTAAACTAATCAAAGGAACACAAAATTGACATTCATTGCTAAATTAATTTTTATAAAGAAAAAGTCTGATATCTTATAGATCAAAACATAAAGAGAAAGATAAATGTTATATATGATATTGGATTATTTGTTGAAACTATTACCTTTCAAGTAAACTACTGAAGGAAATCAGTTCTCAGCAGATTGCACACCATGATGATCCACAAATTTATGGAAGGAAAAAAAATCCTGTAAGTAATGTTTGGAAAAGTGACCCAAAGTCATATATTTGCAAGATACAAGGGAATGCGAACCTTGAGGTGAGAAGTCCGGCAGCTTTATACACATTGCTGGATATGCTAGCCCTCTGCAACTTCATACCAAGCAAGGAAGCACAATTTTCTGCATGCAAGTTAGTAATAAAGCTTTGCTCTTGCAAGTGAGACATACAACTCTCCATGGCATTGTAGCAAGATGTCTCATTATTCACTTGATCTCCGCTGTCTTTGAAAATTTTCAGCAATATTTGGAAATACCAGTGGGCAGGCTAATCATAGAGTTGGATGAAAATATGATCAAGACACTCTTGCTTTAGATGAATTATCATAGTTTACCATGCAAATCATAAAGACGCAAGCCATTATATGTGATAGGCTGCAGTGGTGAAAGTGCCTGTTGTGTTGCATGAGGCTGAAGATCTTTATTCGGAGGGACATAATAAGAAGAAATGAAATGCATTTTTAGTACTGCATCAGAACCGCCTATGGACTCATATGGACTGCTCATCAACAGAGGTACATCTGCAGCACATATAAATATATGAATTCATTAGAATTTAGAAGTATATACATCAGATTCTTAAAAAAAAAAAAAAAAAAAAAGAGCCATGTGCATGTTGCTTTCTGTCTAAATTTCACAATAAGGAGCTTTATGACACACACAGATTAGAAATTCTTATTCAAATGTCAGTAGTAGCCATCAACAGGCCATGATGTCAGTTTACTGGATCATGACAAATTTGATAGCAAAGTAAACGAATTTCAACTTCAAGTACAGAGTGTTGGATTACGTTGTGAATTGAAATAGCAGGACAAATCTTAAATGCTGGGAAAAACTTGAATAGTGCTTTTCAACTTTCATCCTTTGAAAGATTTCAGATCAATCAGACTTTAGAACTAAAAACTGATCAAGGGAATCAAATGTTGTAGTCCATGAATTTGGATTCTAACTCTTTGGCACAAGTCCAATATATGTTTCTAAATGAACAAGATGGCTATAATAATTGATAAAGATCAAAAGTGCACATAACTTGTAAAATTAATGATTCTACTAAAACTGTATATTTTACAATAACAATTCGGTACATTCTGAAACATTTCATCTCATCAATCCTCTCTTTTGCTAATAGTTTCATTTTATAGCTCACTGTTTGATTATAGCTAGCATTCTTTCCAAAGAAAACCGGTACTGCAGGATTTCAAATCTCAATGACTTTTCTAATAGATACATCAGCTTAGTCGAATATTAAACTCTAGATCACAGTAAGATCACTTCTTTTTGAACTCTCATCAACGTAGTTTAGCGAAAAGATATAGTCCATATAATTAAGAGATATTGATAGTGTAAAATTTAGCTACAAGAAATGCAAATTTACAACTAATAAACAAATAGGAAAGCATTCAACAAGTGCAGTACTCACAGATATCAAGCAAGAGTAGTTGAAGAACAATCATTCTTTGCACAACCACTCTTATTACTCTACCTTTGTAAATTGAATGGATTTCGAAATAAAACCAGATAAAGTGCTTGCCCTGAGTGTCTATTTGTGTTTATTATCTGCATGAACACATGGAGCTTTAGGCACAACCATTCTACACATATTATAGCTCTAGGGGCTAGGCCTGACCAGCAAATTTGGAAATTGTGCAATTTTCTGTGAATAAGTTGACATCATGAGTTATTCACACAGTGCTTCTGTTTAATTGACTTGTTCCTCTAGTTTCAACGAAAAGTACAAAGTTGCTTACCTCCCAAAATCATATTTGAGGCCAAATAATTACCCATTCTAATTATTTAGAGCAACATAGAAATATCTCGCATAATTTTTATATCATCACATACATGTTGTAATAATGAAAAAACGTCTCACATATTTTGTATATCATCATAGACATGTCCAGATAGACGGTAAAAGTCAAAACAAAAAAAAGTTATGTAAGAGTCAAATTTTTAAAGAGAGTAAATTTTTTATGCAATGTATAAATGAGCGGATGTAAATGCATGACACTTAATCTAATTTCAAATTTAAAATTCACTTTTCCCATACTTGACATACATCTATTCTTGTCATAAGCATAAAAAATCCTCTACACTAACAGTGCACAAAAACTTAATTTTTGAAAATACATGTAAATAGAACAATTATTATCTCTGACCCAACCCCCCCCCCCCCCTCCCCAAAAAAAGATCTATTCTAGTCCCTCTGGTCCCCTAACCTTGTGCTCCACTAAAATTTGTCAAGAAATGGTGGACTTTTTAGGCAAGAAGAATGATATTTTATTTGGCACACACAACTTTGTAAAAGAAATAAAGCAAAAGATAGTCTATCTTTCATTTTTTTATCCATTCCAATGTTATATATACTTTATTGTATAGATTCTCGTGTTTTCTCAATCACTTTTTGTACTTAAACAGTTTTAATAATGTAAGTAAGGATTGTGTTAGTGGATAATTTGTAAAGAACCTCTGTAAGCATCTTATAGTTTTATCGTTCCAAAAGCATGCCTGACTCATAATGATGATCAGAGCTGAATTCATCTAAATTTTTTATTATAAGAAAATAATAAAACCAATGAGATTTCCCACCTTTCGCAATTAAACACAAATCACAAAGGGTAGCAAGTGACAACTAGATACATGATCACTATAGTGCGAAGCATGATCACGGGATACTCACTTGCTGATTAACCATAATTAGTCCATTGCTTGAGTAGACTGAGGAGCCACTATTTCCTCCGGCATTTAAGGAATCAGAGGAATTTGGACCGTATGATAAAGTAGGAAATGCAAAAAAAAACTTGAAATTAAACAAAACCCTTTCCTTTTTTTCCCTTCTTTTAATGTCTAACATTTATCTTCATGTTTAGAACACGTAAAATTAGATGGTTGTAATTTGGACCCAGCTCTCAAAAGAAAAGAAGGTTTGCTTGTGTTTTAGTTTTCCATGTAGTTTTTTTTTTATTTTTTACTCTTAAAGGTTTGATAACTTGATAAAAAAAAAAAAAGTCAACAACAATTTGTCTACAAACTGACATAAAAATTACAGAAACCCAACTTATCAAGTAAAATGACGGTGTCAAAATGGCACAAATTGGAATCATACTTAATTAAGTGAAATATTCAAACTTGGTAGATTTTAGGGAGATCCCAAACACTGAAGGCGTGGTCTTAACCTCTAGGTTCTTATGTTGTAAGATACGCCTTTGGTGGGACAGCATTACCAAGCCTCTCGGTAAATGGTTATCTTATAGCTAGATTGAGACTTTGGAGGAGGCATGCCGCCTTTCTTTCAATTGGGAGCTCAGAAAATTGAGGCAATTTGGAATGATTGAAGTGTTACATGTAAAATTACATGATAAAAGAGTAAGAAAAAGATGCCAATTTATAGACTATAAATCTTTTATCCTACTCTCTATGTCAATTTTTATTTTACTCTATATTTTTTCCATGTAACATATGAATATACGACATGCTTTATTCACAAATTAAGTAGGATGTGTCGCATGTAAAATTATACGACAAAATAGTTGGATGAATATTGTGATAGAAAGTGAGATGGTAGGTTTAGAATCCAAAGTACTCTCTAAATCCTAAAGAGAAAAACTAAGAATGCAAATAAGTAAAACGTCATCATATTTTTTTGTCTTACATTACCAAACAAGACAAAGGGGTCATGCACTAAAAATTGGTTTTTCCTTTCCTTCTAATTAATTATTGGATTTGACTAATAGATATCTGGAGTGTTAATTTTGACAAAAGTATAATTAATTTGATAAAGGGCCCCATTGATAGGTACAATACATATTAGTATGTGCATTCATATGTTAAATTAGATGTGATACAAAGTCATAATTATTTACGCCTCAACATTTTTCTCTCATGAACCCTGAAACTAGACTTAACCTCTAGAGGAAAATCTTAAGCCCTTTATCCGAAAGGAATGTAGTAAGTTCCTAGGCTTAACTGCAATAAACTTAGGAGTAACCCCATCAGCTATTGGTCTACATTTTGGGCTCTTGGCGAAATCCTAAATTTCAGAATCTTTTAGGAAACTGTAAAATAACATTGGCTGGAGGAAGCAGAGAATTTAGAGAATGAATTCATTGTGTTGCAAAGAAGGGCACAACAGGAGAGCCATTGGAAAGGTTTCTTGGTTGGAGTTCATGTGAGAAAGATGCAAGATCAGGTAGCAGCACTTACTGATCAGAGTCGGAATTTCAATGGACTTCTAATTGATTGTAACATTGATTCATTAGTGGAAAGAGCACGAAGAAACCATAAACGAACAAGATCATCGAGGACAAATTTTGCTGGCCAAGAATTGGTTTCTTGGCCAAAAACTTGCATTACATGTTACCAAATACTAATTGGAGGACAAATTTTGTGACAATATGAGCCTCTATTGCGCGATTAATATTTCAAAATTAGACACAAAATTTTTATTTTCTTTGTTTCCGTCTAATTAGTTAACACTATGTTGGATCATCGCCCTCTTTATGGAGTAATGATATGGCAATATTTTAATGAATAAACACTAACTTCTCTTCAATGTAACTTTTAATGCTCCAATTTTACCTTAAATACTTCGTACAAAATCAGTATGATAGAATGTCAATCTCAATCAACTAATTGAGAACAGCTAACGAAACACATCGAGAAGAATATTATTTTTGATAAACTTTTCAAAAGTTCTCCGAGATGGCCACTAGTTGCCAAAAATTGCCAGGATTACTTACTATATTTTTCTGCATCATGTGCTCCAAGTTTAAATTACAAAACTTGAGTTTCTCTGTCTCTCTAAACTAATCTAAGTTAGAAGAATTGTTGCATTGAACTGTAAATTAAATTGCACACACTTCTTCTGCTGTCTGTGGAATTACACTGACCTCCTTAAATTTTCATGCCATATTATAAATGCGTTCCCTAATACGATCGAACTATGGATCACATCAGGAATATTCTATTATCGTTATGCACCATTGATAGGCATAAATTGCTATCATTAATTTTCATTTATTAGTAAAAAAAATATGTCGGAACTTGCACAATTCTTGAACAAAATTGTCATTGGAGTCCACTAGAATTCACTCAAGAAGGTGGAGCAGATTGAGAGGATTGAAGGGATAGACATCAAGAAAGAAAATCAATTAAAGTTGAATTTTTCCTTTACAAAGACTTTTCATATGCGTATAAGGAAACTTAATCAAACTGTAAAATTTTCCTAAACTCAACTTTTCCAAAATCGAAACTTGCATCATTCAAATTTGTGAAAAAGAATGATGTGGTATTGAACTTCCACATAGGAGTTGGTACACCAGTAATGAAAATAAAGGTGAGATATATTGTTTCTCCTATACTTTCTTTGCCTTCCTAATTCCATGCTTTGCAAGAAAGAACCAAATTTTGAATAGATAAAAAAAAAGGACAAAAGAAGAATAAAAAGAACCAGAAATTGATTAGATTTAAAAAAAAAAAAGGAGGAGAAGAAAGAACCAAAAATTAAATAGATAAAACAAAGAAGAAAAAGAAAGAAGAAGGAGAAGGAGAAAGAGACACATTATTGTACATATCCATGACATAGCCTCCTTACCAAATCTGTTGTCGTCTTCGCTAATATTAAAAGAAAGGAAAATTTGGCACGGCATTAGAGCGGAAAAACTCTGCAAGCATGGGGTTGAAGAAAGATTCTTCAAGTCAACAAATGCTAAACTTTGTTTTATGGTTTACAAATCTACAGTTCTCAATGTTTATGAACATTGATCGGCTTCTCCTATCTCAGCTTGAAATTATATATGTGATCTCCCTAATCCAACTGCATGTTATATCCTAAGCCTTCCCAGTAATGTCTTCTTTTTTTTTTATTACAATGTAGACATCTATCTATGAAGTTGGGGAAAGTGTTCCCTGTCAACAATTGAACACCAATCAATATCTCCATTTTTATCTTCTCTCTTTAGTGTTAATTGCGTTCTCAATCATTCATCTCTCTACATGACAATTTATATCTCATTAGTGTTGGGGGCCTTCCTTATCATCTTTCTCAACTTCCAATCCATGCAAACAAATTTGGGTTAAGATTTTTGGTTTTATAGCATTTCAAAATATTTAGTTAAATGAGGAACACTGAGTCAAGTATTAATATAACTCATCTCTAGGCGTTTCTTGCAACTCCCCTAGAAGTTTCCCCATGGCCTTCAGTGCCAACCTTGGTCTTAGCTGCTTATCAATCGTAAGCATGTAGAAACTTTAAGTAAAAATTTTTAAAAGAAAAAACTCTTCTCCTCAATTCCCAAAAGAATTTGAAGAATCAACATTGTTAATCTCCTCAATTCTCATATACTTCTGGGCAAACAAATATAACAAGATGACAAAGTTGCAATAATTGATGGCTTAAATTATATATTATCAATCTCCACGCCATCGCCCATTCACCATAAAGGAGTGACTAAATACAACTATTCTGTGTCGACTGTTAAGGCCTTCATTCCCATTGCGTCCCCGTACTTGTAAAGTAGGCGTGGATAAAAAAATGCACGTTCTCCTGTAGGTAAAGTGAAACTTTGCCAAAGCTTTTCAGCAAGTCATGAAAGATGGTGCCATAAATGATAAATCCAACCATATGCCTCCTTCTAAGAAGCTACGTGATGAAATGGACAACATAAATAAATATGTTAATAAATTTCCACCAACTTCTCCACTTGCAATGATAAATTAATGTAATTTCTCAAATCTTTCACGTAATCCTTTATTATTTTCCTTGTATGTGAGAAATTGGTTAGTTATTCATGAAGACTTATAATAGCTTTAAAAATTACTAATTACCATTGTCTAATATGAAAAAAGGGGACCCATGTCCATGATAAACGCTTGCCAAGTACTCCTTCATTTTCATACATAGTAATTTTTTTTATTTAATGATTATACATGTCATATGGACTTAGACCTTTTTTGACATAAAAATTTACATGCACCACTTCTTCAGATTCCGATTATGTGCGGAATTAATTATTACAAACGAATCAATTATTTCTAACTCAATGTTTACAAAGACAAAAGAGATATGGAGATTGGATGTGGGATGAGGAAAGCTCACAGCATGATGTGTTAAAACGTCCCCTACTTCCTTAAGGAGCTTTCATTAAGTCATCAAAATGGCAATATGGCATGGCATGATCGAGCAGAATAGTATGATGTCGTCAAAATAATTTGGGAAAAACAAAAAACAAAGAATAGGAATATTAACAGTCTCTAAGTAGGTTGTGTTATGAAATAATTACAAGATGTGGATGTTCGTTTGTATTCTCAAGTAGATAGATACTTATATTCTCCCTAGATTCATTGGTACATTGGATGAACCCATTTATGAATTCAAGACTAAATTCATGTATTTATATTTAATAAGGTTCATGTACCTTGATCTTGGATCACTTATATATAGGGGTGAATCCTACTTCTTTTTGTAATCTGGAAGTACTTTGATCAGTGAAGATAATAATACTATAGTTCTTCTATCTCTCTCCGCTGCTCACTCTACTATTCCAATCCCTACTATTTGGTAGTTTATTTTATTAGTTTCACAACACGTTATCAACACGAGCCTCTACCTTGAGCGAAGGAAAAGTACGAGTCTCTACCTTGAGCAAAAGTGAAGCACGAGATGCTGTCAAGGTTCTGCCCAAACAACTTTTGACTATTTATCGAGGTGAAATTCTTTCCTACGAATTTATTGCATATTCTTATGGCTAATCTCACAAAACAAGAGTTCGTAGCTCTTGATATTTCTTGAAAAAATTATTTATCGTGGGTTTTTGATGTTGAAATTCATCTTGAGGCAATGGGTCTTGGGAATACTATTGTTAAAGAGAATGACGCCTCAAATCAAGACCAGGCTAAGGCCATGATTTTCCTTCGTCATCATTTAGATGAAGGATTAAAAGTAGAGTATCTTACTGTCAAAGATCCTCTTGTCTTTTGGCAGGATTTGAAAGAGAGATTTGACCACTTGAAGTTGGTCGTTCTTCCAAAGGCCTGATATGATTGACTTCACTTACGGCAACAAGATTTCAAATCCGTCAACGAATATAATTCAGCCATATTCAAAATTATTTCTCAATTATCATTATATGGCGAAAAAATCACTATGAAGATATGTTAGAAAAGAAAATTTTCTATTTTTCGTTTCTCTAACATGCTCTTGCAGCAGCAATATCGAGAGAATGGATTTAAAAAATATTTTGAACTTATCGCATGTCTTCTGTTGGCTGAATAAAATAATGAATTATTGCTGAAAAATCATGAGTCCCGACCAACTAGTGCAAGTCCATTCCCTGAAGCGAATGCGACTCAATTTCAATATTCTGATCGTGATCGTGGACGTGGCCGTGATCGTAGTAGATTTGTGTCCCGTGAAAATAATAACCGTGGCAAACAACAAAATATTTCCCAAAAGAGGGAAAATAACTACGATCAGAAAAATGGAAAAAAGAAAGTTTATGAAGAAAAATGCTACCAGTGTGGTATGGAAGGTCATTGGTCTCGTACCTGTCGTACGGCTGAGCATCTTGTTGACCTCTACCAAGCATCATTGAAAAAGAAGGACAAAGGTGTTGAGACAAATTTCATTGATCAAAAGAATGATTATGATGATGGTGATAATGCTGATATGACACACCCCGATGTAGCTGATTTCTTTGAGCATCCTGAAGATGTCAACAAATATCCCATAATTGTTTAGATATTTTTATGATGCTTTATATATTTCATGTAATTTTTTTCCATTTAATATTTATCTTCACAACTTTATTAATATTTATTTTTGTTTGAAATTTTCTTCCTGAAAAAGAAATGGATGCTAAATATTTGGGATCAAATAATGGTGATGATGACATTTGTCTCGTTGATAGTGCTTTTATCCACACCATATTGAAAAATAAAAAATATTTTTCTTCTTTAACAATGGGAGAGACAAATATTAATACCATCAGTGGTAGTGCAAAATTAATTGAGGGTTCCGGAAGAGCCTCTATTTCTTCCTAAGGAACTAGAATTGTCATAAATAATGCACTGCTCTCTCCCAAATCTCGGAGAAACTTATTAAGTTTAAAGATATCCGCGATAATGGATATCACATCGAGACAATGAATGAGACAAATGATGAATTTTTATTAATTACAAATACAATTTCTGGGAAAAAATGTGTATTAGAAAAATTGCCTTCTCTCTCTTCTGGTTTATATTATGCACAAATAAGTGCTATTGAAATTCATCACCTAGCAGACCAGAAGTCTACTCATCCCAATGATTTTATGATTTGGCATGATCGTCTGGGACATCCTAGGTCTATTATGATGAGACGAATAATTGAGAATTCACATGGCCACTCATTGAAAAATTAAAAGGTATTAAAATCAAATAAATTCTCTTGTGTTGCTTGTTCTCAAGGGAAATTAATTGTTAGACCATCACTAGCTAAAGTTGGGATTGAATCTTCCACATTTCTAGAACGAATTCATGGTAATATATGTGGACCTGTAGATCCACCATGTGGACCATTTCGATATTTTATAGTGCTAATTGATGCATCAACTAGATGGTCACATGTATGTTTATTATCTACTCGAAACATAGCATTTGCGCGATTGCTTGCTCAGATAATTAAATTACGAACATAGTTTCTTGATTATCCTATTAAAAGAATTCGTCTAAATAATGCTGGTGAATATTCGTCACATGCTTTTGACAAGTATTGCATGTCTATTGGGATAACTGTTGAACATCCTGTAGCCTATGTTTACACACAAAATGGTCTAGTCGAATCATTTATTAAAAGACTATAATTAATTGCTAGACCATTGTTGATGAGGTCTAAACTCCCTTTATCTGTTTGGGGACATGTTATATTACATGCAACAATACTTATGAGAATCAGGCCAATTAGTTATCATAATTATTCTCCTCTACAATTAGTATTTGGTTTTGAATCCAATATTTCTCATTTACGAATATTTGGGTGTGCGATTTATGTTCCTATTGCACTGCCCCAACATCGTAAATTGGGCCCCCAAAGACGATTGGGAATATATATCGGATATGAATCACCTTCAATAGTTACATATATTGAGCAATTGACAGGTGATTTATTTACTGCAAGATTTGCAGATTGTCATTTTGATGAATCACATTTTCCGACATTAGGGGGAGGAACAGATCAACCGAAAATAGAAATTCCGAAAAAGGAAATTATTTGAAAATTTTCATTGAATTTCCTGGATCCTCGTACAAAAGAATGTGAACTAGAAGTTCAAACGATCATACATTTGTAAAATATTGCAAATCAATTACCGGATGCATTTAGTGACTTCAGAAGAGTCGCCAAATCACATATTCCTGCTGAAAATGTTCCGATTAAAATAAATGTCCCTAAAGGACAAATCACAATTGCTAATGAATCTAAAGCACGCCTGAAGCATAGAAGACCTCTTTGTTCCAAAGATAAAAATCATAGAAAGAAAAGATGATCAAATGAATCAATAATTAGTGATAAAATTCAACCTCCTGAAGAGGTTGCTTCTAAAGAGCCAGCTCCCAAAGAGCCAATTCCTGAAGAGAATGAAGTCATAGAAAATTTGATAAACTTTGTCACTACAAGAAAAAGTTGGAACCGAAGAGAAATAATTGTTGATAGTATTTTTGCATATAATGTAGCACTTAAAGTTATGATAGATGACGAGGATTATGAACCTAGATTGGTTGATGAATGTCGGCATAGAAATAATTGGCCAAAATGGAAAGATGCGATACAATCTGAACTAGATTCACTGGTTAAAAGAAAGGTTTTTTGGACATGTAGTCCAAACACATGAAGGTGTAAATCCCGTTGGATATAAATGGATTTTTGTAAGGAAAAAGGATGAAATTATAAGATATAAAGCATGACTTGTAGCCCAAGGTTTTTCACAAAGATCTAAATTTGATTATGATGAAAAGTATTTACCTGTAGTGGATACGATCACATTTAGATATCTCGTGAGTTTTGTAGTGCATGAAAAACTAGATATGCGTCTGATGGATGTTGTCACTGCTTATTTATATGGAAATCTTGAAAATGATATTTACATGAGAATCCCTGAAGGATTCAACATGCCTGAAGCATGTAAATCAAATTCTAGAGATGTGTATTCTATTAGAATACAAAAGTCTTTGTATGGGTTTAAGCAATCTGGACGTATGTGGTATAACCGTCTCAATGAATGATTAACTAAAGAAAGTTATACCAATGACCCAATATGTCCATGTGTTTTTATCAAGAAAAATGGGTCAAATTTTGTGATTATTGCTATATATGCTATATATGTTGATGATCTCAATTTGATTGGAACTCTTGAAGAGATCCAAAAGGCTGTCGAATACTTGAAGAAAGAATTTGAGATCAAAAATTTTAGAAAGACAAAATTCTGTCTTGATTTACAAATTAAGCATTTAGAAAGTGGAATTTTTGTCCCCTACTTCCTTAAGGAGCTTTCATTAAGTCATCAAAATGGCAATATGGCATGGCATGATCGAGCAGAATAGTATGATGTCGTCAAAATAATTTGGGAAAATTTAAAAAAACAAAGAATAGGAATATTAACAGTCTCTAAGTAGGTTGTGTTATGAAATAATTACAAGATGTAGATGTCCGTTTGTATTTTCAAGTAGATAGATACTGGTATTCTCCCTAGATTCAATGGTACATTGGATGAACCCATTTATGGATGCACTTGAAGTACTAAATTCATGTATTTATATTTAATAGGGTTCATGTACCTTGATCATAGATCACCTATATATAGGGGTGAATCCTACTTCTTTTGTAATCTAGAAGTACTTTGATCAGTAAAAATAATAATACTGTAGTTCTTCTATCTCTCTCCGCTTCTCACTCTACTATTCCAATCTCTACTATTTGGTATTTTATTTTATTAGTTTCACAACAGGTTGTAAATTTTACAAAATTTGTAACTGGGGCATGGGTTATTGCTAACGAATTAAAGCAACTAATAATTTTACTGTCAAGTTACCCTCGTAGCAATGTGCATCTTACTGCACAAAAGAGTGTTTTTCGATAAGCATAAATGTACTTTCAAATATGCACAAATGATATATGTGCTCGTACGAGTGACCTTATATGCACATGAGGGCTAACTTGTAATTTAGCTTGCAACAAAATTTTTTTTTATAATATATGAATGATAGCCCTTACCCCATTTACAAATTTCTTAAAACTTACCACCTATTTATGAATTTTCACTCTTCTCATTCCCTTTTTCCAAATTTTCCCATAAAATCAAAGGGAAATAATTGGCCTGATTAATTTAGACTATCTAAATCCTGCGTTATAATAGTATAGCAAAGACAACAGTCCATATAAAAAAATATTCATACCAACACTAGCAAAATTGTCCAAATCCTATGCTATAAAAGCAGAGCAAAAAAAATTCCATAAAAACAATCAATTATACCAACATTGTGGCAAAAATATTAATCTTTTGACTTTTTGCGTATCAACTGGGAAGGAAGACCTTGACTTAGATATTGTAATGCTCAACTATTTAAATCACTCATGGTCTCCTATTAGTTCAACTTTTATCATTGATTCCTCAATACTCAACAATCATACTCGTAGAAAATCAAAATAAAAACAGAAAAAAAGAAAAGTACATACCTTTGGTAGTCTCAAGATTTTCAGCCTCCTCAAGCTTGCTTGTAAAAATTTCAGGTACAGTGAGATCATATCCATCACAATTTTGTAATTGTCAGAGTTGTTTCTTATCTCATCATGTACATAATTGCTTTACTTGGCACAGAAATCTTAGTTCAATTGTTGGTGTCTTAATTCGATATTTTTGGAGTTGCTTCTTAGCAGTGAAAACTAACGAAAATATAATACACTGATAGAGCGGTTATTTGGCACATTTTGCACCGTTATTTTGTCCTAATTTTGGCTATTCACGGTGCTAAGAATTGGAATTGCACTCATATTCGATATTTGGAATTGTAGGTGGTCGGCATGAAAAATGATCTCGCGGGGTAAATTTTCAGAAGACTTTTCGTCTCAGGGCGTGGCCACGCCTTAGAAGGTGGACGAAACCGAAAGCCGGACTGCGGTCCACGTGAACCGCGAGAAGTATGGGATAAAAACTCCAAAAGGCTAGCTTTTGAATTGGGCCAGACGTCTGAGAGTTCCTGCGGCGGCTATAAAGAAAGGAAAAAGCAAGATTCAAAGCATCACTACTTTTAGTCTTAGTTTTACCTATTTGCAAGATTTGTCAGACGCTTTTATTTTTCTTTTGTTTCTTCTGCGGCCGAATGGGTCAGACACAGAAGACTTTTCTTTCCCTTGTTTTTGGCGTCTGCGTCTGACTCTTTTGCTTTTCGCTTTCGAATTGATTCAACTTCCGTTGGTTTTGGCATTGAACTTGGGGAATCCAGTACGGACTCCCACGCAGAGTCAAGCGAGACTTTTCACTTTTTCTATCTGCGTTACTTCACCAATCTAGATTCTTTGATGTTTGCGGGGATGAAATCAATTAAATTGCGTGAGCTTGACATGATGAGGAGCGGCTAATTCCCCCCTCTACCCAAAGGTTAGCGCGAGGGCGCGGTCCATCACATCTGTGAGATCTAACCGAATCTTCATTATTTCTCCCAATTTATTGCTATTCGTGCGTTTCCTGAATTAATTGTTCATGGGTATTTTATTAATTGAATATCAACGGCCGGGTATTTGAATTAATTTAATAGCCTACTACCACGTTAATTAAATAGAATCCGTAATTGTTCATTTAGTTAACACCTCGTGGCAACCACCATAATTGGTTTTATGATGGGAAAACGCAAGATCTAGCTTAAATAAATCCTCTTAGCGTGTTTATTGGTTAGGGTTGGGTTCTTCTAATTTTAATGCAATTGGGTAATTAAATTCCTACGGTCGTACCTAGGGTTGTTATCTTGTTAGAGAAGCAGTCAATGGTCGTACCTTGACTGTCGAAAAAGTAAGGAAGAGCTGGTTGTCAGAGCTTATTGATGACTATAACCAACCTAGTGATAAATGGATGAAATATCTTTGCATCGATGAGCATTTATTTGGACCGTGCCTGAGCAGTTGATCCTTTGGGTAGAACTTTTATTAATTGCTATTTTTAGTGAATTGTGCTTTGTGAGTTAGTTTTGAATTTTGTTTGTTTTATTTTATTTTATTTTTGTTTGCCTCCCATTGAAAATCCCCCAATTTCGTTCTACTAATTTGGAAAGAAATAATTTCCTACCTGCTCCCTGTGGAATCGACCCTACTTGCCATTGTACGCAAAATTAGTATTTTTATAGACAAATCCGGTATATCGGATCAAGCAAACTCTTCGGGAACAGGGTGAATCAAGTAACCCATTGCACACCTAGGGTCCCTGCTCCAGTACTTGGATTTGTTCTATAATTATTTAATTGAGGTGGTAATTAGGACTTTTTAGTAATTATTATTGCACAGGTTCGGCACCTGTCAATTTTTGGCGCCGTTGCCGGGGAGCTGGCATTTGGATTATTTGTTTCTTTTCAGATTCAGTTCTTATTTTATTTTTATTTTATTCTATTCTCCTTGATATTTTTGCTAGTTTATGCCCCATTCTTCTCGCACAGGTGAATTGGTATACGATCCTGAGGTTGAGAAGGCAGCGCGTAGGCGAAAGCAAGAGACCAAGAGGCAAAAAGAATGACACTTATTTGCTGCAAACGAGTCAGCGGAAGACGAAGTAAGCATGGCCAACACCCAAACATTGAGGGAGCTGGCCGCCCCGGAGCTGACTCACCAGCCCTTATGCATCACATTCCCTGCTTTGGCTGAGAATACTGCTTTCGAACTGAAATCAGGGCTGATTCAACTCTTACCTTCTTTCCATGGTCTCTCTGGCGAAAAACCCTACAAGCACGTTAAGGAGTTCGAGGTGGTTTGCTCTAGTATGAAACCCCCTGGGGTCACTGAAGAGCAAATTAGACTGAGAGCCTTTCCGTTCTCTCTAAAGGATGCGGCTAAAGATTGGCTGTACTACCTACCAGCAGGTAGTATTACCACATGGGCGCAGTTGAAAAAGAAGTTTTTGGAAAAATTTTTCCCTACATCACGGGCTGCGAGTTTGAGGAAGGAAATCTGTAGCATTAAACAGTATCCCGAGGAATCCTTGTATGACTATTGGGAAAGGTTTAACAAGTTGTGCACTAGATGCCCGCAGCATCAAATTAGTGAACAACTGTTAATCCAATACTTCTATGAAGGACTCCAATCAACTGATAGGAGTATCATAGATGCTGCAAGCAGGGGAGCGTTGGCAAATAAGACCCCGAGGGAAGCGTTGCTGCTCATTGAGTCGATGGCGGAGAATTCTCAACAGTTTGGCTTCCGTGAGACAAACCCTACCCGTAGGGTCAACGAGGTGGAGACGTCATCTCTTTAGCAACAATTATCGGAACTAACATCCGTTGTTCGACAATTAGTGGTGGGAAATATGCCCCAGCTAAAGGCCTGTGGAATCTGCACAAATATGGGTCACCATACTGACTCATGCCCTATGTTGCAAGAGGATGGGGCTGAACAAGTGAACATGGCTGAAGGCGTGCCCGCGCCTCGTAGGCAGTACGATCCATACTCTAATACGTACAATCCGGGTTGGAGAGATCACCCCAATCCCAGCTATGGTAGTAGGCCACAAAATGCATTCTCCAATCGGCCTCCAGGTTTTCAGCAACCTTGGCAACATAAGTCTCAACCCTCGTCCTCAAGCTCAGGGAGTTCTTTGGAAGAAATTGTCAAGAGTTTGGCCACGACTACCACTCAACTCGTCACGACCACCACTCAGCTCCAGCAGGAGACTAGGTCCTTAGTTGCAAGTACTACTCAGTTCCAACATGACACCAAAGCAGGCATGAAAGACATGGAGATTCGCATGAGTCAAATGGCAACTGCCATTAATCGCCTGGAGTCCCACGTCTATGGAAAATTGCCATCGCAACCTGAGGTAAACCCCAGAAGTGTAAGTGCCATGACATTAAGGAGTGGCAAGGAGGTGGAGGGACCTAAGTTGGTAAATTCGAAAAGCAAATGTGAGGAGGAGATAGAAAAGGGAATTGAAGAGGAAGGGCGTATTCGGAAAGAGTCTAAGGTAACATCTATTCCTTCGATCCCTATTAAATCTAATCTAGCTCCTTTTCCTTGCAGATTGGAAAAGACAAAGAGGGCAGAAAAGGAAAAAGAAATCCTGGATGTGTTCCGCAAAGTTCAAGTAAACATCCCCCTATTGGACGCGATCAAGCAGATACCCAGGTACGCAAAGTTCTTGAAAGACTTGTGCGTTAACAAAAGAAAGCTAAGGGGTGATGAAAGAGTGATGGTAGGAGAGAATGTATCAGCTGTACTTCAAAGGAAACTCCCACCCAAATGCGGAGATCCAGGTATGTTTGCTATCCCCTGTAAGATTGGTCATTCTAGTATCAAAAATGCCATGATAGATTTAGGAGCTTCTATTAATGTGATGCCTAAGTCAATCTATGATTCCCTAAATTTAGGACCTTTAAAAGAAACGGGGATAATAATTCAATTGGCTGATCGTACATGTGCTTATCCGGATGGGATAGTTGAGGATGTTTTAGTGCAAGTAGATGGATTAATTTTTCCTGCTGATTTTTATGTGCTTTACATGGATGATAGAAGTGCCCCAAATCCATCACCCATTATATTAGGAAGACCATTTTTGAGTAC
This sequence comes from Coffea eugenioides, assembly GCF_003713205.1. Taxonomy (NCBI): domain Eukaryota; kingdom Viridiplantae; phylum Streptophyta; class Magnoliopsida; order Gentianales; family Rubiaceae; genus Coffea; species Coffea eugenioides. The sequence continues at coordinate 38,977,665 of NC_040039.1, forward strand.
TGCCCAGACTAAAATTGACGTTAGTAAGGGTACTCTCACGATGAAATTTGATGGAGAAATAGTCCACTTTAATATTTTTGATACAATGAAACATCCTGTTAACTCTCATTCTGTGTTTGCTATGTATACTACTAATCCCTCTGTGCAAGAATTTTCTAAGTTTGCTTATAGGGGTAAATCCAAGGTTGCTGCGAACAAGTCCTATAGGATGAAAGCAATTCATGAGGTAAAAATGGAGAGAAAATTTAGGAAAAAAGTTGCACTCAATGGCCATGTGGATCCTGGAGGAGGGCCACCAATTACAAGGAAAATTCAATTACATTCAGACTAAAGAGTGGTGCTGTGTCTAGCCAAAGACATTAAAGAAAGGCGCTACTTGGGAGGCAACCCAAGGCTTCTTTTGTTTTAGTTTTCTTATATTTTTGAAGTTTTTGTTAAGTGTTAGTGTCATTTAGTGGGTTGTTATTTTGTGACAGGAGTTGGCAGCTAGACATGCCCATGCTAGGTCATCACACCTAAGGAATGGAGTTTTGGAATTGACGGTCAGATGACTATAACTTCTAAGGCGTGCCCACGCCTTCCAACCCTTCCGAAAAAGAAACTTCAGTCTTCTCCTTCCTGTTGGTGTTGCGTCCGCCGCCACCACACCACCTTGTGCACGCAGCCGCCTCACCCCCCTCCGCCTTAGTATCTCATTTTCCCTCCCCGGAGCCAGGGAAGTTTCTCTTCTTTCCTCCTATTACTTTATTTTGTCTCTTCTACATTGAGGACAATGTAGGTCTTAGGTGTGGGGGGAGTGGCTTCCATTAGTTCTTTTTTTTCACTAGTTCTTTTTGCTTTGTTTTTTAAAAAAAAAAATGAAAACATGGGATGAATGAAAAAAAAATGAAAAACATTGTAGTTAGTCGGCTTTTTGGTTATTTATATGCTTGTTAGTGTTGGGGCATGTTGCTGTGATGAATGACATAATCAAAGTGAGTGGGTATGTTGTCGGATATGCTAGCTGTGCATTTTGCTTCCCTTGGCAATGTCGTTGAATGTTGAATATGCAGGAATTGACCCATTCTTGTAACTTTTAAGGAGCTTTTGAGCCTTGCTTGAGCATATTATTCTTGTTTGCTCTATTTTGTTTGATTGAGTGGGTATCACTCATGGTATTGGCATTCTAGAACTTGCTAGTTTATGCATGTCGAGGCCACATTTTTGTTGAATTGGATGCATTTGAAATGATAAGGGCATTTAGGATTTAACCCTCTTCAGCTATCTAAAAAATCAAGCCCTCATCTTATCTCCCAATAGTGAACCAATTTCAGCTTTTGTCCTTCGTTTCTGGTTGATATCCGTGTTTGTTAACCCAAGACCTCTTTAAACTTTCTTGTTTACCCCTGTGTTGTCAAGGGATGCCTGAATTCCATCATTTGTGCAAAGCAAATAGAAATGGGGTTGCAAGTGCTGATAGATTAGGAGCTATATGATGCTATCCTTGTGTAAAGGAGGGGAAATTGGAAAAAGGCCACTGACTAGAGAACTTTGGCTTACAGGGCGTGCCCACGCCTTACAGGACTTTCTCCTAAAAAAAAAAAAAAATTCCTGAAGAGACCTCATGACCAGAGGACTATGGGCTACAAGGCGTGCCCACGCCTCGCGAGCAGTTCTAAAAAAAAAAAAAAAAAAAAATTTGGGGCACTTGTACAGGGTGTACAGCAAATGAAAACTGCCTTGTTTGTGAAACCCCTCCGGTAAAGCACTGTGGTTATTGGTGAGTTTCGGACATTTTCTTGACACTTTACCACCTATCTACACCTTCTTAACCCGCCTTTCACCCGAAGCCCCATTACAACCCTATTAAAGTCCCTTTGATTTATGTGTTTAGTTCACTTTTAAGTGATGGAGATGTGATAAATGTGCAAGCCTATGGTAATGGCATTCCGTGATGTTGAATTGAGCGTTCCTAGTATTCATATAGATTCTTTGAATTACAACATGTCCTGTGTGTTCTACCTTTGGTGATACTGTCAGGGATCTGAGGTGCTTGTGTTAGTATAGCTTATTGCATGACCTTTGCTCTCTCGGTTGTACTTCTGAGCTCCGAAATGCTTGAGGGCAAGCATTGTCCAGGTGTGGGGGGATTTGATAGAGCGGTTATTTGGCACATTTTGCACCGTTATTTTGTCCTAATTTTGGCTATTCACGGTACTAAGAATTGGAATTGCACTCATATTCGATATTTGTGTGAATTGTAGGTGGTCGGCATGAAAAATGATCTCGTGGAGTAAATTTTCAGAAGACTTTTCGTCTCAGGGCGTGGCCACGCCTTAGAAGGTGGACGAAACAGAAAGCCGGACTGCGGTCCACGTGAACTGCGAGAAGCATGGGATAAAAACTCCAAAAGGCTAGCTTTTGAATTGGGCCAGACGTTTGAGAGTTCCTGCGGCGGCTATAAAGAAAGGAAAAAGCAAGATTCAAAGCATCACTACTTTTAGTCTTAGTTTTACCTATTTGCAAGATTTGTCAGACGCTTTTATTTTTCTTTTGTTTCTTCTGCGGCCGAATGGGTCAGACACAGAAGACTTTTCTTTCCCTTGTTTTTGGCGTCTGCGTCTGAATCTTTTGCTTTTCGCTTTCGAATTGATTCAACTTCCGTTGGTTTTGGCATTGAACTTGGGGAATCCAGTACGGACTCCCACGCAGAGTCAAGCGAGACTTTTCACTTTTTCTATCTGCGCTACTTCACCAATCTAGATTCTTTGATGTTTGCGGGGATGAAATCAATTAAATTGCGTGAGCTTGACATGATGAGGAGCGGCTAATTCCCCCCTCTACCCAAAGGTTGGCGCGAGGGCGCGGTCCATCACATCTGTGAGATCTAATCGAATCTTCATTATTTCTCCCAATTTATTGCTATTCGTGCGTTTCCTGAATTAATTGTTCATGGGTATTTTATTAATTGAATATCAACGGCCGGGTATTTGAATTAATTTAATAGCCTACTGCCACGTTAATTAAATAGAATCCGTAATTGTTCATTTAGTTAACACCTCGTGGCAACCACCATAATTGGTTTTATGATGGGGAAACGCAAGATCTAGCTTAAATAAACCCTCTTAGCATGTTTATTGGTTAGGGTTGGGTTCTTCTAATTTTAATGCAATTGGGTAATTAAATTCCTACGGTCGTACCTAGGGTTGTTATCTGGTTAGAGAAGCAGTCAATGGTCGTACCTTGACTGTCGAAAAAGTAAGGAAGAGCTGGTTGTCAGAGCTTATTGATGGCTATAACCAACCTAGTGATAAATGGATGAAATATCTTTGCATCGATGAGCATTTATTTGGACCGTGCCTGAGCAGTTGATCCTTTGGGTAGAACTTTTATTAATTGCTATTTTTAGTAAATTGTGCTTTGTGAGTTAGTTTTGAATTTTGTTTGTTTTATTTTATTTTATTTTTGTTTGCCTCCCATTGAAAATCCCCCAATTTCGTTCTACTAATTTGGAAAGAAATAATTTCCTACCTGCTCCCTGTGGAATCGACCCTACTTGCCATTGTACGCAAAATTAGTATTTTTATAGACAAATCCGGTATATCGGATCAAGCAAACTCTTCGGGAACAGGGTGAATCAAGTAACCCATTGCACACCTAGGGTCCCTGCTCCAGTACTTGGATTTGTTCTATAATTATTTAATTGAGGTGGTAATTAGGACTTTTTAGTAATTATTATTGCACAGGTTCGGCACCTGTCATACACACCTTTGTGTATTGGCAGGGTCTCAGCTTCTTCAAGATAACTTGGCCTGGAAATTTTGCTTCTCCAAGAATTCAAGGTAAAAGGATATCATATTGGATCTTAATTTTGTAATATTGAAGTTGTTTCTTATTGCTGTCATGTTATATATATAGTTTGCGAGGCACATAAAAACTTAGACCGCTTCGTTTTCCTTCAACATGGATAGCTCTCTTCATGCTTTTCACATCGTTGGCATTTTTGGCAAGAATATTGAATTTTATCAAAGTTGCACATTCTTATCAACTTTTGGAGAAGATAAAATGTGAATAGAGGCTGTATATGATCTGGGTCTGGGCCATAATGGGCACATACATACATACATACATACATAAATATTTATGTATGTATGTATATATGTATAGATGTATATATATGTATATTTATATTTATATATTAGCCGGGCATAAGAATCTTATGTGTGTCTGTTTGGATCCCCTGTTTTTGGAGTGTTTTTCAAAAACTAGTTTTTTAAATACAATAAAAATTATTAAAAAAATACTCTAAAAGGTAATCTAAAAATTAGTTTAAAATTTTTTAAAATTTTAAAAAATATCTCAAAATATATTCTAGAAACTTTTCTATTCTCAAATATCCCAAAATATTTTCTAAAAATATTCCAAAATATACTCTAAAAACTCTGCTATAGCAAATATTTTCAAAAACACCCCCAATGGTATTTAAGGTAAATTTGTCTCTAGCCAAGCATTTAGTAATCGTAATAGACATTCTTTGAAGAGAATGTACGGTTTTCAATAGATTTTTTTTTTTTTTTTTGGGATTTAAAAGTAGATGCAACTCTCTATAGAGTTGCAATATACTTTTTGGATTTAAAAATATGTGCAATTCTTTGGATATATCTATAAGTGTAATGGTTTGAATTCCTAACTTATAGCCAGAGTTGCATCTCACGCTTTGCAAGGCTGCCAAAGACTAATTGGTTGATACTCGAGGTATTTAATCAAAAACAATTTCACTAGCCTTCTTTGAACACTCCCGGAACTTCCTTCACGAGGGCCGGTAAGGCCATTGGTGGTCTCCTCTTCCACATTAGTGCAACTTTTACCATCCTTTCCTCAACACTCAACAGTCATAATACATAATCTTCACGAGGTTTTCAGCTTCGTCAAGTTTTCTAGTCAGTTTCAGGTATAATGAGATCATATCCACATGAAATTTGTAACTTTTGGAGCTTTCTCTTATTTCACGATGTTATAATAGCTTTGCTTGGACCAACATCTTGATTCAAATATAATTCATTCATCAAAACTCAACGATTATAGTTCTTGTAGCAGCGATAGCGAGATTAAAATATAATACAAATTTTGTCTTTTGGCAGAGTCCAGCAATTCTCAACTTTTTCAAATCTTCAAGATAACTTGTCCTAATTTCAAGGTACAATGATATCACACTTGTTTTTTTTTTTTTTTTTTTTTGGAAAATATCACATTTGATCTTGAATCTGTAAATTTTGGTAGTTATTTCTCATTTCAAGATATTATATTTAGCTTTGTGAGGCCCGAACATCTTGGTCACTTGTTCCTCTTTCAACACATGGAGTGCTCTGTTCAAGCTTTCTACATAATTGACATTTCTTATCAAGAATTTCCAACAGAGGGCAGAATGAGATGATCCAAACCTAGACCTAACTAATACTACTAACAAAACTAGACCCCGGCACAGGATGGATCTATAGGCGTAAATTCATATTCAAATCGGTCGCCCCTGTCAAGTGTGGAAACATATAAGGATCTTGGCCATAATCTTATAACTTTGTAGCTTTTACGTACAATCTTATAAATGTTTTTTTATATCAAATGCATATCAATTTTTTTGATATAAAAAAAAGATGCATATCAGTTTCATTTACTAAAATGCTTAATTGAATCAGCATAATCGGACTACTTCATGTTTATACGGTCTTCTGTCTACCAAATTAAATGTTTTAGAGCACGTTATGAGTTTATGTACCGTAGCATCCTTCCTTTCAATTTTTTTTTTTCAAAAAAGCAAAAGAAAAAAAAAAGGAAAAATTGTTGACATATTTTTATCTAGGTAGGGTGTCCTGAGACATTTTCTTCTTCTTCTTTTTTTTTTTAAATTAAATATTACATAAGAAGAGAGTTTCTACTAACTCAATAGTAACACAGACAAACAAGAATTCGTAGGATAATGTATAGAAGTGTTCGGTGAAATTAATGGAACACCGAAATTTGTAGGTTTAGATATTCTATGAGTGCTTAAAAAAACGCAAAATCCATCTTCAAAAGTTTTTGTCATTTCTCCAAATATTGAATGAACTATTCCATCAGAAGAATTCTAGATTAGCTAATAGCTGAACAATTATTGAATTGAGTGAAAAACGTTTTCTTTTTCCGTTGGCAACTTTTGATGTTCTCTTCAATTTTAATTATCGAATTTGCTTCAATTTGCTTTATGCACCTAAGCTTGATATATTTTTGCATTCTAGATGATACCATTAGTTGGAAAAGCTCTGGCGGAAAAGGCGGCAGCAAAGATGGCAGAGTTGGTGGTAGAGAATTGCATGGGAGGAAATCACAAGGACAACGTGCAATCGCTGAAAAGGAATTGGCAAGAATTGAGTCGGAAAGCATCTGACGTAGAACACGAAGTGAATAAGGAAGAAATGTCAGGAAAGAGGAAGAGGAAAAGTGAAGTTGATAATTGGTTGAAGGACGTTAAAAAATTAAGTCCTGAAATTGATGCATTGGAAACAAGAGGATCATCTTGGAGGCTTCCAGTCAAGGAGGATCCTGTTGGAAAGCTGCAACTTCAGGTGACAGAACTTATTGATCAGAGCCGTCATTTCGATGGGTTTGTGCTCGATACTTATGACAACATCGGGGAGCCATGCCTGCCAACCAAATTGTTTGGAGTAAAGTTCGATGAAGCTTTGAATAGAATTTGGCCATGCTTGGTGATCGATGATATATCAAGCATTGGGATTTATGGTATGGGTGGAGTTGGTAAGACCACACTGGCAAAGCATATCAAGTACCATCTCTCAGAAAACACCCATTACCAAGTGCTTTGGGTTACAGTATCTCAAGAGTTCAGTATCACCAATTTGCAGGATAAGATTGCCAATGTCTTGGGCATTCGTCTATCAAGTAGGGACGAGGAAGAAGTCCGGGCAGATATATTGCGTGGGGCTTTCAGCAAAATGAAGAGATTAGTAGAGCTCATATTGGATGACGTTTGGGAAGAATTTTGCTTAGACAGGGTAGGGATTCCTCTTCATCCAAACAAGTGCAGGTTGATTTTGACTACACGCTCACGAGAAGTGTGCGACAGGATGCAATGTCAAAGAAAATTTCGTTTGCAAACCTTGGACAAAGACGAAGCTTGGGATTTGTTCAGGTATAAATTTGGTAGCGAGACCTTGCTTCACGGAGATTTGGAAAATATTGCCAAGTCTATTGTGCGAAGGTGCGGTGGTTTGCCTCTTGGAATTATCACAGTGGCTGGAAGCATGAGAGGTGTGAGCGATATTTGTGAGTGGAGAAATGCATTGGAACAATTGAAAGCATGTTCAGTAGGGTATGATGAGATGGAACGAGATGTGTTTCCCATCCTGGAATGGAGTTTCAATCGCTTGAATGAATGTCAAAGGAATTGCTTCTTGTATTGCTTTCTTTATCCGGAAGATTGGAAAATAAAAAGAAAGGAACTAATAGACCTGTTTATTGGGGCAGAGCTGATGTCAAAACGGGAATCATGGTCAAAAGCATTTGATGAAGGTCAAACGATATTAAACAAACTGATAAGAGTTTGCTTGCTGGAAAAAACTAATGATTTCATTGATGAATGTGTGAAGATGCATGATTTGGTCAGAGATATGGCATTAAGGATCACGCATGGAAACTCCAAACCAAAGAGGAGAAGAGATGTACCACGATTCTTGGTGAAAAGTTTAGGACAGGAAGATTCAATAGTAGCACTGGAACAAGAAGAGTGGACACAAGATCTTCGTGCAGTTTCCTTCTATTCACAAAATTTCAAAGGAATAGAAATTGCACCAACCTGGTCACCAAATTGTCCTAAACTCTCAACCTTGCTTCTTTCTCAGGTTTTCATAAGAGAAATCGCATATTCATTCTTTCATCACATGTGTGGACTTAAAGTTTTGAATCTATCTCGGTGCGAAGGTATAGCAAAGTTGCCTAATTCTGTTTCAGACTTGGTGAATCTCACTGCCTTGATTTTGGTGCGTTGTGAAGGCCTCAGATCTGTGCCACCACTGGGAAAGCTCAAGCAATTGAGGGGATTGGACCTATCCTGGACTAAAATTCAGGATTTACCTCAAGGTTTGGAGTCATTAGTCAACCTCGAAAGGCTCAACTTGGGGAACTGTACACACCTCCGATCCGTGCCACCACTAGGAAAGCTCAAGCAATTGAGGGATTTGGACTTATCCTGGACTAAAATTCAGGATTTACCTCAAGGTTTGGAGTCATTAGTCAACCTCGAAAGGCTCAACTTGGGGAATTGTACACACCTCCGATCCGTGCCACCACTAGGAAAGCTTAAGCAATTGAGGGATTTGGACCTATCCAGAACCAAGATTGAGGATTTACCTCAAGGTTGGGAGTCACTGGTCAACCTCGAAAGGTTTAACTTGAGCCAGTGTCTAACTTTAAGACGAACGATATTGCCAAAAGGGACATTTTCCCAACTTCACCGTGTTCAACTGCTATTATTGCCACCCTATGGTAGGGTACAAGTTAATGATCCAGAAGTGTTGAACCAATTAGAAAGTTTTATAGGATGTTTGTCTTTTACAGACTTCTGTAAAAGTACTCGGTGGCCAAAATACTATCATGTTTATATCAATGACATCTTAACTAAGGATCCGATGAAGCGCATTACTAATGGGGACCAGAATGAACTGTGTTTCCATCAGTGTAAGCTTGGTAGAGGATCGAACTATCTGCCAGATGATATGGAAAGTCTGATAATCGAGGATTGTGAGGGCATGGGCATTAGGTGCTTGTCAGATGTTTTTAGGAATTTTATAAATTTAAGCCACTTATCTGAATTGGAAATTATGAATTTGGTTGGAATAGAATTCCTCTGACAATTGTCCTCTGCTTCTTCACGTGGTCAGTTGGAAGTCTCGTCTTTTAGTCCACTCCGTCATCTCCAAGTGCTAATCCTCTCCAGGTTGCCAAATTTGGTTGGTCTTTTTTACGGAGAATCAGAACCATATTTGCTTCCAACTGGCACATTTTCTTCCCTTCAAATATTGTGGATTCATGAATGTCACAACATGAAGCAGCTATTCCCAGTGCAGTTGCTACAGAATCTTCAAAATCTAGAAGAATTAGACATTGAAGATTGTGAAGGACTGGAGGAGATAGCAGCGGATGGCAATGGAGTAGGACAAGGAGGAGGAGAAGCCATCCAATTGACTTCAAGTGGAGCCACCGCCACTGTCATCCTTCCAAACTTAAGGTGGTTGCATTTGAAAAGCCTGCCACAACTAAAGAACATTTGCAAGGCAGCCTTTGTTTCAATTGAAGAGATTGGAATGTTTGGTTGTCCAAAGGTAAAGAGGCTGCCTTTGTTTCTTTCTACCACCAACGGACTACCATCTCTTCCCAGCACTCTTAGTAAAATCAGGGGAGATAAAGAATGGTGGGAATCGTTAGAGTGGGACTATCCTAGTGCCAAAAATGCCCTTGACCCATATTTTACCACGCGTAGCGGATCCCATTTCTTTGATGAAGACCACTTGTTTGATTAAAATCCTGATGGATTCTCATGTACGTGTTTTCTCCCCTTCCTTAAATGTTACCAACTATCCCCTTTCTTTGAGCTTTTTTCCGCAAAATGATCTGCTTCTCCACTAGCATATATTTGCTATTGTGTAGGAATCGAGATTAACACTTTTTGTATTGAGCTCAAGGGCTTTTTTTTTAAACTTTCTTGAGGTGCAAAACTGCTAACATCTTTTGAGTTGATCTGATGAGAAAATGGAATTAAGTACATCAGTTTCTCTTTCTTTCTTCTTATTTATTTTTGAGTTCAACATAATTATAAATTTCCCTGTGTTATTTTCTTTTTTCATTTTAAGCTGTTGCATGTTCTCTGTCTTTTTTCATTTTAAGCTGTTGCATGTTCTCTGTAAGGCTCAAGTTTTCCAAAGGCTTAAGTTCTACGAACTGCATCCTTTCTTATATTCATCCATATAATCTTCTGCATACAGCTTTTTAATATTTTTTAATTTTTTCTTATTTCTGTAAATTTAAATATTTTATTTTCTATCTCTTTCCTTCTTCTTGTTTGTTTGTTATTTTCTTCATTCATTTCCTGCTGTTGAAAGTTGTCTTGCTTTTCCCCCTCTCTTAAGAGGCTTTCTAGATAAAGTTAAAGGGTATATATGTTTGCATATGTTTAAATTCAAAATTTCATATTGAGAGCCACAATAAGTTGGAAGGAAGTAGAATTACAATGTAATTTCCGTGATTGTACTTGCGTTAGTATCATGGATGAATTTGCTTTGTGTTTCTGACTATACTGATGAAGTGTTGTCTGCCAATATTTCTCAGGTTACAAGAGAGGTGATGTTGCAAAAACAAGTGTTAAATGAAGCTTTGTCCACCAGCGCCAAATTTCTTTTAGTACAGGCTTCTTCTTTAGCTGTATTACAATTGCTGTTTTTAATCATGTTTAGCTTTCTATTCCTACCTAGATGATGTTTTTTTCTATACTTGATTGTAACTGGAGCAGTGATACAGTTTTTTGTGACTATTCCTTGATTATCGACAAAACTGTTTATTTTTTATCATATTGTACTCTGAGAATGTTTTTTCACTCTATCAATTTAAACCATTCTATGTATGTGCTTTTTCCTAATTTCCATTTCAAGCAATTATATATCCTTTTGATTGGGGCTAGGATTGTATATGCATGTTAAAAAAGGATCAGAATAACATTTAAATCCCTTATGGAGTTAAGTATCTACATTTAGAATAAATAAACGGAAGAAGCTTTTACATCAACTTTTCTGCGTGACTCGAGTCATTTATGTCTGCTCCTTTGGCAGCAATTATCTATGAACAGATCAAACTTGTATGGAATGATTTTTTTTTGCTTTTCAGAAACAAATGCATCAGGAGTTTTCTCTTGCAAGAGCCATGCACTTGTATACGTCATCTGATATGGTATTGACTTTTGCTGTGAAAAATCAGAGTATGTTAGAGATGGCCAGTAAAGCAAGCATCAACTTGCTAATCTGCAGTCCTGCAATTTATGAAGAGGCAAGATTCGAGGTTAGTAATCTTTAATCAAGGAACAATCGGAACTAGTTATTTTCCAGCTCATAGTTGATTGATTTCAGTTTGAGCCTAATTCAGAGTCTTCACACCACAAAGAACTCAATTTAAGTGACAGCGAGAAAGTCCTCTATGTACTCTGTTTGCAGAAGAAGGATTAAGCTTATTGGCAGGCCACCGGAGCACAATATTCGTACAGTCCCTTATAATAGCTGATTCATCAGGCAAGATGGAAATGCTGCTCAATGTTTTCATGTTATAATTGCTGAAAACTAGTTTTTGGCTGCGGCTGATATGGAATTCTGGCAAATTCTATTGCAGCATTCATTGGTGGTGTCAATATTATCACATGTATCTAGAAGTCTTAATGAAGCCAGAACGCTGTCAAGCTTATGAACATCTACAGTAGGACATGAAGCTAGGGAAGACCAGCAATCAGTTACTGTCACACTCAATCAATATTATACTTTCAGCTGAAGAAAAATTCAACATACAACATCCTGAAAAATCAACACACAATCAATCAGCAATTAATAACAACCTCTTACCTAGGTGAACATGAAGATTAAAGCAACTTCAAGATGTAGAATTTTTTTTTTTTTTTTTTTTGGATGAATGAATGTCATCAAAACTCGGCCATTCTTCTGCCCTTCCATCGTTGTACCTCAAATTCTTCATCAATCGGAAGACTTGATACAACCAGTTCAGATGCAACTCAATTACGGAACTTTAATGTTTTATGTAACAATGTACAAGCCTAAGATATTGCTAATAAGTGGTAAAGCTTCACCTCCATCAAAGACTACTTATTCTTAAACAGAATTTTGTTTCTGGTTTCTAACATGGTAGGGGTATATTGAACTCAAAATCCTGAACTGGTGGGCTATCTTGGTCAAAATAAGGGCCTTGTTAACTGAGAACTGGAGTTCACCATATTTCTTATTTAATAACTACTTTAATTTTTAGTAAGAGTTAAATGCGTGACTAATACAGTCAAGCACTCTACATTTGAACCATTCTTCCAAAAAGAAAAGAAAATTTGAACCATGTGCATGTGGCACTCTATCTACATTTCACAATAAGAACTCTATAACGCACACAGATTAGGCATTCTTATTCAAACGTCAGTAGTAGCCATCAACTGGCCATGATGTAAGCTTAATGTATCTTGAGAAACTTGATGGCAAAGTAATTGAACTGCAACTTCAACTGCCAAGTGTTGGATTATGATATGTATTGAACTAGCAGTACAAGTCTTAACTCTTAAATTGTTGTCAAAACTTGAGCGGTGGTTTAAAATTTCATGCTTTGGAAGATTTCACGTCAATCAGGCTTTAGGACTGGAAATTGATTAAGCGAGTCATTCACTGTTGTAGTGCATGAATTTGGGTTCTAACTCTTTTGCTACAAGTCAGGTATATGTTTCTAAAAGAACAAGATAAGCTATAACAATTAATAAAGATCTAAAGTGCACATAACTTTGTAAAATTAATGATTCTACTAATACTGTAAATGTTACAATAACAATTCAATGCATTCTGAAACTTTTCATCTCATCAATCCTCTTGCTAATAGATTCATTTCATAGTTCACTGTTTGATTATAGCTTGCATTCCTTCCAAAGAAAACAGGTACTGCAGAATTCCAAATCTCAATGACCCTTATTTTTCTTTTCAAATCTCAATGACTATATTACCAGCTGCATCATCTCAGTAGCATATTAAACTAAGATCACTTCTTTTTAAACTCACATCAAAGTAGTTTAGCGAAATGATACAGTCCATATGATCAAGAGATACTGATGGTGTTAAATTTAGCTACAAGAAATTGCAAAATTGCAACTAATAAACAAACAGGAAAGCATTCAACAGGTGCAGTACTCACAGACATTAAGCAAGAGTAGATGAAGAAGAATCATTTCTGGCACAACATCTCTCGTTACTTCATTTCTGTAAATTGAATGGATTTCGAAATATAACCAGAGAAAATGCTTGCTCTGAGCCTCTATTTCTGTTTATCTCTATATGAACACATGGAGCTCTCGGCTCGACCATTCTACCTATATATGATTATAGCTCCAGGGACGGCCTTGGCCTCACCAGTGAATTTGGAAATTGTGCGATTTTTTCTGAATGATTTTGACATTGTGATTTATTCATATAGTACTTGTGCTTTACATGTCGTTCCTTTTTACATACGTGACATAAATTTAGAGTGCTAGTATCTCTACACTGATGTATAAAAACTTAATTTTTTAGGGTAAATTACTTATTACCCCCTGTAGTTTTACATAATGCTAGATAACTCCACTAAAGTTTTAAGACACCCACATAAAATGAAAAATGGACTAAATGCAAAATTAGTTACGACGTTTATACCAAATGCACTCTAAAAGTCTGTGTGATAAAATCATAATGTTCATGCAATCCTCTTATGATTTGTATAAATATTCACTTTGCCCCGTGATTTTTGTACATATCCAAGTAATTTCCCCTATACTTTTATACAATATGGTTAAACCATCGATTGATTTAACATTTAAATAAATATACTATTGGTATTTCAACTAACGACATTATATAGACTATTTTCCGTCAAGTTTCTACTTTACATAACTTATAAGGGGGTAAAGTGGACATTTTGAAATATTAGATAGATCATGTGACAATAAAAGAAACCACACAGGGTTATATGTAATTTATCCTTTTTTTTAAAAAAAAAAAAGTATAAGTAGAACAATGATTATCTCTGCCCAACCACCCCAAAATCTATGTATTCTAGTGTCCCAAGTCCTCTAACTTTGTGTTGCATTAAAATTTATCAAAAAATAGAGTACTTTTCAAGTTACAAGAATGATATTTTATCTCACACACTTCACTCTATGTGATAAAAACAAAGCAAAAAATTGTCTACCTCTCTCGTTTTTCTATCTATTCCCACGTTATGTATGCATTCTCTATCACATATGAACTCTCGTATTTTCTCAATCAGTTTCTTGAACCACAACCCTGCTAGATTTCCAACCCTTTGCAACTAAGCACAAGTCTCAAAAGGTGGCAAGTGACAGCTAGATGCCAGGATTTGTCCATTGCTTGAATGTGATCACTTTACTGCGAATTATGGTCACATGATACTCACGTGCTGATTAACCAGGTTTTGTCCATTGCTTGAGTGGACTAAGGAGCCACCGCTTCCTCCGGTGTTCAAGTCTTAAAGCAGGAAATGCAAAACAAACCCTTAGATTAAACAAAATCTTTTCTCTTTGTTCTTTTACGGGTTGTTTTGTAGATGGGTTTCAACCCCTACTATGGGTTTCAAATTCAATTATACCCATACATGATATTTGCTTGGAGCCAATGAGAATAAATCAATGGGAATGATAGGTCTCTTCTATGAGTTTCTGATTAATCAGCTCTAATTAGGGAATCATCTTAGTTAGTCATATTATTCTCCTTAAATGTAAAATAAGAAAACAAAATGCCACCGTTTCTGCTGGTTTCAACAAATGAAAAAGAAAAGAAAGAAAAAAAAGAAATAATGAAAAAGAAAAATAATAAATTGTAAAACACTAAAACACATTCCACATTAACAAACACACTGTGAGTTTTCATCAAAACTCATCATCATTGACCACCGTATAATACCAATGGTGATAGTGATTGTAGAACTCGAACCAAACGACTCCTAATATTATCTTCATGTTTAGGATGCGTAAAGTCAGATGGTTGCCTGTAATTTGGACCCAGCCCTCAACAGAAAAGAAGGTTTGCTTATGATTTGATTTAAAAAAAAAAAAAAAAAGTCCACAATAACTTGTCTACCAATAGATATAAAAATCACAGAAACTCAACTCATCAAGTAAAATGTCGGTGTCAAAATGGCACAAATTGGAATCATACTTAATTAAGTGAAAAATGCAAACTTGAAACTAGATAGATTTCTGGGAAAACCCAAGTACTGAAGGCGTGGTCTTAAGCTCTAGGTTCTTATGTTGTAAGGATACGCCTTTGGTGCGACAGCATTAGTAAGGCCCTCGCCAAATGGCTTGTCTTATAGCTAGATTGGGACTTGGAGGAGGCTTGCCTATCTTTCAATTGGGAGCTCAGAAAGTTGAGGAAATTTGGAATGATTGTGAGCTAATAGTAAATTACACAACAAAACAATGAGATAAAGATGCCAATTTACTGACTCTAAATCCTTTATCCTACTTTCTATACCAAATTCTGTTTTAATCTCTATTTTTTTTCATGACATGTGAATATAATACATGGTTTTTTCACAAAATACAAAGTGTTGCATGTAAAATAACACGACAAAATAATTAGATGAACATTGTGTCTGAAAGTGAGATGGTGAATCTAGTCTAAATCCTAAGGGGAAAAATTATGAATACAAATAGGTACAACGTCATCATATTTGTTTGTCTAATATTACCAAACATGACAAAGAGGTCATGCATTTTTTCTTTTCCTTTAATTAATTATTGTGTTTGACTAATGGGTGCAACCTTTAAAAGGTGCCTCAAGTGTCAATTTTGGCAAAAATGTAATTAATTTGATAAAGTGCCTGCAAATTACTTCTAATAAATTAGGAAATTTTATGTAAGAATCATAACATTTCGTGATTCATTGGGAAATCCCCTTTGGTTCTCTACCAACCAGTAATATAGGACCATTAACATGGTTAAAATAAACTGTTTCAAGTTTAGATTTAACATAGTATTCTTTCTACCACTATGTTAACATAGAGATAGTTTAAAATAAATATTTATTCATAGATAATATTTCTATCGATATGAAACGCTTATTGTAAAAAAGAAAAATATGAGCATTTGGCTCTTTTGTCCTCTTTTGCCCAATGCTCAATATATGACCTATATGTTATGTATAAATAATAAAATTTTGGATTTGAAGAAAAGAAAAAAAGCAACAAGTTTGCTGATAATTACATTTTTTATCAGAAAGAATCTTGTCAATATCTTAGTCTGGTATTAGTTTAAATATTTAAGAATATGAACCAAGAAGAGAAGATAGGCTAGTCATTACATTTATAAAAAAAAAATACAAGACTTTATTTTTAATTCTAAGTAAATCAAGAGATTTATAGGTATGATAAATGTGAGTACGTGCATTCATATGTTAAATTAGGTGCAATATACATCTGACAAGTGCCCTTAGACATCCACTAGAAAAATCTATTATTATTTACATCTCTACATTTCTCTCCTAAACTCTAGAGGAAAGTGGCTTTCAACTTTTAAATTTCATCAAACAGCAGAATCCAACCATTGGACTTTGGTTTAATGGTTAGAGAGAGCCTCTTAAAGCTTTCCTGCACACTAGGTTGAGAGTTTAACCTCGCCTAGTGCATTATAAAAAAATTCAGAGAGTACAATAGTGTACGTATCTAGATTGGAGTTGCACTCCCAACGGCCATACAAGTCCTATCATAGCAAACGAGTAGAGTGTAGTAACTAGTAAGTTCCTGGCCTTGATGCACTAAACTCAGGAGTGATAATCGGCAAGGACTTAGTAAAGGAAATTTCATGAGAACCCATCAGCTCTTGGTCTACTTTTTGGGCTTGTGGGTTTTCTGATCAACTGATAAATTTGAGAATCTCTATGTCTGTGAAATAATTAAACAACAACTTATGCCCTTGGCCCATGTAGAGTTTTGTGATAGAAAGATTAATTATCCATAATGGAGATGCCATTGTCAGTTGGCCCATTCCCACTTCTACAGCTTGGAGGTTCACTTGAATAACTAAGAATAAAAAGATAACTTAAAAGTATTTTTGTTAATTTACTTAAACTATATTTAGACAAACGTTGTGAAAGATTATTAGTATAGCTGGCAATTATGCCCAAAACTCAACAACCCACCCAACCCACCCACTAATTTGAAAGATTGGGTTGGGTAATTTGGGTGTTGGGTCAATTTTGGATTGGATAATAAAAATCCAAATATATTTTGGGCGGTTTGACCATTTGTGTTGGGCACCCATTACCCAACTTAAATTTAAAAAACAAATAAAGAAATTAAATTCAAGTAATACAACTCTCGTTTCCTTCCGGCAACTTCAACTAGCCCAAAACTTCTTGTCTTGTTTGGCAGCAAATAATATCAAAACAGCTCCTGGTATAATCCCCTTGTCACATATCAATACCAGTCAAGAACCATAGATTCACTAAAAACAGTTTCTGATGTAATAATCCCTTTGTCACATAACAATACTAGTTTTTTGGAAAAAATAATACTGGTTAAGAACAACGGATTCCATTATATGTTATGATTTAATATGTACCTATATCAATATTGCTATATTGAACGAAATATCAATACCAAATTCTAAAGTTAGAATCCAAAGCTTAGTACTCGAAAAATAGAGAATGGTTATAAAGTGGATCATAGATTAACTTTTCCTCTATAATTATAAAGCAGGACATCTTCTCCTTTATTTTATCATTTTTTTAAAAATTTTTATCACTTAAAATTTTTAGAAAAATGTAGGACCGAAGGCATTAGAATGTGTTTTATTGGTGACTGGTGGATGATTGAGTTGTCATTGGACCTGTTTTAATGTTGTGTTAATTTTTCCAAAAAATTTCAAACGAATTGGATAGTGATATTTGAACTAATTTGTTGAGAATTATATCTCTCTCATCAAAATTTCAGTTTAATTAAGGCGTGATTGGATCTTTTATGATATTAGAAATATGTTTGGTAAGGCAAATGCTAAATCAAGTAACAAGGCTTGGAAAATTGTATATTGGTATACCATTTTTTCATGCTATATCCAACTTGGACCAAAATTATTTTAGTGTGTGAAAATGTGTTTATGTGTGCAAAAAAAATTTTTTGTACATAAAAATGTATTTGAGAGAATTTATGTATCAAAATCTATTAATTAATATATTGGATCATATTTGGATTATGGGTTTGAGATGACCCAATATGACCCAACACAGAATTAACCCAATTTAAAGTTGAAAGGGTTAGGTATAACCCATTTAAATAAACGTCCAATATCAACCTGCCCAAAACTCGCCCAACCCGCTCAATTGCCAGGTATAATTTATTAGATTAGAAATGGTTGGCCTTGTTTTGGGCCTTCAAGTGTCTCTACCTTACGATATAAAAAAAATTACTTGCACCAACTAAGCATAATCATTTCCTTTAGCGAAAACTCCATGGTTCTATGAAAATCCGTATCCTCAAATGAACTGTAATTTGAATTTCTAAGTACCAAATTTAAGATAACAAATTCCACAAAAAGGTATAAGATTTCAGAATCTTCATCTTCAATTGCAAATCTTATCCACATCCTTCCTATCTCTCCTCTATTTTGCTACTAGCATTCTATTTTATGTCTTCAAAGAAATAATAAAAATTTATATGATAAATAAAAGGTAAAAAGTTCAAGAGAATGTTAATATAGTATCAATTTATACTAAAATGTATTATTGTAATAAAAACAAAGAAAAAAAAATTGGATAGAGTATGTTACTTTACATGTGCTACATCTTTTGTTTTATTATTACTGTTAAAAAGAAAAACTAGAGGCTACATGTTAAGAGCATAAAAAAAAACAATGAACAAAAAACTTATCATGAGAATATAAGATAAGGACTAATCTTTTCTACACTGAAAGTATAAATACACTATCTGTTTTGTATGAATGACAATAGTGTAAATTTTAAATTTAAAATCCAACTTTTACACATATATCATAGATTCAACAGTAATATGTATACACTATCAGTGTATATAAAATTTGCTTATAAGATAAATCTTATTGTTTTATTGTTATGTATAATTTCAAGTCTATATATGTCCATATACAGTAAAGATCTGAAACTTGTGATACTAAAATATTGTTATTATGGAAATATTATTAACTAAATTAATAAGTAAAATAGAAATATGAAACTAATATCATTGCGTAAATCTAATATCATAAAATGATAATAAAATATAAATTTAATATTTCTGTGAAGTAAATTTAATATTGTTAAGTAAATTTAGCTCTCACTAACCCTTTTGAATCACAACTCCTACCCCAGCACTTTTTTGCTTCCTTCTACCCTGGGCTCATGCACTAACATGCAGTAGATCCATTCGCAACATGCAGTAGATCCATTCGCAGCTATCTTTTCCTATCCCTGTAGCCTCCCAATGCATATCAACTTTCCTTTAGATGTCATGTATCCTCTTCTTGCATTGCCCTTCCTTCTATGTCATCATTCATGATTTATCTCATTACTTGTCTATTATCTTATAGATGTCACGTTATCCTCCCTCCCTCTACTTCCTCCATGTCATCGTTCACTATTCATTTTACTGCTTGCTTATCATTTCGAAACCAACTACAAAAAGATACTAAAAATTTTTCGAAGCATCCAAAAAATACCACACATAAAGATTTTAAAAGAACATCCTACAAGTTGCCCATCAAAATGGAACGAAACTTTGTGCAATATTTTTGAATTGTCATTTTTATACTAATTTTTCTATTATCAATGTCTTTAATTAGAATTTCAAGCTTCAAGTAGTTAATCCTTCCTACAACCCGCACCCCACTACCTTCTTCCCTACTCGCACTCTCTGCCTTCCAACAATCCCATTCCCCACTATTTTTCTTATTCCTACATCCATCGAATGCAAATCGTTCTTCCTCTAGATGCTACGTCTATAGAGCCAAAGTTTGTGCATTATTATCTTCAAATTATCCTGTCTAAACTAATGATCGTAGTATCAATTAAATAAAAACTTTAAGTAGTTACACAATTTTCTTTTCCATTTCTTAAGTCATAACTATACATAATTTTAGTTTTGATTGCTTAACATAAGACTAGATAAAAATATTATGTTTCCTTTCTTTGCTTGAACACAATGTAACTATTCTAATAGTATAAGGCCTAGTTATATATAATATAGGTCCAATTTTAGATCTAGGTCTGGGTTTAGATTTAGACCCATTTTCATTTTCTGTGCATGATGGCTCTAAAATTTGAAGCATCCAATAAGTATATTTTATTTTTTATCATGGGTATTATTTTGTAAATTTTAGTTAGGAAAACAATACAAAGAGGTTGAAAATTTTGTTGTTTTGTTTTTGTATTTGTTATTAATTTGTTAAATTTTTTGAATTGTTTGATTTGGAAAATTGTTATTTCTATGAAAAATAAGAAATTATATTCTTACTTTATGTTGGTCAAATATTTTTTTGTCAATATTTTATATTGATTGTTGTGGATATAATTATCTTAGTTTCAATGTGTATAGTTATTTTTAGGGCAAATTACACTTTATCCCCTGTGGTTTAATGTTTTTGTATATAACCTCCTATGATTTCAAAAACTATACATATATAATCTCCTTATGGTATGGTATGGATTGAAGTGTCAAAATAACGAAATTTGCAATCCATAACACTTGAAAGTCCCTTGTGAGATCTGGAATAAGGCACTCTTAGCTTTATTATCATACAAACCGTAAGGACACAAGGTGCCTTTCTTATTGTTCTTCCTATTTACCTTTTAGTTGCAGCTGGAAAGTCCCTTCTGAGGAATGGAAGCATCAGACAGGATGGGACTGCTACTCAATTGTTTTCATACTATGTCAAAGCACGCTTAATATATTCTTCTCCCACAATTCCTAACTTCATGTCCCACTAAACTTTTTCAAGAAATGGAGGACTTTCCTAGCAATTATATTTTTTGCCAACATTTTCAGTTAAACACAAGTCACAAGAGGTGAAAGCTAGCCGCATCTGTGATCATATGATACTCACGTGCTGATTAACCGGGATTTGTCCATCATTTTAGACTTAGGAGCCACTGTTTCCTCCGGCATTAACGGCTAACATGAATTTGACCCGTGCCCCTAAATTATAAGATGGAAGACGAACAATTGGATTAGACAAAACCCCTTTTCTTTCCTTTTTTTTTCCATTATGTGTTTTATGTTATTATCGTTTTCAGGAAGCATAATTGGACCAAAGGCCTTAAATGAAAAGAAGGTTTGCTTGTGTGTTAGTTCTTATCATCTTTTTTTTTTTAATTGAATCCTCCTAAAAAATTGACCACTTGAACAAAAAAAAACAAAGGTCAACAATAACTTGTCAAGTTATTGAGGAAAAGAAGGCTTTGAAAATGGCACAAGTTGGACTTGTATTTGATTGAATGAAAGATTCGAACTTGAAACTTGTGTTATGGGAAAGATGAAAAAGGCTAGCAAATTTTAGTCTTTTATGAGGGAAAAATCCAAAAGAATAAAGGTGTTGTTTGAAGTTCTAGATTTTAGTATGGTAAGATTACACCGTTGACGGGACATTCTTACTAAAAATGCCTTCTGGTAAATGGTTATTCCTATAGCTCACTTGGGACTTGGGAGCAGAAAAGGATAGAAAAGATAAGATTTGTAAAATAAAATGATTTAGGATGATTGGGAGACCCAAAAAAAATCCTTCTACAAAGTTTGAAATTAGGAAGAAACATTATATAACGCTCTAATGTAATGTTTGATAAGCTTCTGGGCCTTGCTGCAAGAAACTTAATTGAGACAGTGAAGGAAATCTATCAATTGTATTCTATTGAAACTCATATTTGTTTCCCTCAAAAAAATTTTTTTTTTTAAAAAAGAAGAAACTCATACTTGACTTTCAAGCCCTCCTACCCACTTTTACTTGTACGTCTTAGGTTCACTTGAAATTGATCATCAAAAAAATGGAAAAAAAGTTTAAAAATTGCTTTTGTTGTTTCATTGAATCAATATAGAAATAAAATGCTATCTAATTAGGATTGATTTCTATCGTATAACACGTATTCTTGTAGCTCTAACCTACAATATTGAAAACTCAATTATTAGTTATGTCCATAAGAACTTTTTGGTTGGCCTCATGATTTGTTTAATTAAAGCTCAATGCTGGTATAAACATTAAGTTTCTAGAGTTAAGGGGCACTTGAACTTTTAAGCACCAGAAGTAAGAAACCAACAGCACAAAAAACTAGGATTTCAAAATACTAATTTGTCAGTATACAGTACATCTAATTAGTGTCCTTATTAACCATGCTCCCATACATTGTCTAACAACCATTCTGGGTCCGTTTGTTTCGGGTGAAAATGTTTTCCAGGAAAATATTTTCCTAATTTCCCGTGTTTGGTTGCACAAAAGTTACTGAAAACATTTTCCTATGTAAAATATTTTCACTCATCTTATGGAAAACAACTTCCCTTCCAAACTTACTGAAGTTGTTTTCCGAAATGCATGCATCCCGCCTGTAGTATGTTCCAAACTTACTGAAAACATCTTGTAGTATGTTCTTTTTTTTTTTTTAGTGTAAACAGGAGGACTCGAACCCAAGACCTCTTCCTTACACTCCCTCCCCCGTACCACCCAACCCAACTCTCCCCCTAGTATATTCAAAATAAAAAAAAATCTCATCCTGTTCATCCTATGTTAGTAATTAATTATGTATAATAGGGACATTCTTTTCTAGAGAAATTTTTAGCAGTGAGAGTGCAAGATATATGTCATAATAAGCATTGCATGTGATTGATATTTGACACTAAATGGCCAGCAATTTGTTTATTGCTTAAGGAGATATTTTTTATTCATATATACATTTCTCCAAGATTTTTTAAAGTTAAACAATGAGATAAATTTTCTTATTTTGCATGGGAAGAAGTATGTAGTTATAATGTGTAGAAAGTAAAGATAGAGATAAAAGTGAAAATATTTCAAAAGTTAAACAAACACCAGAAAAATGAAGTAAGAAAATATTTTCAATAAGCTAACCAAACACCTGAAAATGATGAAAGGAAAATGATTTTCATGGAAAATTACTTCCACGGAAAATATTTTCCCAAGGAAAACATTTTACTTCCAAACAAACGGACCCTCTATCTTAAAAACAGCTAATCAACCCAACAAGTTGTTAAATGTGCGGGTCTTGATGACAATGGATTGGATTAGTTAAAATTGGAAATTGTAAGTTATTTAGAGTTTCTTTAAAAAAAATAAAACAGAGGAAGCAAATCATAATGATGGAAAACAAAAGAAATTCAGCATCTACAGAAAATAGAACATCAATTTTTAGCATTTTTCTCTCGTGTTCTCTCGCTTACAAATGAACTTGTTAATTTTTCCAAGATATTATGCGAATAGAAATTAGAAATACCTCAACTGTATTCATGATGCCGACGTCTAAAAGTCAATTTGATGCTTGAAAACATTCAAGCCAGTTCCCCATATAAATATGCACGAAACATAGAACTTTTTTAAAAAAAATTTCGTAGCACATTTCAGGCCAAAGAAAGAAGGTTCTTGCTAGTGAAATCTTTACATTGACATTGAGGAGTTCCATTCGATGAAATGGTTCTGCTCGCTCCATTCTCACAAAGCAGAGAAGAATTTATTCCATTTTTCTGTTAGTTTTTGACTAATTAAGAAGTTCTAATTTGACGCTATAATTTTATTTATCATCAGTTCTTCATAGTCTTGTGATTCTCAGAGGCTACGATTCACTACAATACCAAATTACCTCTCAAGACATTGCCCTTTAAAGATTTCAAGGTACATAAATTTACAGAAACTTTTTATGCCGACATTTTCTTTTTCAATTGATTTCACACTTGAAAATATTGTGATTCCTTCAAAATTACTTTCGTGCATCTGAGCATTCTTTGGTCTGTGTTTAGTAGATGACACATATGCTTCGGATATGGTGATACATATCACTACGAAGGCTATAGCTGAAATAATACGTTTGCTTGCCAAGTTTAAAGAGAAGGTGGAAGACATGGCAACAGAAAATGGCTGCAGAGTCATCGATGAATACGGGGACAAGTTACTTTAAATTAGGATCTGATATACAATTGCTGGCTAGGAATCTGAAGGCATCGAGCAGCAGAGCATCTGACATAAAGGAGACAGGTCCAGTCGAGAGAGTTGAACTATCAGGACGAAAGAAGAGGAAAACAGAGGTTAAACATTGGTTGGATCGAGGAAGTAGAAAAATTAGAGAATGAATCCATTGCGTTGCAAGGAAGAGCACAACAGGTAAGGTTTTGGAAACGTTTGTTGGTTGGAGGCCGTGTGAGAAAGATGCAATATCATGTGGCAGCACTGACTGACCAAAGTTGAAATTTTTTGGTGAGATATTTGGCCTAATAGATACCCAGGCATTTCTCAAAAATTCCCATCAATTAATGAATATAAATGAGATTAGTTCCATTTCAACAATAATATCAAAATTATAATACTCATCCCACCTAAAGTCCCTTTAGGCATGGATAACTCATTGGAACTTGGGACAAATCGCTACCTCTAATTGGAGGACGTGTCAGAAAGATGCAAGATCAGGTGGCGGCACTGACCGACCAAAGTCGAAATTATTAATGTTTCTCGCAAGATGCAAGATCATGTGGTTTCCTAAATTCCTTTTTTTTATTATTAATGATAATTACAATTAGCCCAACTGGTAACTCAACAATATTACGACCATTAACCCTCATACAGTAAAACAAGGACTAATATCTAATTAGATGAGACTCAATATCATGTATGGTCTCTAATTCATGAGGCTTTACTTGTCATCTTTCTAAATTTCCAATACAAGCATACTCATATTTTTGGCTATGTAGCATTTCAAAATCTTTACTCAAAATGACCACTAACTCTGGGATTTTGAATGAGTTATTTTTCATTTCTTCTGTGGGATATCTAAACATTTGAAATATTAAAAATATTAATGTGGTGTCAATGATTAATTGTCACAAGATGTTAAAATTGGTGGTTTATAAATTTAGGATTGTGGCTAGTTGAAGATTATGTCACAGTGATCGTATGCACAACTAAGGGCCATTTGACAAAATTGAA
Organism: Coffea eugenioides; assembly: GCF_003713205.1. Lineage (NCBI taxonomy): Eukaryota > Viridiplantae > Streptophyta > Magnoliopsida > Gentianales > Rubiaceae > Coffea > Coffea eugenioides. The sequence goes on from NC_040039.1 coordinate 39,002,626, forward strand.
AATTTAAATTTAAATTTCGAATTATAAAAATTAAGTGCGAATAGCTTTATGCTCAAATGACCAAATAAGTTTTCTAAAAACTTTTTTAAGTCTCATCCATGCTAGCACACCAGATTGAGAAATCCAATTCTGTGTAATTTGAATAGAGTTAAAGTGCAATTGGACAAATGCAGCAACACATCTTGTCTTAGGATACCAAAGGATAGGGAGGCGACAAGAACTTCAGAATAGGCCGCTAAGCAAATTTTGTTCCACTCATTTCAAGTGAAATCTTTCAATTTCCATTTTATGCAGTTAAACTTTTTCGAACAGTTGTATTTTGGCAAATTGTTGTTAATTAAGCATTTTATCCCGTTTCTTGATATTTAACTAATAAGTTACTTGCTTTTCCGTTTTTCAATTTCCGTGGTTGGATGAGGGGATAATTTAATTTATAGAGGAGTTCACTCACTGCATTAAACTGGTATATTCTTTATTTGCTATGATCCCTAGCCTATGGTAAACCAAAACGAAAGAAATTCGACTGAGCCTTTGAGTCAAGTTTGGGCTGCATCACCTTGCCAATTATTGAATTTGGTTTCTTATGTTGGTTAGATAACAAAGACATCTAGAAAAGACTGTAAAAATCGCAAAAAAAGGTGTTGCTTGGAAGGTTGAAGAGATTGTGACTTAGAATTCAAATTGCCATAAACAACTTAAGCAGCAAGAATATTGTTCTTTTACATGGTGATGTTGGGAATTCTTAAAGAGATTTTCTTCAAAGTTAATATATTTGTTTACATACTGGAATCATCTATTAAGCCTTGCAGCTCTTTCAATTTGTATGACAAGCAAATGGATGTTTTAAAGTTTAATACCTGGTAGGAAAAATAACGGAAATACACATTCATTGTAAACAAAGAACAAAGGGTTTGATGTCCCAGCATATTTACTACTTGAAATCTTTCAAAGCTAAATTTCTGACAATTGTTGCAACAAGAGCAATCTAATAGAACTTTGTCAACACGGGCACCCTATTCCCACAACTTATACTGGATTGTCTATATCTATATGTATTGCAGGGAAGGTTTTAGTGGAAGCCTCTTGGATGGCTTTCAAATCTCCCATACCTTTTTTATGGATTATTTATTTGTTTTAAATTCAATTAAAAAGTTTGAAATAGTGACTTACAACCAGTGTTTTGAAAACCGGACCGGACCGGCCGGTTCGACCGGTTGAACCGCGAACCGGCCATGGCTCCGGTCCGATTCAATGCTAGGTTTGACTTTGTCAAGAAACCGGTCAAAAACCGGTCGGACCGCGAAACCGCCGAACCGGATTTGAACCGGTTATTTCCGGTTTTTGAGTTTTCCTTTTTTTTTTTTTTTTTTTGCAAAATGTTGTTATCAAGATTCGAACTCAAGACCTTTGTAATAGAAGACCAATGTAGTAACCGTTGCACCATCACATCTTATTAGTTTTTTTTGATAACTTATTTATATAAAACAAACATTCATATTTCTTTTGTTCTATTTTTCTTACAAAATCTCATCCTTTTATGGCTCTTTCTTTTTAATCTTCAACTCTCTCTCTCTCTCTATCATCTTTTCTTTTGCCACTCATTTTTTAATCAAACCTCTTTATTTTTAATTTATTGATGTTTTCTTCCATATTTTAATTTTGTTTTTGTCCATTAAATTTAAAAAAGTTAAAAAATAATTATTTCTTTAACCCAATTTATTTAATACCACAACCACTCACTTTTATCTCATTTTTTGTTTCTTATCAAATTTGCATTTCTATTTTCAATTCTCTTGATTTTCTTCGAACTCCAAACTTTCTTTTTTAAATTGTAAATTTAAATTTCAAAATGTAAATAAAATTTAAGTTCACAATGTCTAAATTCTCATAGACGTGAATTTTGTATAATTTCAAATATTGTGATATTTTTGGATTGGATTTAAGATTTTTTTGGTAGATATAATTGAAATTGAGATGAAATTTATTTGTTTTAACTTATAATTTAAAAAATTTATTTTTAAAAATCCAAGTTATTCGAAAATAGTAAACTTTTCATCATATAAAGTATTAAATTATCCATTGCATGTCTTATTTTGTGCATATATATTTATATAAATTATTTTTTAAAAAATTCATTGAACCGGGGTTGAACCGGTCCGACCGGTTGAACCTCGACCCTTTCATTTCACCGGTTCAATTAACGGTCCGATTTTTAAAACATTGCTTACAGCTAATCCTATGCCAATTCAGATTTAAAATTTAAAAATTTCTTTCCCACTTCAAATGAGTGCTTAATAAATCGTTTATAGTTTGTTTTCAGACTTTAACCTCTTCTTCCTTCCATAAGTAAAGAAAATAAATTTGAATAATTTGATCAGTCTCATTACAACTTTATCACTTTAGTCCTTTTTATTCCTTGATTAATAAAAGTTGATTTGTCAAATCTGAGGAATAATGTGATTAGTCACTTTTTTTAATTATTTATATAGTAACATTTTTAGCACTTTCCTTCCAGGTATATACATAGATTTGTCAAACATTTAGATAACATATCCAATTACAACCATTCTTTAACCATTTTACCTATTGCAACTAAATTAATTTGTTTTTAGCCTTAAACTTATCCTATTAAACAATTATTCCAACCAATGAAATAAACATTCTGACATACAACATCATCTAGATAATTTTTGAGATGCACAAAACTACATCTGGATAATTTTGCATATAGCGCATACAGCAGAAAGTGAACATAAAACAAAATTTTTATATGAATTTTAAATTAATAAAAGCAGCATTTAGATGGTTGTTTTTTGGAGTGTTTATCAAAAATTTTAAAACGAATATTTGTTTAAGCAATTACCTTGGATGATCGTCACAAAAAATAGTAGTATTTCACCAAAGTTATTCCAAATTACTTTTCCTTGATGACTCTAATTTTAACTCTTTATTTGAAAAAAAAAACTTGGAAAGTGAGGTAATGAATTCTAAATAATAAAAGGAATAGAAAGATTGGAGTATAGGGCTAGGAAAGGTAAAAGTAAGGTAATGAATCCTAAATAGTAAAAGGAGTATAAAGATAGGAGTATAGGGTTAGGAAGGATAAAGTCAAGGGCGCTGTAGTTGTGGGTTGGGGTGAAACTATCAAAATGGGTGATTTATGTGGGTTAAATGAATATAATTTTACATGGTTTTGGTTATCTTACCCATTTACAATCCACTACAAAATTTTTTATTTTTCTCCCATATTCTTTGAGTAACAAAATAAGATATCATTGTAATCAACAAAAATAAGAACACATTGCATTAATAAATAAATTTTTACCTAAATAATAAAAAAATTAAATAGAAGAACCAATAGTGGTGGTCATAAGGAGTTTCAATTTTGTCACTCTACAAAATCTCAAAATAATTTAGGTGTGAATGCAAGAAATCAATTAACACTTAATGAGTTAATTAAAACTTTGATGAAAAGAAGGGAGGAAGTAGGATAAAATTTAACAAAAATTAAAGAATAGGAAAAGAAAGTTAAATATGCCTTTGCAAAAAGTAGAGTATAATTAATGAATTTGCAGTGATTTAAATTTACTTACTAATGAATTTGAATTTACGTCTAATTTAATTAGGTCTAAATAGGTAGTTCTAATTTATCCATTTAATAGCCACTAGTTAATAAGTTTAATTGGGTTACCCATTTGAAGTTAATAAAATTGCATACTCATACTCATTTGTTGAAGAACAAGTTCAAAAATTGGTCATTATTTACAACTATATATGGGTGAAAAGAGTAATAGGATAGGAGGTAAATAGGTTGTGAAATTGGATAAGAAATTGAACAATTTGATAGAAGCAGGGCAGGGTAAAAGAAAGGCAGAGTTTGTGGGAGAGAAAAGAATTGGAGGGATATGGGAAGATTGTGTTAGAAAGGTGAAGAAGAGGGTAATGAAAAATAGGGGAATATTAACGGGAAATGACACAAAAAAAGAGAATATGAATGGGAGGGATAACAATTTGCGCTTGTTATGCGTTTAGTATTTCTTTACATATTTTTGTGACCTTTATTCATACAGAAATGTACACTCCCTTTTTTGTTATTTGCACTCCCACTATCATTTTTATTATATAGTTTTCATTTATTAGACTATATAATATAATAAATGGTGAGAGTGCAAATAACAAAATATGAAGTGCAAATAACATTTTTCTATTCATATTTTTTAATATTCATCAAGGTTTCAGATAAGGTTTATAAATACAATATAATTAGACACTAAAATAGCACTTTTTTATTTTTTTAATCTTTTTTCATGTAACTAATATAGATAATTCAATTACTACTATTATTATATTAAACGCAAGTCCGTGCGTAGCATGGGTTGCAATAGTAGTGTCCTAGTATTCATTGGGGGCCAAAAAACTTTCTTGATACTTCCCTGGAAGTTTCCTCACGTCGGTTCTTAGTTGCTGTTAAATAATTAATGATAACGACGTACACCTAAAACATATTACAACATAGAATTTCTCCACTTGAAATTATAAATGTGATTCCCCAACCCTATGTGGTCCTTAGTGTTGATTGTGTTATCATTCATCCCATCTAAACTCTAATATCCAATCTAAACTCTTCCGTAAATTCTACATGCCAGTCAACTTCATAGGCCACTCTTGCAACTTCGCTGGAAGTTTCCCGTGACTTACAATGTCAAAGGTCTAATCTCCAGTTTGATTCATTTACTGATCGTTGATGTAAGGATAAAATCATTTATTCATAAATAAATTAATTATAATTATCAACAAACTCTAGCAACCTGACTCTCCTTATTGCCTTGATAATCACAACAAACTAGGTGATTATTTCCTTTGCCAAATTATGTGATTATTTCCTTTGCCAATTAAGTTATCCTAAACAAACTCTTAGAATTTACCCTATTAACCGCATTAATTAGTAGAAAGCCTACTAATTCTAACTAACAAATACACAAGTTCGTTCGATTTATTTAGATTAGATTATATACTCCCGTGACAATATTTTGAAAGTTTCTACTACAATCAAATTATATCACTCACCATAAATCCTAAACCTACCAAACAATCACGAATTTGGTATTTTAGATGGCAGTAGATCATTTTCTCAAACCAAATAAGAGGACTTTATTTAATTTAAACAAAACATTCATCTCAATAACGAATAAATAAATACTTATAAATAAATAAAACAAACAAAATTAAGTTAGATCTCACAATTTTTTACGAACCAAACCTTTGATTATCCTCCAACTAGAAAGAAAGTTCAGCCACTCCTCATGGCGGATTCGTAGCCAAAATTATTTTTAGAGTTCGTTGTTGAAGAGAAAAAGAAGTAAAGGAACAAGGGAAAGTTTATTTTGTCTAATGAAAGAAACACAAAGGCCGAAGTACCGTTGCTTTTTAATGTCCAAACCCAGAAACCTATATCCAACTCCTAATATAATCGTTCATTTTTAATGTCCAACTCAAAAACCTATGACCTACTCCCAATATAATAGTACTCGCGACTTCCTATCACTAAAAGGATTAGGATTCTTTTTAGAATATAATACTAACAAATATTAGTACTAATAAAAATGAAACTGAATATTAGTACTAAACTTAAATAATCAGTGTCCAAGTCCATAATGGAAATAAAGATTCCATTCCAAATGATCGACAAAATTTTCAAGCTCGGCCCACTTTACATCCAAATGACCGGCGAAACTTCAAGCTGGCCCACAATATTTGGTCATAACACTAAAAACCAAATATGAGTAAAATCCAGCTCTTAGCACAATATTTGGTCATAATCTAAGGGAAATATTCACAAATAAAACATACAATTAGTTCTCTAACATCTAATCTTGTATCAACTGATATAGGCTGCGAAATCTTAACAATTTCAGTACCCTTCATTTTGTAATGTGGGTCTCACCTCTACTTTTGCCAAGTTTCTTCCCAAGACTTTCTCACCAGTTTTCCATGATTTTCATCGTCAACGTCAACATCTTAAAGAGAATTGCCTTCTCCCCCTATAAGTCTATCATTCATTTGAGAAAAGTCTTTCTAGGTGCAAATTTCCTGGATGTTTCCTTTCGTCAATGTGAACGCCAAGCCCTTGTAATGCTGGTCCTCTGCCAATAATGGAGTAGCTTTTATTGTCCATTCGTCCATACGAAAAGCATAAAGAAAATAAAGCAGTAGTAAAAAATATAATTAAGTACTGCGTTCAATTAATATAAAGATTGCCACAACTAACTGATGAATGAAAGTAGTATAAAGCAAAAAGAGATTGAAATTAGAGGGGAAAAGTTGAAGACATGTCATTTCACCAAAATGTCACCTTTTAATACAAAACATTTAAATACAATTTTTTTGGTCGGAAAATGTTTGTGTGAATTTGGCTCTAGTCATCAGTACATATCAAAGCACGTAATCTTAGGACCATAGGTTACTTATGCGCACATATTTTCAGGATCATAGGTTACTTATGAACACAACCATCATATAAACAGCGAGATTCAAATGCATGACCTTTTACGAAAAAGTGATCCGTCCTTACCAATTAAACTAACTTAATGTTAACTTACTAGAAAATGAGGCAAGAACCGTTGCTGGTGACTAGGGCTGCAAACGAATCGAGCCGCTCGAGTCGAGCTCAGAATATTAAGCTCGTTAGCTTGAGTATATATATATATATATATATATATTTTTTTTTTATTTAATAATAAAATTACGTATATTATATATATTTTTTATTTTTTATTTTCATAGTAAAATTACGTATATATCCTTAATATTTTATTATTTATTCATAAAAAATATTATTTTATTTATTTTTTTAAAAATAAAATAATTATTTTTTATTTTTTTCGAGCTCGAGCTCGAGCTCGACTCGACTTGATTCGAGTCGAGCTCGAGCTTGAAAATTGCCGGCTCGTCGAGCTCGAACTTGGTAAAATTTAGTCGAGACTCGGCTCGATTAGCTCAAAACTCGACTCGACTCGACTCATTTGCAGCCCTACTGGTGACAACAGTTCCCAACTTTTAAATATCATATTGTGGCTAAAAAAGAAATTTAGAACGTACGTCCCAAATAGCACCATATAACGTTAACACAACTGACATATACTTTTCATTATAAATGGAAATGGGACTAAGTGCCACGAATCCTCATGCAGAGAAGGAGCGACTCAAATGCATTTTTAAAATTTAAACAGTTCAGCAACAAAACGATTTTTCCCTTCGTTTTTTGTTTTCATTTTCCCCTGACTCCTCAACTTTAGCTTTAGCACGAAGGAGGGTGGAAGGTGAAAAGAGCATTTGTTGTTGTTTCAATTTTAAACACTTCGGCATGCTTTACTAGTTCCACCCTTTTTACATTGACCGACTTTAGCAAAGTCTTGAATCATAATTTCATAAATTGAACAATGTGGTTCCTGCTGAGAAGCTACACGGATGGATGAAAAGGACTGGCTGAATATATATAATTTCGCTCATAAAACTTACCCAAAGAAAGATATGTATGTTTACAAACTTTCGACTGATTCCTTCATAATGAGTCTGATTTCCAAAACCTTCCCCGTGATCTCCCAATTTTTACTCTCTCTCGCCAATGTTGATCATGTTCTCATTCATTCGTGCCTCTACATGAAAAGGTATTGAAAACTAGCCCACAAAGTAGAAGCCAGAAAAGGAAGTATTGGCGGGTTTGGCAGCTTATCATCTTTCTCAAATTCTTCCAGTCCAAGCATACAAATAAGGGCTGAGATTTTTGTTTTCCAACATTTCAAGGTAACCAAAAATGGTTAACCCTTTTTTTCTTTAATTTTTTTTCTGGCTTTTTGTTCATTTTGTCTCGTCTTATTGCTTAATATTGAAAAATCATTTTGTGTATATTGTTGCACGAACAGTTGGGAATTAAGGACATCTGAAATTGCATAAAAAGAAGTATGTGGTCAGTTGCATATCATTGACTAAAAAGAAAGTCTCGTTTACTTGCTTTTTGCAATTTTTACTTGTCATCACATAAATTGTTAATATCAGTTGAGCTGTTGGCTTATGGAATCAAAGATTGGTTTTTGTTATTGCACTGCAGAACAGAAAATTTCAAAAGAATTCATACGTGTATACTGTTTGAAATGATAATCAGGAGTTGTTAATGCCAAGAGGTGGCTCAGCCTTTTTTTTTTAATAATAGCTTTTCATTAATTAGCATCTAAGTTGGACTAAAAGCGAGAACTCTCATATACTTACATCAGCTATATTAACTATACATTCCATTACAAAAATGAAGAAACTTGTACCAGTGAAATAAAAAAAAAAAAAAATAGGTAAAACAAGATTGAAAGAATCAGGTACTCCATTTTAAGCTGCAAAGCAAGGGTCCAATTCTCCTTGATTAAAGGGACCTTGGTCCAAGAGGCAGTGATCATCCGTACAGCATCAACCGCAAGGTGAACTATAGCTACTGAAGTTAGCTTGTAATATTTTGAAATAGGGTAAATTACTTGTTATCCCCTGTGATTTTATCTAATGCCAGATGGTCCCGTAAGGTTTTAAAATAGTCACATAACCCCCTGTGAATTTATGTAAAATGAAAAATTGATGAAATGCATTATCAGTTATGGCGTTTATACCAAATGCGCTTTAAAGGGGCATGTGATAAAATATTAATATCCATGTAATTCTTTTATGATTTATATAAGTAATCACTTTACCCCCTTGTGATTTTCGTATTTATCCACGTAATCTTCCTATACTTTTACATAAGGTGGTTAAGTTGTTGATTGATTTAACATTTAAGTAAGGGTACTATTAATATTTTAACTAACGACGTCACATAGGTTATTTTTAATCAAATGTCCACGTTACACAAAATCATAAGAGGTGAAGTATACATTTTAAAATATTAGTAGGTCATGTGACAATAGATGAAATCGCAGCAAGTTATATGTAATTTATCCTTTGAAATATCTCCCAGTTCCTTGCCTGTCATATGTAGTAAATTGATTTGGGGCAAGTAAGACCGGGAGTTTGATATAATTGTGCAGTTATTGTACATTTTACATCAAGTAAAAAATGAAGCCTCTTCTACCAGTAGCAACTTTTTTGGGTGATAATTGTTTGTTTCTTTAGCTAGGTTTTGGTGGCATGATGCCAAAATTTTTGGATGCCATTGACCTCAAAGTTTTTTTTTTTGGCAAGTAGTAAATCAATCAGATAGGAAAATCTAGTGCCTGGCAAGTAGAAAAGGACACACTGCTTTTGCAACAGAGACGTGTCATTCAAATGATAAGTGTACATTACCCAAATTATTGCAGTCCAATCCCATGAAAATTATTGGCATGTTATAGATGACTGCACATCCTATAGCTGACAAGAAATAAATTGATTCTTGTTTACAGTTTAATTGTGAATTTGGAATCAAACAAAGCTACATTTCCATTATGCACTAAAAAATATAAAGTGCCAAAAGGGCAGATCAAGGAATAGGGACTCTCCTTTTCTAACCAAAAAGTAAAAAAAAAGGAAAAAAAAAGGAGTAGGGACTAGTATTCAAAAGTATTTTTGTCAGATATCTTCCAAAGACTTTCTCGCTGTTCACTGGTAACTTTCCACCTCCTCTGCTTGTCCAATTAACAATGATAACTGTTCACTTACAACAAGAAGTGAAGCTATGCTTCTTAATCAGGAGAATATAATATAGATAAAATAATATGATTATATATATATATATATATATATGATTATAGATAACATAGAAAGATATCCTTTTACCAAATAAATAAAAAGAAAGCAAAAGGTAATTAGAAAGAATGGTTACATTTTGTTTTACCAAAATTTCATATTATATGGAGAAATGAATTCACAAAGATCAAAATAATTTGTAAACTTTATTTCATGTTGAATTATTGGTTTAAAATTTTAAAAAAAATAATTAGTAAATTTATTATCAGCATTGTATACATATAAATAAAGTCAAATAAAAAAATAAAAATAGAGGTGGACACCCATGCGTGCACGTGCAGGGGTTGCTGGGTGGAGGCGGACGGAGCTTTTGGGAGACGGGCGAGGGACAAGGGGGAAGGCTCCCCACTTCAAGCCCACTAGTTGCCTTCCCTAGATAATTTCATTTCCAAAATTTGAAAAGCCTGCCTGCAACTTCCTGGATTTTTCCTCTGGACAATTCGTCAACATCAATGGCCAAGTCTTTTCCCTTTCGGCGGTGATAGCTTTTTAAATTTTAATTGTCCATGCAATGACGAAAAGTGAAAAGCAAATCATCTGCAACATCTATGCACTACCACAGCTCCTTCTAAGCACCCACTCGGATACGATAGCTTCCTGCATTATGGGGAGGAGGAGAGTCTGAAGAGGTCCTGAAGTAACCGAAGGTTCTTAGACTAATTGATCTTATGTTGTTAGAAGGCTCATTCCAACTAAATTTTGAAACATTTGTTCACTAACAAAACCCAAGAAAAGCCCTTTCAAAGTTTTATATGAAAATGAAAAACCAATCCTGACAGCATTTGCTTTCTCATGCCTCATGCTTATGTCTTAAAGTTTTTTTTTATTAAGTTGTGATCACTTTGATTTTTCTACCGATCAATTTGTCTAAGGGTAATTTCTATTCGAACAGTTTTCCAACAAAATATAGTATACGATTAAAAGATGCTATCAATTAATTACTTGGCATGAATGCTGAATCCATATGCATGTGAATTAAATAGTCATGTAATTTTTCTTATAATTAAAGCACAATATCTTAAAATTTCTCATAGCTTGGAAATAGTTTTTAAGAAATCGTATTGCATAAGCCAAAGGATAAAAACACATATACATACTACGGTTAATGGATGGTATTTAAGTTAAATTTGTCTCTATCCTAATATTTAGTATACGTAGTAGACATTCTTTGAAGAGAGTGTACACTACTCAATAGATAGTAGGGACAATTTCAGAAACATCCCCTGAAGTTTCTGATAATTTCACTAACATTCCTTGAAGTTTGTAAAATTACACAAACCTCCGATGAGGTTAAGGCCAATCAAAACAAGGAACATTAGAAAAGTACTTTAAGGAGAGAAATGAACCTTTTATTCCATAAATACCCATTATGCATGTATATAAGTTGTATTAGTAAAAAAAATATTTAGGGAAAATGTGTTTGAAAATGTGCTTGAGCCATTTTTATCCTAACATATTTTAGGGTACACTCCTATTGCCTATTCTGTTTAGATCTTTAATTTGATGAACTCAAAATTAAAAATAATGAAAAAAAAATTTACACAAGTTATCTAACTCAAAGGTTTTCGTGCATAGTTTTTCTTTTTAGGTTTTCGTGCATAGTTTTTCTTTTCGTTTTTTTTTTTTTGGATAAACAAAGAACATGCATTTTCCTGATGAATTTTTTTTAACACATGAATCATGCACTTAAAAAAAATAGTTAGCTGCATCAAGTGGGTTAAATTTACACCACAAAATCAATGGTTCTTAGAGATATTTTGTACATGTGATGTGGGGGTAGACCTTAGTTTTTGCCTAACAATTTATGCCAACTCTTCTTCAGAATCCCATAAAGTTTGGAATTAAATATTGCACAGGAAAAGTATTTCGGAATTAAATATTACAAAAGAAGAGTATTTCGACGAAACTCCAAAATTTTTAAACGAGAAATGGAGATTGGGTGTGGGATAATGAGAATCCGTAAGGTAATGTATAGAAGTGTTCGGTAAAATTATTGAAACTCCAAAATTTGTGGGTTTAGATATTCTATGATCAATTTAGTGCTTCAAAATTTTGTTCTTCTTAGTTTTTCAAAATCAATCTTCAGAATTTTTTGTCATTTCTCCAATTATTGAATAAACTATTGTACTTTTGTCAGTCAGAAGAATCCTAGATTAGCTTATTGCCAAAACAATTATTAAATTGAGTGACAAACATTTTCTTTTTCTGGTTATTAATATTTACTAAACAATGACCTACCCACAGAAAAAGAAAAAAAAAAACCTAAACAATGTGTAGACTAAGTTCAGTTTCATGGTAACTTTGATGTTTTCTTCAATTTTAATTTTCAGATTTGCTTCAATTTGCCTTCTGCACCTAAGTTTGATATATTTTTGCATTCTAGATGATACAAGTATTTGGGAAAGCTTTGGTAGAAAAGACGGCAGAGTTGATTGTAGTAGATTACATGGGAAGGAGCGACATGGACAACATGCAATCACTGAAAAGGAAATGGCAAGAATTGTGCTGCAAAGCATCTGACGTAGAAGAAGAAGTGAAGGGAGAAGAAATGTCAGGTAAAAAGAAAAGGAAACGTGAAGTTGATGGTTGGTTGAAGGACGTTAAAAAATTAAGTCCTGAAATTGATGCATTGGAAAGAAGAGGATCATCTTGGAGGCTTCCACTAAAGGAGGATCCTGTAGGAAAGCTGCAGCTTCAGGTGGAAGAACTTATTCAGCAGAGCCACCATTTCAATGGGCTTGTGCTCGATACTTATGACAAAATTGGGGAGCCATGCCTGCCAACCAAATTGTTTGGAGTAAAGTTCGAGGAAGCTTTGCAGAGAATTTGGCCATGCTTGGTGACCGATGATATATCAAGCATTGGGATTTATGGTATGGGCGGAGTTGGTAAGACCACACTGGCGAGGCACATTGAGTACCATCTTTTAGAAAAGAACAAATATCGCGTGCTTTGGGTTACAGTATCTCAAGAAAATTTCAGTATCACCAGTTTGCAGGATAAGATTGCCAATGTCTTAGGCATTCGTCTGTCAAATAGGGATGAGGAAGAAGTCAGGGCAGATATATTGCGTGGGGCATTCAGCAGAATGAAGAGATTAGTAGTGCTCATTTTGGATGATGTTTGGGAAGAATTTTGTTTAGACAGGGTAGGGATTCCTCTTCATCCAAACAAGTGCAGATTGATTTTGACTACACGCTCACTGGAAGTGTGCAACAGGATACAATGCCAAAGAAAATTTGATTTGCAAACTTTGGACAAAGACGAAGCTTGGGATTTGTTCAAGTATAGACTTGGCAGCGAGACCTTGCTTCAAGGAGATTTGGACAATATTGCCAAGTCCATAGTGGAAGAGTGTGGTGGTTTGCCTCTTGGTATTATCACAGTGGCTGGAAGCATGAGAGGTGTGAGCGATATTTGTGAGTGGAGAAATGCATTGGAACAATTGAAAACATGTTCAATAGGGTATGATGAGATGGAACGAGATGTGTTTCCCATTCTGGAATGGAGTTTCAATCGCCTGAGCAAATGTGAAAAGAATTGCTTCTTGTATTGCTGTCTTTATCCGGAAGATCGGAAAATACAAAGAGAGGAACTAATAGACCTCTTTATTTGGGCAGAGCTGATGTCAAAACGGGGCTCAACGTCAAAAGCATTCGATCAAGGTCAAACGATATTAAACAAACTGATAAGAGTTTGCTTGCTGGAAGAAACTAGAGATTCTGAAGGGGATGACTGTGTGAAGATGCATGATTTGGTCAGAGACATGGCATTAAGGATCACGCATGGAAACTCCAAACCAGAGAGCAGCAGAGATGATGTACCACGATTCTTGGTGAAAAGCTTAGGACAGGAACATTCAATAGTAGCACTGGAACAAGAAGAGTGGACAGAAGATCTCCGTGCAGTTTCCTTCTATTCACAAACTTTAAAAGGAACAAAAATTCCACCAGCCTGGTCACCAAATTGTCCTAAGCTCTCAACCTTGCTTCTTTCTCGGGTTTCCATAAAAGAAATCCCAGATTCATTCTTTCGGCACATGTGTGGACTTAAAGTTTTGAATCTATCTCAGTGCTACAATATAACAGAACTGCCTAATTTTGTTTCAGACTTGGTGAATCTCACTGCTCTGATTTTGGAGGGTTGTGGAGGCCTCCGATTTGTGCCACCACTGGGAAAGCTCAAGCAATTGAGGGATTTGGATCTATCCAGAACTGAGATTGAGGATTTACCTGAAGGCTGGGAGTCACTGGTCAACCTCGAAAGTCTTAACTTGCGTGAGTGTTGGGCTGTAAGACGAAAGATAATACCAAAAGGGACATTTTCCCAATTGCACCGTCTTCAATGGCTATTATTGCCATATGGTAGGGTACAAGTTATGGATTTAGAAGTGTTGAACCAATTAGAAGTTTTTATAGGATGTTTGCCTTTTACGGACTTTTATATAATTACTCGGTGGCCAAAATACTATAATGTTTATATCAATAACATCTTAACTGAGGATCCGTTTTATGACGGGGACAGTGATTGTGAGGACCAGGAGAAACAACTGTATTTCCATCAGTTTAAGCTTGGTAGAGGATGGAACTATCTGCCAGATGACATGAAAAGTTTGACAATCGAGGATTGTGAGGGCATGGTCATTAGGTGCTTGTCAGATGCTTTTAGGAATTTTACAAATTTAAGCCACTTATCTAAATTGGTTATTGAGGATTTGATTGGAATAGAGTTCCTCTGGCAATTGTCCTTCGCTTCTCCACGTGATCAGTTGGAAGTCTCGTCTTTTAGTCCACTCCGTGATCTCCAAGTGCTAAGCCTCAACAGGTTGCCAAATCTGGTTGGTCTATTTTACGGAGACTCAGAACCATATTTGCTTCCAGCTAGCACCTTTTCTTCCCTTAAAGAATTGTGGATTTCTAGATGTCACAACATGAAGCAGCTATTCACACTGCAGTTGCTGCAGAACCTTCAAAATCTTGAAATATTAGGAGTTGAAGATTGTGAAGGACTGGAGGAGATAGCAGCAGATGGCTTCCAATTGACTTCAAGTGGAGCCACCGCAACAGTCATCCTTCCAAAATTAAAGTTTTTGAATCTGTGTTGGCTGCCACAATTGAATAATATTTGCAAGGCAGCCTTGATCTGCAATTCAATCTATCAGATTGAAATATCCGGTTGTCCAAAGGCAAAGAGGCTGCCTTTGTTTCTTCCTACCATCAACGGACTACCATCTCTTCCTAGCACTCTTCATAAAATCAAGGGAGATAAAGAGTGGTGGGAATCGTTAGAGTGGGAAAATCCTTGTGCCAAAAATGCCCTTGACCCATATTTTACCACGCAGTAGCGGATCCCATTTCTTTGATGAAGACCACCTGTTTGATCAAAATCCTGACGGATTCTCATGTACGTGTTTTCTTCCCTTCCTTAAATGTTACCAACTATCCCCTTTCTTTGAGCTTTCTTCCCCAAAATGATCTGCTTCTCCACTAGCATAGAATTTGCTATTGTGTAGGAATCGAGATTAACATTTTTTGTAATGAGCTCAAGGTTTTTTTTTTTTAACTTTCTTGAGGTGCAGAATTGCTAACACCTTTTGAGCTCAAGGTACATTAGTTTCTTTTTCTTTTTTCTGCATATAATCTACTGCATACAGCTTTTAAATTTTTTTCTTATTTCTGTAAATTTAAATATTTTATTTTCTCTCTTTCCTTCTTCTTGTTTGTTTGTTATTTTCCTTTTTTCATTTCCCGCTGTTGAAAGTTGTCTTGTTTTTCCCCTTCTCTTAAGAGGCTTTCTAGATAAAGTTAAAGGGTATATATGTTTGCATATGTTTAAATTCGAAATTTCATATTGAGAGCCACAATAAGTTGGAAGGAAGTAGAATTACAACGTAATTTCCATGATTGTACTTGCGTTAGTATCATGGATGACTTTGCTTTGTGTTTCTGACTATACTGATCAAGTGTTGTTTGCCAATATTTCTCAGGTTACCAGGTAGCCACAAAATTGCTGCTGCAAGAGAGTTGATGTTGCAAAAACAAGTGTTAAATGAAGCTTTGTCCACCAACGCCAAATTTCTTTCAGTACATGCTTCTTCTTTAGCTATATTACAGTTGCTGTTTTTCATCATGTGTAGCTTTCTATTCCTACCTAGATGATGTTTTTTTTATACAGGGCTGGCCTCAGTTTGAGGACAACAAACCACATTTGCAAGATATGGAGCTAGGGAAGACCAGCAATCTTTAGCCAATGTTGTGCACTCAATATAATTTCAGTCGAGGAAAAGTTCAACATACAATGCCCTGAAAAATCAAACACACAATCAATCAGCCATTGATAACAACCTCTTACCTAGGTGAACATGAAGACTAAAGCAACTTGAAGACTAGAATGATTTTTTTGGATGAATGAATGTCATTGAAACTCGGCTATTCTTCTGCTATTCCATCCTTGTACATCAAATTTTCGTCAATCACAAGACTTGATACAATCAGTTCAGATGCCACTCTGTTACAGAAATCTAATGTTTTATGTAACAGTGCACAAGCCCTATGATATTGCTAAGAAATGGTAAAACCTCACCTTCATGAAATACCACTTATTCTTAGTTTGAATTTTATTTCAGGTTTCTAAGGTGGCAGGGATATGTTGAACTGAAATTCCATGACTGGTGGGCTATCTTGGTCAAAAAGAGGGCCTTGTTAACTGAGAACTGGAGTCGCCAGCCATTTTTCGTACTAACTACTTTTATTGTAGTCTTTACTATACTAAAAGCGGGAGTACGGAGTGCTACAGTAAAATTGGGCTGGTTATAGTGCGATTTGTGTGAGCTTGTGGGGCGGTTTGGTCTTTTGCCATTCAGTGGTGTTCGCTTTGCTGGAAATTCACTTCTGTCCGCGTGGCTCTCGTGCGTGGAAACATTTCCTCTTGGTCAGCAATTTCCTCTTCATGTGATTAGCATTAGCCTTAGTGGTGCTTCATTTTTCGATAATGCCATTTGCTGTTTCTCTCTTACTTAGGACACCGGAAGATGCATGCTATATTATTTTGGTTCCTTTGTAATTTATTTGTTCTTTGTACCTCTTTTGTTTGAGTCATTGTTGCCCCTTGTGATCCGGAGAGATGGGCCACCTTAGCTATTTACAAGTATTAGTTTAGCTTTAGGTGTTTGCCATATTTTCCAATCATGCCATTTATTTTTCCCTAAATTTAACATGTATGTTATATTTGCTTGGTTGTTTTGTAATTTTGTTATTTTTTGACCCTAATTTTTGTTGACTTATTGTTCTCTTTTGTGGACAACACACATAGTTTTTGAACTTTTACAATGGTCCCAATTTTTTCTTTCAAGTATGAAAAAATAATTCTATAAATACATATTTTCTAATTTTAAACACAAGTTTGTCACCCCATTTGTAAAATTAATCCATCCTTTATTTCTTAGCATTTTATTTCAATCTATCCGTAAACACAAGCCGATTTGGAATTCACCATTTAATGATTCCAACTATCTCTTGATTTTGAATGCCACTTTTATTAAAAAAGAAAAAGAAACAGAGAAACTCACCTATTTTAGCACATGATTTAAGAATACAAAATAACCTATAATTTTGCAGCTTATGATATAGATTACAACAAAAAAAAAAATATCAACCAAGTTACCGAAAGAATCATCAAATGAGTTAGAATTATAGATCCAAAGAACCTAGAAAATAGAATGGAAAAATTTTTAACTCAAGAAATCGTTGGATATTGTATATATCTAAGCCATTATCTTAGTGAAAATTCAAAGAGTTTCTTCCATGCTTCTCGTACTCACCACATAAAGTGCTGCCTCCTATACAAATTATCAAAACCAAAATCATTAAAATCTCCAAAAATAAACAAAGAATACACAACCAAAAAAAGGGAAGAAAGAAAGAAAAATAAGAAAATATGTATATTTACCCCTGCAAGTTGAAGTCGTTCAATATTGAGAGTCCGAGACTCATTTTCAATAGATGATGTCTTGTCCAAAAAAACCATTGTTGCTCCCTTCATTCTTGAACACTTTTAATCTATCAATCAAACAATCATCTGAATTGCAACAAAAAAAAAGGATCCAATATGAAATCTTGATTAGGAGAAATGATAGTATATATAAACCGAGCTCATGGTGGGATAGAGTTGAATAAAAATTATATGTCATGTATCCAGACCTATTAATGTAAAAGAAAAAAGCCATTGAATATACAAAAAAAATTAATTTAATTTTACATTGGTCTAAAAATATTTTTAAATATGTTTGAAAGCTCATTCAAGTATAGCAAACAATAGAAAATGATAAACCCATTTTATAATTAAAGCATTATTTAGTGGTTAATGCTACATTAAAAAAGTTAGATAACCATGCCTTATAATTCTACCTAATTTTAGTCATTACTTACTGATAAATGCTACATTAAGAATGTTAGATTACCTAATTTCAAGGTCTTATTTAGCAATGCAATTAGGAAAAAATACACACTTACACACATGACGACTGACTGTTAGATCGTTGATAATTTATTGTAGATATGAAATACTAAATATATCAATACTAATATATCGTATCGATATCTCACATTAAGTCAATTAGTAGTCCAAGTCCAGTAGGTACAAAAATCTCTTCAACTTCATAAATAAATTGAGTAAACAAATAACGACAATAACCAATTTACTTAAAGTTAAATTCTCCATAGTTACTAGCACCCATCATGTATTTAATACATAACTATTTTATATTAATTCACTTGTCTTCATTTGAACTTGTTTAACACAGACTCAGGGCATCCTCACGCATCGCGTGAGGCTGAAAAAACTAGTAAGAGTTAAAATACATGACTAATACATTCAAGAACTAAAATCCTTGTATTGAAGCAGAGAACTATAAACCACGTAAAGAAAAAGTGAACATTTTTGTGCCTGAAAACTTTGGCAAGCCGTTATATTTATATACACTAGTTTTTTAGGCCTCGCGCTACGCGCGAGGTTGCCCTAACTTGTGTTAATTTAATTTAATTTTATGGAGTAGGTTAAACGATGATAATTGGTAATATGATTGCATTCGATAATTAGAAAGTCATTTTGTACAGAATGTATAGATGTATCAGTGTATGTATATAGATATATATATTTAATGTAGAATGAAGATCAACTGATTCTTTAAAGACGTTGGATGAAAAAAATGTCAAATGTGTAAATAAAAGAAACCATAGTGTTTCGGTACTGTGTTATCACATAAGAATATAGGTCGTTTATAATAACGAACTCTTCTTTCACTTACACTATAAAAGAAAAGAGGGGGGATGGAGTGATAGACTCAGATTGATTTCAACCGTTATATGTAGTTGTTTTTAAATTGGTTTTTTTTCCCCTGGTTGAAATATTTATTTTAAGTTAAACGTTCCTTTGTTGGAACACAAGGGAAATCGTAGTGAAGAACAAATTTAGTTTATCATGAAAATTCTTGCTTCTCAAGGTAAAACAAAGCAAGAAAGCTAAAGTGGGAAAACAAAAATGTTGGGCTTGAATATAAAGTATGGAGTAGAGGTGTTGAAATGGGTGACTTGGGTGGGTTTGGGTTGGATAAAATGGGTAATGGGTATAAGTGAATTAACTCATTTATACCCGTTTAATTAGATAGGTATAAATGAGTAAGTCAAAAAATGAATTGGGTAACTCAATTACCCATTTACAACTTATTTATTTTAACTTTTGGTAAACTCATTTAAATTTATTTTTGCAAAACAAGTTATCAATTTATACCACTCTTTGTACCCATTATTAGTTTTCAATATTTATTTATAATGTTCAATAAATTTAATTATCAAATTTTTTTCATTTATACTCTATGTTACAAAATTATCTATTATTTAATAATTGAATAATAAGAATATAAAAATTTGAACTAAGTACTATAAAAATTAATATAAAAATTTCATTCAAAAATTTTGAACTTATACCATCTATTCATGGACCGATATAGGTAAATTTAATTAGGAGGGTTGATTTGTCACCTTTAGTATCGAGCCATTATAACAATTGGTTTGAGTTTTATTAATATTGTCAACAAAATGGCTACGAAAAATGAGTACGAATTTGGGTTGGATAAAATGGATAATGGGTATAAGTAAATTGACTCATTTGTACCCATTTAATTAGATAGGTATAAATGGGTAAGTCAAAAAATGAATTGGGTAACTCAATTACCCATTTACAACTTATTTATTTTAACTTTTGGTAAACTCATTTAAATTTATTTTTGCAAAACAAGTTATCAATTTATACCACTATTTGTACCCATTATTAGTTTTAAATATTTATTTATAATGTTCAATAAATTTAATTACCAATTTTTTTTCATTTATACTCTATGTTACAAAATTATCTAT
Organism: Coffea eugenioides; assembly: GCF_003713205.1. Taxonomy (NCBI): domain Eukaryota; kingdom Viridiplantae; phylum Streptophyta; class Magnoliopsida; order Gentianales; family Rubiaceae; genus Coffea; species Coffea eugenioides. The sequence continues at coordinate 39,022,797 of NC_040039.1, forward strand.
TATTTAATAATTGAATAATAAGAATATAAAAATTTGAACTAAATACTATAAAAATTAATATAAAAATTTAATTCAACAATTTTGAACTTATACCATCTATTCATGGACCGGTATAGGTAAATTTAATTAGGTGGGTTGATTTGTCACCTTTAGTATCGAGCCATTATAACAATTGGTTTGAGTTTTATTAATATTGTCAACAAAATGGCTACGAAAAATGAGTACGAATTTGGGTTGGATAAAATGGATAATGGGTATAAGTAAATTAACTCATTTATACCCATTTAATTAGATAGGTATAAATGGGTAAGTCAAAAAATGAATTGTGTAACTCAATTACCCATTTACAACTTATTTATTTTAACTTTTGGTAAACTCATTTAAATTTATTTTTGCAACACAAGTTATCAATTTATACCACTCTTTGTACCCATTATTAGTTTTAAATATTTATTTATAATATTCAATAAATTTAATTATCAATTTTTTTTCATTTATACTCTATGTTACAAAATTATCTATTATTTAATAATTGAATAATAAGAATATAAAAATCTGAACTAAGTACTATAAAAATTAATATAAAAATTTAATTCAAAAATTTTGAACTTATACCATCTATTCATGGATGGGTATAGGTAAATTTAATTAGGTGGGTTGATTTGTCACCTCTAGTATCGAGCCATTATAACAATGGGTTTGAGTTTTATTAATATTGTCAACAAAATGGCTACGAAAAAAGAGTACGAATTTCGTCCAACATGGTAAGTTGTTTCTTCTACAATCTATACTGAAAATGTTTAAAAGGTAAGATGAGGGTTTGAAAATCAAAGTCAAAGGTAGATGCCACGAGTGCAGGACCATCTCTCACTCTCTCTATCTCTGTTGGGCTCAATGTATCCAAAGTGGCAAAATTTTCGTTGAAATGGAATTTCTCATTTCACATGTTAGGCGTAGCTGGTGTATTCGGCGGCTCCCTATTCAGTGCCCATAACAAAGCCACGCGGATAGCAGGAAATTTCCTAAATCAATTCCCTTTTGCCTAGGTCTGGGATTGAGCCCACCTTTGAAAAGGTCCTGGACTGCAAGCCATGCAGACAGCAGCAAAGCCACGCGGACAGACAGCATCGAAGTTCCAAAGCCATGCAGACAGCTAGGCGCATGGCAGTCTCTTCTTTTGTTGAAGAAAAGAAGCAGCTCTTTCTCTTGTCGCCCACACAACTGAATGACAAAAGCCACCAACACTGCATGACAACAGACCAAACTGCCCCTCAATCTCACACAAATCACGCTATAACCGGCCCATTTTTACTGTAGCTAAGCAAACTGGCGCCTTTAGTATAGTAATGATATATAGCTCCAGGGACGGGCTAGGCCTCGCCAGTGAATTTGGAAATTGTGCAATTTTCCCTGAATAAGTTGACATTTTGAGTTATTCACATAGTGTTTCTGTTATAATATTTCATTTTTCTAGTTCCAATGAAAAGTACAAAGTTGCTTACCTCCCAAAATCATATTTGAGGCAAAATAAGTACCCGCTCTAATTGCTTACAGCAATATAGAATGTCCTGTAATAATGAGAAAATGTCTCACAGTTTCTACATTACAGACATGTTGAGATAAATGGTAAAAGTAAAAAAAAAAATAAAAAGAGTCGGTAAATATCAAATTTTAAAAAGAATAAATTGTTTATGTATTATTATTATATATATGAGCTGGTGTAGATGCATGGCACTTAATCTAGTTTCAAATTTGAAATTCAGTTTTTGTATGCATGACCTACAACTATATTTGCTAGTGTAAAAATTCTCTATAGGACATGAAAACTTAATTTAAAAAAAAATTCAAACAATCATTATCTCAATGTGATTGAAACAAAGCAAAAGATAGTCTACCTCTTGTTTTTTTTTAATATATATTCCCACATTATGTATACTTTATCATATGGACTCTCGTATTTTCTCAATCACTTTTTGTACCTGAACCGTTCTAGCAATGAGATTTCCCATCCTTCGCAGTTAAACACAACTCACAAAAAGTGGCAAATGGCAATTAAAAGCATGTGTGATCACTTTACTGCGAAGTATGGTCAGATGATACTCACGTGCTGATTAACTCGGATTTGAACTGTATGACATTAAGGCATTAGAGGAAATTGAACTGTATGACACACAATGATGGAGCCAAGAGGGGCAGAGGGGGCCATGGCCCTCTAAGTTTTTGAAAATTTTAATTCATAATATGTAAATATGTGTGTAAAATAAAATTGGTCTCCCCTAAATTTTTACAATTTTAGTTTATATTATGAGAGTTGGTATATATATATATATATATGAATTAGTCATCTTTGAATTAATTTTTTTCTTCAAAAAAAGTTATTTATTTTTTGTTGTACTAATTATTTAACTTTCAAAAATTAAACATATAATTTGATGTTCCATAGTAAATTAGCCCAATGTGATGTATTAGAATAAAAAGACCCAATTCATAATTGTTAATGGGCTAAAACAAAAATCATTATCTGAATTGCTTGTTTTGAGCATTGCTTTAGATCCTAGAAATGGATTTATGCTGTTCAAGATTGATGATATTTGTAAACTTGCATAGAAGTTCTATCCAAATGATTTTATGGAGCAAGAACTACTACATCTAAGAATAGAACTTCAACATTTTGAGCTCGACATTCCAAATCATCCTGAATTGCAAGAATTATCTGGTATTCATGAGTTATGTCAAGGTTTGGTGAAGACAAGAAAATTAGTGATATATCCTCTTATTGACAAATTGATTAGATTTGTTCTTACTCTTCCTGTATCAACTGCAACTACAGAGCGGGCATTTCCAATTATGAAAATAATCAAGACAAAGCTCCAAAACAAGATGGAAGCTAATTTCTTGAATGATTGTCTAACTGTGTATATAGAAAAAGAAGTTGTTGAAAATTTAGCAGTGATTCAATCATAGATGAATTTAGTTCTATAAAAAAGCGTAGAGCTCAATTTACTTCTAAGAAAAGATGTTGAGATTTCAAAGTATGTTGACATAACTTTTATCTTTTTTCAATTGAAAATAGTTACATTTATATTACATGGTTATATATATATATATATTGCATAGGTGACATATTGGAGAGCATTTTCTCATAATGTGCAAATTAGATGGTTTATGATGTTATAAGATATTTAATCAAAAGTTATCTTTTTTGTTAATTTTTGTTATGACTGTACCGCATATTTATGAATAGACATACCTTTATAATTAAATTTAATATTTGATATTTTTAGATGTCATATATTTAAACAGAAGAAAATTATTTTGAACATAATATATTCAGATAATTTTATTAGGAAAAAATTTTGGCCCCCCCAAAAAAAAAAATCCTGGCTCCGTCACTGATGACACTGCTAGAAATGCAAACAACCTTTAAATTAAACAAAAACCTTTCCCTTTTTTTTCACTTTTTAATGTTTAACATTTATCTTCATGTTTAGGATGCATAAAATTAGATGGTTGCTTGTAATTTCGACCCAGCCCTCAAAAGGAAAGAAGGTTTGCTTGTGTTTTAGTTTTTCCACATCCTTTTTATTTTTTATTTTTTACTCTTAAAGATTTGATGACTTGATCAAAAAACAAAAGTCAACAACAATTTGTCTACCAATAGACATAAAAATTACAGAAATCCAACTTATCGAGCAAAATGACGGTGTCAAAATGGCCCAAATTGAAATCATACTTAATTAAGGGTCTGTTTGGTTGGAAGTAAAATGTTTTCCTTGGGAAAATATTTTCCGTGGAAGTAATTTTCCATGAAAATCATTTCCCTTTCATCATTTTCAGGTGTTTGGTTAGTTTATTGAAAATATTTTCTTACTTCATTTTTCTGGTGTTTATTTAACTTTTGAAATATTTTCACTTTTATCTCTATCTTTACTTTCTACACATTATAACTACATACTTCTTCCCATGCAAAATAAGAAAATTTATCTCATTGTTTAACTTTAAAAAATCTTGGAGAAACGTATATATGAATAAAAAATATCTCCTTAAGCAATAAACAAATTGTTGGCCATTTAGTGTCAAATATCAATCACATGCAATGCTTATTGTGACATATATCTTGCACTCTCACTACTGAAAGTTTCTCTAGAAAAGAATGTCCCTATTATACATAATTAATTACTAGCATAGGATGAGTAGGATGAGGTTTTTTTTTTATTTTGAATATACTAGGGGGAGGGTTGGGTTGGGTTGGGTTGGGTGGTACAGGGGAAGGAATGTAAGGAAGAGATCTTGGGTTTGAGTTCTCTTGTTTACACTAAAAAAAAAAAAAGAACATACTACAAGATGTTTTCAGTAAATTTGGAACATACTACAGGCGGGATGCATGCATTTCGGAAAACAACTTCACTAAGTTTGGAAGGGAAGTTGTTTTCCATAAGATGAGTAAAAATATTTTACATAGGAAAATGTTTTCAGTAACTTTTGTGCAACCAAACACGGGAAATTAGGAAAATATTTTCCTGGAAAACATTTTCACCCGAAACAAACGGACCCTAAGTGAAATATTCAAACTTGGTAGATTTTAAGGATATCCCAAGTACCGAAGGCGTGTCTTAACCTCTGGGTTCTTATATTCTAAGGATACCCCTTTGGTGGGACAGCATAACTAAACCTCTCACTAAATGGCTTTTCTTATGGCTAGCTTGGGACTTTGGAGGAGGCATGCCTTTCTTTCAATTGGGAGCTCAGAAAATTAAGGTAATTTGGAATGATTGTAGTGTTACATGAAAATTTACATGAAAAAAGAGTGAGAAAAAGATGCCAAATTACAGATCATAAATCCTTTGTCCTACTTTCTATGTCAATTTCTATTTTTTTCCACATAACTTATGAATATACGACATGCTTTATACAAAGTGTTGCATGTAAAATTATATGACAAAATAATTAGATGTACATTGTGATAGAAAGTGAGATGGTAAGTCTCGAATCCAAACTGCTCTTTGAATCCTAAAGAGAAAAACTATGAATGGAAATAAGTAAAATGTCGTCATATTTTTTGTCTTATATTACTAAGCAAGACAAAGAGGTCATGCACTGAAAATTGGTTTTTCCTTTTCCTCTAATTAATTATTGGGTTTGACTAATAGGTACCTCAAGTGTTAATTTTGGAAAAAAAGTATAATTGATTTGGTAAGAGCCCCATTGACAGGTACAATAAATATCGGTATGCCCGTTCATGTGTTAAATTATACATGCCGGAAACTAGGCTTAACCTCCAGAGGAAAATCTTAAACCCTTTATCCGAAATGAATGCAGCAAGTTCCTGGACTTAACTTCAATAAACTCAGGCATAACACCACCAGCTATTTGTCAACATTGTGGGCTTGTGGGCTTTTGGTGAATTCCTAAATTTCAGAATCTTTTATGGAATTATAAAATAATAAATCAAATGGCTTTGCCCCAAGGCCCAAATAGGAGTTTAGTGGCTGAAAGATCAATTATACTCGCAAATTTGCCCCGTCCCCCGTTTCCCACTTATCCAGTTTGGAGGATCACTTCAGTTGTTAAGAATGAAAAGATAATTTAAAAGTTGATTTTATTAATATACTAAAGCAATATAAAAACAAGATTAGAAATGATTGGTCTTAGTTTAAGGAAAAATTCCGCAAAAAAGGTGTAGGATTTCAGAATATTCAACTTCAATCACAAATTTTATCTATGTCCTATATCACATTTATTTTGCTATTTTAACAAATTGTTTTTGAATCATATTATTGCAGTCAATCCCATGAAAGTTATTGGCATGTTATAGATGACTGGATATCCCAAAGCTGACAAGAATTAAATTGTGAATTTTTCTTAATTAAAATAAGCTTTCATTTCCATTATGCCCTGAAAAATGCAAGTGCCAAAATGGCAGGTCAGGGAATACGGAATGGCACTCAAATTTGATCAATATAGTTGCTGGCCAAGAATTGGCTTCCGGGCCAAAAACTTGCATTACATGTTCCCAAATACTAATTGGATGACAAATTTTGTGACAATGTGAGCCTCTATTTCGCAATTAATATTTCAAAATTACACGCTAAATTTTTCTTTTTTTTTTTTGGCGTCTTAGTTAACAGTATGTTGGATCATGATGTGGAGTAATGATGTAGCAATATTTTAATGAATAAACTTTTCTTTAATGTAACTTTGAATGCTCCAATTTCACCTTAAATACTTCCTACAAAAATCATCATGATAGAATGTCAATCTCAATCCACCAATTAAGAATAGCCAACGAAACACATCGAGAAGAATATTATTTTTCATAAATTTTTCAAAAGTCCTCAGAGATGGCCACTAGTTGCCAAAAAATTGCCAAAATTACTTACTATGTTTTTCTGCATCATGTGCTCCAAGTGTAAATTACAAAACTTTAGTTTCTCTGTCTCTATAAACTAATCTAAGTTAGAAGAATTGTTGCATTGAACTGTAAATTAAACTGCTATCATTAATTTTCATTTATTTGTAAATAAATGTGCCAAAACTTGCACAATTCTTGAACAAAATTGTCAATGGAGTCCACCGGAATTCATACAAGAAGGTGGAGCAGATCGAGAGGATTGAAGGGAGGGCCATGAAGAAAGAAAATTAATTAAAGTTGAAATTTTCCTATACAATGACTTTTCATATGTGTATGAGGAAATTCAATCAAACAATAAAATTTCCTAAACTCAACTTTTCCAAAATCATAATATACATCATTCGAATTTGTGAAAAAAAAAAAGGGTTTTCCTAACTAGTGTTAACCAATGGATACTAGTTAACATACGTAAAATTTACCTAACTTATCATGTATATATATACACATACACATACTAACAATTATTACCGTCCCTTGTATTTATATACTTTCCCTATTTAATCTTACTTACTCTCTCTTATATTTATTTATTTTCCCTAATTGATTTTATATTTCCAAAAATGTAACACGCCCGTTAGAAAGACCAAAAAAATACGATGCGGTATTTCTCTTATTTGGACATCCACATGGCAGGTTTTCAGAAAGTAACCATATCAAGAGTGATTATCACCTAAAGTTACTCTTTTACTTGACCATAGCTCTAAGGGAAACACCAGTTCAGTTTTGATTTCGATTATGCTCTTGGACTAGTATAATTTGATGCAGCAATCTTTAATCTGGAATCTAGGCATCTAATCCATTTGTTAATTAATCAGCTGGCTGGACAATCTTAATCATTTCATAGTCCATCACTTTGTGATGCTTAATCACCTGGTTTTCATTTTGTCATCAACGTCTGAGTCTCTCTCTTTACTCGCGGGGACGGCCTCTTTGGACGATGTCACAAATTTTTGCAGTTCTTATACTTGTGATCCTCATGATTTCCAGCAATTTCAATTCAATAGTATACCAAATTTTGTCTCAATTCTTGCCTTATTTAAGTCACAGATAAGTTTATAGGAAATTTTGAAAGCTGACTTTTGATTTTTTGTTTCCTTTTCTCTTGATTTAATATCTATAAATTTTCTTTACTGATCATATACTTCAGCAAGTCGTAGTTGATGATGCCATATATAGAAAAGGCTAGGCTGGAAAGGACACAAAAGAAATGTATGTTTAAAAATTTTCACCGACTTTTCCCCTTGAAATTTCACCGACTTTGGCTAATCAATACCAGTCCACAATGCTAATGCTAATCATTCATCTCTCTACTTGCAATGCTAATCAATACCAGTCCACAAAGTTGAAGCAGAGAAAAGGGGAAAGTTTCAAGGAATCTCCACAAAGTTTGGAAGCTTATCATTAGTCTGAGCAACTTCTTTGGTAAAAGCTTTTTGGTTTTCCAGCATTTCAAGGTAACCGGGACTAATTATCAGCTTTTTTTTTTTCTCCTTTATTGGGGTTCATGGTCTATAGTTTTCTGTCCTTGAAGTGTTTTCCCATTTTAGCTGCATAATTCTCAATTCATATGCGAATTGATTTCAAGTCCGAATGGCCTGTCAATGTCCCAAGGGATTTTGTGCAGGATAGACTCTTAACAGATTGGGAATTGGGCACTGAATGGGATTATCTCAAACATATCCAACAACTAATGGGAATATTTGAGTAATAATTGGGTACCCAATGGGACAATTTTTTTTTTTTTTTTTGACTTTCGTTCTGTAACTCTCAACAGTTCAATCCTGATGTTCATATGGACTTAGACCTTTTTTTTACATAACAATGCACATGCACGTCTTCTTCAGATTCCAATTATGTGCAAAGACAAAAGAGTGAGATTGGATTTGGGATGAGGAAAATTCAAAGCATGATGTGTTCAAGCGTTCGGTGAATTTATTCATAGGCCGCACTTTGTGGATTTAAAGTTTCTTGATCATTTCAGTGATTCAAAATTCCAAGTTTTTCTTCGAAATTTTACAAACATTGTATGAACTAATCTAGTTTTGCCAGTTGAAGAAATCTTGATGAGCTTGCATTGCATAATTATTGGATTTTTTTAAATAAACCTTTTTTTTTTTTTTTTTTGCAAGGGGTCATAAACTGTACTAAGCAAGGGCTATGTGCATACTAACCCTTTTGTGTATTAAAAAAAAAGGCTTCATTAAAAGTAAGCTACTTAGTTACAAAACGTTGGGTAGTCAGATTTTCTCTTCAATTTTAATTTTCAGATCTGCTTCAAGTTGTTCCATGCATCTTAGTTTAAAACATTCTTGTATTCTCTATTCCAACAAAGTCATCTTTAAAACTATTCGGAAAAGCTCTGGTAGAAAAGAAGGTTTGCTTGTGTATTAGTTTTTACCATCTTTTATTTTCTTAATTTTATCCTCCTAAAATTTTGACTACTTGAACAAAAAACAAAAGTCAACAATAACTTGTCAAATTATTGAGTAAAGTGAGGTTCTAAAAATAGCACAAGCTGTAGTTATATTTAATTTGATGAAAGATTCAAACTTGAAACTTGTTTTATGGAAAAGATGGAAAAGGCTAGCAACTTTTATGAGGGGAAAATCAAATAATAAAGGCGTTTGTTTAAAGTTCTGAATTTTAACATGGTTAGATTACGCGTTTGACGGGACATGTTTTCTAAAAATGCCTCCTAGTAAATGGTTTTTTTATAGCTCACTTGGGACTTGGGGTGACAAAAGGATATAAAAGAAAAGATTTGTAAAAGAAGATGATTTATGATGATCGTGAGGACGCTCCCAAACAAAAAAGAAAAAAATCCCTCTACAAAGTTTGAAATTAGGGAGAAACATTATATGACATCCTGAGAAGGATTGAATTATTTTCTATCATAAAAATGCAAGACTCAAACAATTTTTTTTTTTTTGAAATACAGTTGGAGTTTAATAGACGCCCACTCCTTTTAATAGTAGCCTACTTGTGTATTAATAAAAGACAATAGAGGATAAGATAGATCAAGGTTGGATTTGACAAGCAACTTCTGGGCCTTGCGGCAAGAAACTTAACTGCGAAAGTGAAAAATGGTAAGTAAGGAGCTCATCGACTTTTGGTCTTAGTTTGTGGACTTGTGGGCTATTGCTGAATTTAAAGAATCTTTTATAGATCCGTTGTATCATGAAAGAAATACTTTGCTCCACGAGTTCAGCTGGTAAATCTATCGTGTTTTGTTGAAACTCGTATTTGACTTTCAAGCCTTTCATTTTTACTTGTACGTCTTAGGTTCACTTGAAATATGATCATCAAGGAATAATGAAAAAAAAAAGTTTAAAAATTACTTTTGTTGTTTCATTGAATCAATATAGAAAAAGAGCACTACCTAATTAATTGGAAATGATTTCTATGTAATTACAAGCATTCTCAACCATATTTCCTGTAGCAACAGATTTCAAGCCAAAGCAGAAGGATCTTGTTAGGAATACCGCAATCCTTAATCTGGACTTCTAATTAATCTTATTGTTAATTAATTGATTTATCGGCTGGAGAATCTTAGCAATTTTATACCAGGTTTCTAACCAGTTACCGAGTTTCTTCCCATGACTTCATTGGACAATGATTTCATTGCATTACATAGAAGGGAACAACCGGAGGGATTATTGAACCGTTTCTTGATTGAAAGATGAAAAATCAGGCGGACGAACTAACTGAACAAAGCCGGCATTTTAACGAGAAGAATGAAAGCCCCGAAAATCAAGAGAAGTTGGAAAACCATAATTGATGATAAAATTAATAGTACTGTTATTTGGATGAACGTCGAAGTAGGGTTTGATCTCCTTCAAGATACATGGCAGTTTTTTTTTTGTGTTTTGTTGGTTTAATTTTGTCTTTTGGTAACTCTGTGAGAGTTTTATCAAGAGGAAAGAGTTGAGGTGAAACCTACGACATAATTAGTATCAAAGCTATTTGTTTTCTTCTTTTTTCTATTTGTTTAGTGATATGTTCCTGTAAATTAAAAAAAAAAGGAATAATTACTTTACCAAAATTTTCTATGGGGTTATAAGATAAATATGCACCTCTATCTATATATAGTTTTTTAAGATGTGAATGCTGTATTTATCGAAATATGCCTTGTTTGAATTGTCACTTTTTTAAAAAAAATTCATTTTTTGTGAACACATTTCTCACTTATTTTTTTACCTTCCATACATCAAATCTTTAAAATACATTTGTTTACAAAATTTTCAGAAATTAGCAATCCAAATTTTATATTTTCCCAAGAACTTGGTGTATGTGAGGTGAGGTTTTCGGCCCCATTTGGCAAGAGAGTTTTTTAGATGTTTGTCTAAAACTTTACTGTATCTTACTGTAGAAGTTTTTTAAAAAATTTTTAAAGTGTGTTTTTTTTTTGAATATTTTGAAGTGTATAGTTTAAAAACATTGAGAAGTTTTTTGAAGTTATTGTAGCTAAAGTTTTTAAAAAATTTGTAGCAAACAAACTTAACAAAAAATTTGGCTGCCAAACAAGGCTAGATTGTAGTTCAAAAGGTATATGTGTGTTTTATCTATGCACTGTATTTGAATTTAGATATTGGAGGTTGTAGAGAGGGTAATGTCTATGTCACATAACCATTATGTTGTAAATTAATTCCAATTATACATTTTGAAAGAGGGGATGTATTATTTAAGTTTATCAAAATGTAGGTAAATTAAGGTTAATTATAGGGGAAAAGATACTACGTACCAAAATGAAAACAACGAATTAAGACCGCAAAAGTCTCAATCATGAGCAAATAAATTCTAGACTATATTCTAATATTTCGGATAACTAATTCAGTAATTTAATTATCTTGCACATGTTACGAAGTTTTTTGTTGTGCTAACTTATTAGTGCAAAGTTTTTTTCTCTTTCCCTTTGGAACTTTTCCCTTGTTTCCCTTTCCTTCTTAGTCTTTGTCAATGTGTCAAAGGTTCGAAATTAGTTTTCCACGGATGAAAGGCTAGCTTTTCTTGCTAAGGATGGCAACGGGGCGGGGTTGAGTCTCCGCCCCTGTCCCGCTGCCTACTAATTCCCTCCGACTCTCGTTCTGTGCCCCACCCCGCCTCGCTTCCCTTGTTGGAGCACTTGTGGGACTAATAAAAATTTGTTATATAATTTTATTATAATTAAATTTTAGCAAATAATCAAGTACTAAAATATCAACACATCACCAAGTTATTATTCACTGTAATTTTACAATTGAAACTCCTAAAAACAATCAACCAAATTATTTGAATACAATCCAACATGATGAAATAAATACAATTAAAGTAGTCAAGTTTTCACTTTTGGCACAAATATAATCACTAATTCATTATTGTGCTTGTGTTTTTTTTTTTTTGAGAAAAAAGTGTTATTGTATTAAGTGTAATTAGGAATTTAATATAACTAATTAATAATTTCTATTAGTAGACATATATAATTATTAGTATAATTGATAAAATTAATTATATTACATATATTAATATACATTATATAATACATATATCTAATAATATCGTTATCATAAGTTTGTAACTAATTAAATTAAATATTATATATAATTATATACATATATATATTTTTATTTATATATATATATTTTTTAGCGAGTGGCGGGGTAGGGGATAGAGCAGGGCCTACCCCATTTCTAAACCGGGGGAAAAAATTCCCTCCCCCCGACCCCGCCCGCCCCAATCCACATCCCCATTGCCATCCTTATTTCTATCTCCGTAGCTATAGGGAAAATGTTCTAGGTAAAATGTACATAGCTTGAGTACGTACTTGGAGAGGCTGCCTGGTTATTTACATACCAGTCTCATACTACGGCTGTTTAAGAGGATTCTTGTAATCTAAACTTGCTTCATATTGCTATTTTATTCAAGAAAATGACAATTTTCCTGAACAACAACAGAGACATTTCTCAACCCAAATTGAGTGTCTTGCCGTTTAGATTTCAACGGTATGTGCTTCAGTTGGTATAAAAGTGTTTGGAATATTGTAGATAACCGTTTTTTATATTCAGACTTGTAAATATATGAGGTTCTTCATCCGCTTGGGGCCTTGACCGTTCTTTGATGCTTATATATCAGTCCGAGTCCTGTCACGCCCTAGGCACGTATGCCCAAGACGCGACCTGACTTTCAGCAGCCAAGTCCAATTATTTGATTTTCGTTCTCACTAATTCAAAATGGATATTTTAAATTAGATTTGAATAATCACACTCTATTTGTGTATTGTATTAGTTTATAACACTAACTTATTCGACGTGAGATGGGGCATTACATTTTTCCCTCTTTTTTAGGTTTTGAGTCCTCTGACCCAATCTCATCTCATGCAGAGACTACGGAAGATTCGCTTCGATATCATAATGTCACACCAAAATTGGAATCTCAATATCCAAGTCCAATTATTTAGACTCCGTCCTTGTTTGCTCCAAACAAATATTTTAAGTTGGATTTGAATGCTCAAATTCTACCTATGTAATAAGCTTATTCTACACACACACACATATGCCAAAAAATTACAAAGAGCGTATATATCTTACCTTACCTATGTAAAAGTGGGGATGAATATATAAACAGTAATGAACAGTTGCAGTGGTTCGGTTATGTTGTTGCTTCTGTGAATCGCAGGGGTGTTGGGGTCTTTTGGTGTTGCCTGGGTTGGGCTTCTTTAGAGATCAGTGATGCCCATGTGGAGCGGTGGGCTTGTGTATATATAAAATCGCTACATAATCTTTTTTCTAATTTTCTTTTTCAATCTAAAGTTACTCATTTCTCACAGTATGAAGATGCCTGCATTTTTATAATGTCAACTCGTTACATAATCATCTGCTTCATACCTTTTTTTCTTCCGACCTAAATCTTTTGCTTCATATTTGCAACTTGTCCAGAATATAAAAGGCAAAAAGATTCGCCCTTACACCTTTAGGATGTCGATTTCAAGTTTTGAAATTAATATAAACAACGTGAGAGTTTTTCCAAACCACAAGTAACGAAATGCTCAAAGGTCTTGTATGTCCCAAAAAAAATTTTGATTGGAATGGCTACAAATGTTCAAAGGTCTTGTATGTCCAAAAATAATTGTTTGATTGGGACGGCTAAAAGTGCTCGAAGGTCTTGCACGTCCCAAAAGAAAAAAAAAATCTATAGCCATGTTTGCTGATCTCGATGACTTGATTCTATTGCCTCCGTTTGTGATTTAGCTTTGCGTTTGGGGTTTGTTTTTCTTGGTTCAAAAGTTGGTTTTACTGCCTAGCCAGCGTCAAATATCTCAATTTTTATGATTTTTTTTCAAAATTTATAAATTTAATATTTTCTATTCTATAGAAACTCTTTTACACAAGTAAAATAGGATGCATGCTACGTATACAAAAGAGAAATTTGTATTTTGAAAAAAAAAATTATGTGTCATACATCCAAACCTATTAATATAAAAAAAAAATCCACTAAACATAAACTTATTTAGGAATAAGTGTGACTGAGTATCATAACCCTATTTATAGATAACTTTATTATTATTTTTTAGATTCCTATTTCAACCCATCATAGAAATATAAATTACCTTTAAATAAAGAACCACGTCTTATTAGATACATTAAAGTTCAAAGTATAATTGATCACTTTAATTGAATTTAATCTTATTGAACAGTCTAAGTCCAACGTTGGCTTAACGATGCAATAATTAATGCTATATTAAGAATGTTAGATCTAACTCCGTTTGGATTAGCTGTTTTTGGAGGTGTTTTTTAAAAACTTTACTGTAGCTGTGTATATGAAAAAATTTTTCTGTAAATGTTTTTTGGATTATTTTTAGAGGTATTTTTCGAATATATTTTTGAGTATTTTTATAATTTAGAATTTTTTTGGGGTTTTTCTTAAATATATACTGGCTCTGTTTCTATATATTAATATTTATTTATTTATATATATAATAATTTTTATTTCAATTTTGTTTTATAATATGTATCTTAATATATAGTTATATATGTATGTTAAATATGTATATTAATATAAACAAAATTGAAATATATATATTTATATATTTATATATAAATATATTTAAACAAAATATTAATATTTATATATAAATATATTTATTTATTTCAATTGATATAATATATATAATATACATATTAATATACATAATTGCAATATACATATTAATATTAATATTATATATATAATATAAAATACATAATTGAAATATACATATTATAAAACAAAATTGAAGTAAAAAATATTATATATATAAATAAATAAATAACTATTAATATATATAATATAAAACGAAATTGAAATAAAAAAATCTGATTACTATTTCTGATTTGAAAAACTCCATTACCGAATTCGAACCAAATTCGTATAATTTGAAATCGAAAATTTCAAATTGTTTTGTATATTTAGAGTTGTTTTTGATATTGTTTTTGAAGTTATTGTTGTTTGCTGTAACATTGGAGATGAAAAAATTATTTTTCAAAAAATGTTGAATACAAGCAGAGCTGATTTCAAAGGTCTTGTTTCTCCGTACAGTGAGGAAAAAACACACCACAAACATGACACAGCAGCAAAATAACGACTCTAGGTACCTGACGCATGGCGTCCGGGTAGGCAAAACTAGTCTATCTATCATTATGCTGAAAGTGAATGTGGACTGGTTATGGCATAATTTCCAGCAACTTGGTGGTCTTTTGTTCTGTGAGCTACGCGCGAACTTCGCGGAAAATGGTCCAGCCATCTGTGCACCCTTGGATTGCTTCCAATTCAAAATTTGACAGCTGATCATCATTTAGGAACGTTAGGTGCTTGGGTTGCAACGGTGGGTGGTGGTCGTACGAAGAAGTTATAGTGAGGGGACCTTGTTGCCGACTGATTTTGATGCATGCATGCATTCCTTCACACTGGGTTAATGAATGCAGCACGTACGTTCTTGGTAATGAGTATAGCTTTTTATTGATTTCTTGTCTTCCTTAGTGTGCTGGTCGGACCCGTGTCCTACGTGGGTATCTTCTTCAAAGGTAAGTTTTTTTTTTTTTTTTTGCCTCCTACTCATTTCTTGTCTTCCTTAATATACTGGTTAGAACCGTACGTTTGTGATTTAGCTTTTTATCATAGTTGCGCCGTGGGTATACCATGTGTTTGTAACATTGTCCATGTGATTATTACATTATCTTGACAGGAGATGCTTGGTTTGCTGCTGTTGTTGTGTTAAGCCGGAGTTAGTGAATTTGGATGCCCCATTCAGTTCACTAAACGGTGAAGGGACAATGCTTAGTTGGCCTTTACCCATTAGTTGTTTTCAATGTGATGTCACGTACTGATGAGAAAGATATGAACAAATGTATACGATAGCTTCCTATATGGGCCTTGCACTCAAAGAATAACCCTGATTGATCTCAACGAATGGAGCATTTTTTTGGGTAAAGAAAAGCCAAAGATTGGTATTGATTGAACAGAGCTAGGTAAGTATAAATTTCAGACAATATGACCCTCAGGAACTATTTGATTCTTGTTCCACTAACTTCTGTTGAAACTTGAGAAAATAGCTACATGAAAATGAGATTCTCATTGTGGATATTTTCACACGACGGAAGTTATAGGAGTTAGGAATCACATTACGAAATCAAAGCAGGCAGCACAATCTAGTGCTTAGCAGTTCGGTAATATTTCTTGTGAATTGTGACCATAGTCTTCAACCATTAAAAGGAAATGGTAAAGAACTCTCTGCCATATTTCAGTAACGCCCGATTTGATGAGAGGCAAGATTTGAATCATTGACCTTTCACATTACCAAGACTTGGCAGTGACCACTCATCGCCCAATGACAATATTATGCATGGACAGTGCTACAGTGCCTATAGTTATGGTAACGATGGTAGGGAAACCTACTATTACAGGTTTCTATTGTCTTTAGTGACAAATCGAATTTTTTAGCGACTTTTTAAATATTATATTAAAATAATTAATATTAACTTTAGTAAGTTTTTAATTAAAACTAGTAAGTATATGCCTGAAAGATAAGTTTTAGTCAAAAATGAAAATTTACTCTTTCAGTAATTTAATTTACTTATTATTTGACAAATGTTACTTTTGTTTAATTTAAACTTACAAATACTAAAAGTAAAAAATTGACATATTAAAGTAAGAAAATAATCGGTTTCTGAAAACGGTTTGGGTTTCCGCATCTCTCTAAAGTTGCTTCCCTTCTTTTTATTATCTTCCCAACTCGAGCCCGTGAACCTTCCTGGCTGCTGCAAACTCCATCCACCGGTCGATAATGGCGGATTCATCTGCTCCCAGATCAAAACACACCCTGAATTGTTCAATCATCGGGCCTTGATGTGAAACCACCACTTGATTCACCCAGTCTACATATTTCCTCTGTTCAATATCAAACTTCTTTTCGTCACTCCAAAGAAGCACTCTGGTCTCCACGTCATCAAAGTCCAAACAACCCCCGTAAGACTTCCATAGACTGTGAAACTGGCGGGATACATCACTTGTCCTTGCAGCCTCTTTCATTGACAAGTTTGAAAATATATCCATCATAATTGTATCCGGCAAGGTACTCGTCAGATCCAAAACCATCTCCTCCATTCGCCTTCAAATTGATACTCTGGCGGCAGACCTAATCGCCTTCCGATTCTGTTTCAATCGGACTTGCAACAGTTGCAGCAGTGCGACGCAGTCAAACTAGCTGCTTTGTTAATGACAGTTAAAGCTAAATATGCTTTATAGATAGCACAGGTTCAGGAGAAAGGGTTTCCCCCCTATGCAATTATTGATGATACGGGTACACCTCTATCTAATACTATGTATCGATCGTACTTCGAATTAAGAAATTTAAAAATGCGGATTATATGCATTACTGCACTTTTTTATGATAATTATTGTGTAGTGTTTTACTGAGTGATCTCATCTTTAAAGCACAATGATTTTGATGCCAGATTTCAATTTTACTGTTACAAGTAGCGTCTCCTGTTCTGCTCTATGATTTGGAGTGAACTAATTTGTCGTCTCCAATCATCCATTGCACTTATTGCAAATCATTAGTCACTGTTTAATTAGCAAAATTTTGGTTGTCAAATCGGTTTTTAAGAGCCAGGGGGCGCACATTAATTGGATCAATATGGAGATTTCTCGGCAGCAAGTTTTCATCACATGTTAGTATAGATTTTTCTATGTAGACTGTATGCCAGAGAGTGATTGTTTTAGTTTGAACTTTCCTCCTCTTGGTGAAATCCTTAGAATCTGCAGTTTGTTTGGCTACAATTACATGACTGGTCGATACACCAGCACTTTTTTTTTTTTATGTATCCTATCAGACAACAAGGATTCTCCCTCCAATATAGAGTTGAATCTGTGAGCCAGCTTAATCTGCATCTGCTAACCGACGATTTTGTGCCTCATTCCAGGTGTGGATTTTAAGATCAAGCTGCTCACTGTTGGCGGGAAGAAGTTGAAGCTTACAATTTGGGATACCGGTAAGCAGATCCTATCATTTATAGTTTTGCTAACTGTTTATGGTAGCTTTCCGAATTCTCTTTATGAAGTTCTTTTGTGCAAATATGATGATACACCTTTACTTTTATTTGTTTTTTTTTC
Organism: Coffea eugenioides; assembly: GCF_003713205.1. NCBI lineage: Eukaryota > Viridiplantae > Streptophyta > Magnoliopsida > Gentianales > Rubiaceae > Coffea > Coffea eugenioides. The sequence goes on from NC_040039.1 coordinate 39,040,831, forward strand.
CTATCATAGGCTCAAGTGGTAAATCTCTTTGGACATAGAACTAGCTGTAATTTCACAAAATACAGCAGGACATTTTGCGCTTTACGTAGTACAAGTCAAATGTTTGTACTTTCTCTACTGTTCTCAACATGCCGTGCCATCCTAATTAACATTTTCCCCAGAAGTTGTTATTATATGTAAATCTTCTTATCTGTCAGAAGGTTTTGTCTTGCCATCGCAGCTGATCATGCAACTTCTTCCTCCTTAAGATTAGAAACTGACAATCAGTCCTACTTCACCATGATCAGACCCAATTTGGGTTTGTATTCCTCTTTTTCCTAGTGCTGCTAATGGATATTTATTGTTGGGATCCTTGATTCATGACTTAAAATAAGCTTAGCCTCCTTTTTCATAAATAATCCAAGCTACTACTTTCTGATGATAGTACGCCCCTCTGGCTATTTATTTCCACTGTCCTATTACTGCATATTTTGTTCTCCGTGATCTGATGGGGCTCATGACACCCTTTGCAGCTGGACAAGAGAGGTTCAAGACCTTGACAAGCTCATACTACAGAGGTGCTCAAGGGATCGTTCTTGGTATGTCATGGATAGATCACTATAGATTCTTTCATATTTATGAAGCCTTTTTGTCATCCTGCAAAATAAGTTATTCTTTTAAGACGTGATTGATAAGATGAGATTTTGTTTATTTAATTGCATTATCATCATTCTCGGATTTCTGGTCAATTTATGGACTACTGTTGCTTAGAAAAACAGAATACACATAATCATGCTTTTAACTTTTGAGCATTGGCCATTTTTTAACATTGCTGAACTCTATGCAAAATTTGCTGTTTCTCTTGACGGAGAATTTATTTGATCATTTTCCTTTTGCAACATGGTTGGTAAGGTTCCTTCATGCATGTTTCTTTGTTTGCTTTAAGAACAGACTGCTGCCATCCCAGTCCACAGTCCAGAGTTTTTCCATTTTGTGGGAGACTCTTCCCAGTTGAGTAATATGAAGTTGTCCCAACTGCTAAGATTATCTGAGAAAGGTGCTGTACTTAGGAGTTTTAAGCTTGCCAGCATAAGAGACAATATAACTAGGAGATGATACTTACAACCACAGGAATTAGGGATGCCCAGAACAAGGCTTTCCAACCTGAGTTGAAAAACTTTTTCCATTTAATATATGAATATACATACTAAAATGGACCTAAAGCTCAAGTAGAATCATTAAATATTAGTGAAAAAAGAACAAAATACTAGCAGCATATCTGTTATTGGAAAAGACACCTACCACTGACATTTAAGAGCAAGAAAACCACAAAAGACGCCCATAACACTGGACTGCCAACATTTTCAAGCAGTCAACAAATAAGAGCAGATATTAGAATGTTACATCATGAAGACATAGAAATCGTTTACGAAATTAACGATCATTACCTGACTCCCACCACAGTCTTGAAATCATCCTCTAATGACCTCTTTATGTACTTTTGAAAGTTAAATTTACTTCCAGGAGCTAAATGAACCTGCAGATGCATCAAATAAATTTTAAGGGATGATAATCCATGGAGGATTTAAAATTAAGTACAGACAAACAAACAAGTACTTCATTGGAAACTTACACTAATAAATCCATTGCGCAATGTCAAATAGTCAGATTTACTGACGGAGTGGAAAAACTGTCTGACAAAGCAGCCCTGCAGGAGTGAAACATTAGGATAAGCTTGCAAAAAGAAAAAGAGATAATGTAACAGTCATTGAAACACATATCCAACAAGCATATAAAAGTGAGTCAGAATGAATAAGCCCAAGAAAGTGGTACCTTATCATACAAAGCCTTTACTGAGCCAATACTAGCAAATTTTGAATGTGGGCCAACAAGTTAAAGACTCATTAATACCTCAATCACTTTTATATTTACTGAAAAGAAATACTTCTTACAATGTAAAAGAAGATCGGTATACTGGTCCAGAAACTGGTGTGTGCTCTCACGAAAGATGTTTCATGAGTAAGCCTAAATCTTGTAGGATCTGCTGATTCAGAGGGTTCATTATTAATGCGGTGACAAACAGACAGTGAAATCGAAGTTACACTTGGCAACATTATATTTTCTAGATCGTACAGTAGCATACCATTTGAAAATTCATAATGATGCGATGAAGTCTCCTGCTCCCAATCCTTCGAACCACGAATCTGACAACCATAATTCGACCATGAGCTCTAATCTGGTCAAAGGTATTGGAAGCAATGGCATTTCAACTACAAAAGATTAATCATTGAAATGGACATACAGGAGTGGGAGACATAAATTGCTCCTAAATCTAATAATGTTCCAAGGACAAATGTTGTCTTGCCTGATGACATGTTAAAATAGACTAGAAACTGGAAATATTCAGAAGTAAACAATATTTTCTGTGACATTCATCAACTACATTTTTTAAATGGAAAAGCAGAGAAAACATTATTAAATACTTAATTAAGTAAGATGAATCAAATAAGCTAAAACCACCTGTCCCATGATATCTTAAAAAAACACTCTCCTTCTAAACGTTGCATGAAATTTGGATCCACAGCAACTGCCAAGTGGGCATAACCTGAATTACCTTGAGTCTTCCTAGAGCCATTGTGACAGCACTATATATCACGTGAAAGACAGCTAAAAAGAATATGAGGATGTGTAACTGATGCAGTCCATCAACAGATATCAGTGGTACTCGCCCCTTGTTGAATATTGTCAGATTAGTTTGCAGTAGAGCCTTATACATGCAACTATCTCATGATTTAGGGAGACCCATGCATAAAAATCTCTTTATCAAACAAAATAATCTCGTCATGAAGGAAAATCTACACTCTAGGTGTGGATGGGTTTAAGCGTTTAGGCAAAGGGAAAAATTCTGAAAAGGGCGTGCTTGGAGGCCAAATGCACAAGGAAAGTTTAACTTTGGAGTATTCACTATGAAGGGTATTTTTCCTGATTTCTGTATAAAACATACAATTACATTTTATAATGAAGCTAGTGAAAGTGCCCTTTATAAAAAGTAGCAGAAACTTGCGCATTCTCTACGAAATAAGGCTCTAGGGGTAAGTGAGAGGGATGGGAGGGAGTGCAAGTGAGAGGTCTCGGGTTAAAGCCCCCTACTCGCACTTAAACAAAAAAGCTCCAGGATACCAGTTTTACTAATTTTCCCTGAACTAAAAGCTATTTGTAAATATATCATGGTAATCAAGAAACAAAGGGTGCAAATCGAGTTCCACACAAAGATAGGAAGCAAAGATTAATTTACCTGACACAATGCAAAGAAAGAACAATCAGACAAAATCAGCAACCAAATTAAGATCTCCCTCATGAAGGAAGGAAATTATAAACAAGAAGAAGGAGAAGAGGCCATCCACTATATCTAGAAATCAAAAGCACCATTGAGCAACATTTTCTTTCAACCATTTGTGTCTGCAAGAAAGTTGTAAATTTTCTCTAAATCTGCTTAAAAATACAAATTGGGCCTCAGATGATGAATTTTTAACTAGGAAAATGTAAAAGAGAAATGAATAATTAACTATATTTTTATTTTATTTTATGTTCACTTTTTTAAGCAGGGGAAGGGTGGGATTACTTAGCGAGGAGGGGGAGGGGCATTTGAACCCAAGAACTTTAAATCTTGGGGCCTCAACCTTAGCAACTAAACCTAGGCCTCCTCGGCTGAATAATTAACCATAAAATTCAAGAATCATGGAGAGATTGTTAGTCTATTTCCATAACCATCAACTATGTATTGAGTTTGTCTGCATCTTAAGGGAGATATTAAGGATGCATACGTACAGGTAAGTTTACTAGCTTGACTGATCAATGCTTGAAAATGAAAAAGACACTCCTAAAATGCTAAAAACAAGTATAAACAACAATAGAAAAAGGATGTGGTATTGTGCAAATATGTTATTTCATCTCATCAACAGAATAGAGATGATTTTGAATTAACTCTAAAAGAAGGCAGCTCTTGCTTATTTTCAAATGAATCTGTCAGATAGTTGAGTAACATCATGAAGAACCTGATCAATAACATCCTCTTCTGTTGTCCTCTAAGGATAGAACAACAAGAGAAAGAATTATCTCTTGAATTGCATTTTGTATTGAAAATTTTCACAGTTTTTGTGACTCCTATTGGTTGGGAAATTCTGACATGTGAAAGGCATATAGAAGCATCTTCATTATCCCATTCTCCTTGGTTTATTCAATGTATTATTAAAGAATATTCATGCATGTTGACTTCTAAGAAACATCAATTCTTCAACAGTGCTTTAAAATTTTTGTCGATTTCCTGAAAGGCAATGGCTTATATTTCAAGTTTTATTACTGTTAAGGTTTGTATTTGTGTATGTGTTAAGCGTTAAATGGTGTTACTATACAGCATTTCTTTGGTGAATATTTGGTATTATGAGATCTTCTCAATTTTGGCTAACTTTTCTAGGCATTGTAAATAATTTTCTAGTATTTTTATTGTGAATTTGGCCTAATTATCAATCTTAGTTCCCCATATTATTGAGATATGAAGTATGCTTTTGTATTAGGGTAAAAAACAAAAGAGCCACCTGTGGTTAAGCGAATATACGAAAAAGCTCATTGTAGTTTTGAAACATACAATTCAGCATCTCATAGTTTGAACCAAATTGGAGAGGTGATAGAAATTGTCAAAACTAATGTGGATAGATAAAATGACAAAAATATCCAGATGTATATAAGGATAAAATGCAGAAAAATCCCCTATGGTTAAGCCAAATTACAGAAAAGTCCATTGTGGTTTCAAAATATATAACATTTATCCCTGTCATACATAAAATAGTTGTTCTAGATTGATTAATATCTGTATGTGGGATAGCACCATAATTACAAAAAAAATCACAGTCATCCTCTTTTGATGGCTTTGTCGACCTTGACAATTTTTACTTTCGCTTTTCATGAACACTTACAAATCTTATACTAGTATCGTAGGGTCTAGTTTTGCTTGCTGACTCGAAAGTTTGAGAAAGATATAAGTAACTATTTTGTCAAATTTTCCTTCACTTTATACAAAAAAAAAAGTAGACTCTCTAAATTCTTACTTTAAGTTCTTAAAAAAGACTCTAAGATAATATTATAATAGTAAAAACCCAAATTTAAAACTTTTACCATATCCCAAAAGTAGTGTACATAAGACCGGCGGTTGATTTCTATCAAGAATATTTACTCTTTTTCTAATATATTTCCTGAAAGTTTCGAATTAAATCCAACGTATATGTTTCGAAGCTATAGAGGGCTTTTTTATAGGTTAAGTTAACCACTAAGGGCTTCTCTATAAGGGGTAAAATAGGTATATCAAATGAAAATTAATTATAAAAATTGCTTTAAGGTACTATTAGTTGCAAAGCAAGCGCATGTGCCTCAAATACTTAGGAGTTTTAACGATTTTCATCATCTTTCAATTTAATTCAAATCACGAGATGTCGGATTGTATGTTTTGAAATCACATGGGGCTTTTCTATATGTTTGCTTAACCATAAACGACCTTTTTATTTTTTACCCTTTGTATTATTGCTTGTGCTTTTATGTTTAGTTTATTACATTGAGCTATAGTCTGCTGGTTTTCGTTACCTAGTAACCGGGGGTCTTTACCTAAACATGTCGACTTTTGCATAAAAAGTAATGATAGCTATGAGTATTTGATTCTTTAGCGATGAAAACTGAGTTACTAGGCTGTTTTATTTGGGAGATATTGGAGTTCGCATCAAAAGATTTGAATGACTGAGAATTAAGAATTAATCTTTGGGTATGGGTTAATCTTTGGGTTCCAATCTTTGGGTATGATCAACTTGAGTATAGATTGCGTAGGAGTCCAAAGTTGTAATATTTTCATTTGTATTGCAAAGAATTTAAGTAAAAATCTCAGAAAACATACATCAACACAAACATTGACGTGATAGCCTCTTTGACTGACATGATAGCATCTTTGACTTGATAGCTTCTAGCATCATGCTGAAAATGGAAGAAATGACAGCTCATGTAGATGAACTAGAACAGTTATCTAACAAATCGGCCAAGCTTGGTGGTGGTATAAGTTGGAGAACCATTGTTGATCGGCTTGACAAATTATCTTCTGATGAAATTCAAGTATTAACATTTGATTCCATTGAAGATGCCAGAGAATTTTACCTATGTCATAGCAAAATGGTCGGTTTTGGTATTAGAGAGCGGGATGAAAAGAAAGATCGGAAAGGTATTGTGACATACAAACGATGGGTATGCAACAGAGAGGGCTTTAGAAATAGCAAATGGTTAAATTTAGTTAACCGTAAGAAAGAGGCAAACGCCTTACGAGAGTTGGTTGTCTGGCAACTATAATTGTGCAATGGAACAAGGACATTCAGAAGTTTACGATTAAGCGGTTTAATATGGATCACAATCACCAATTGGCAAATCCAGAATTTGTACAATTTCTTCGATCACATAGGAGTGTCAACCCAGCAGACTTGGAGCATGCTATTTTGATGCATGGAGTTGGTATTCGAATTCCTCAAATAGTGGACCTTCAAGCTTACCAAGCTGGGGGCCACAACAAGATGGGATACACAGAAAAGGATCTACGAAATGCTGTTGACCAATTCCATAGAAATGCACTTGAAGTTGGTGATGCCTCTCAGGTGTTGGCATATTTGGATGGTCGAGCAAATGGTGAGCCAAATTTCTTTTACAAGTATGCCGTTGACGTGGAGAAGCGATTGATACGACTCTTTTGGACAGATTCTCAATCTCGTTTGGATTACCAATGTTTTGGTGATGTTCTTGTCTTTGACTCTACATACCGCACCAATGCTTATAGGAAGCCACTAGTAATTTTGGCCGGCGTAAATCATCACTATGTTACCACAATTTTTGGGTGTGCATTAATTGCAGATGAGACTGAGGACACATATAAGTGGGTATTGGAAACATTTTTGGAGGCCATGGACAAAAAGGCATCTATCTCAGTTGTCACTGATGGGGATGGTGCAATGAGAAATGCAATAAAGGCAGTTATTCCTTCTGCCCGTCACCGATTATGTGCTTGGCATTTAAAAAGAAATGTTGTTACCCATACAAATAAGGGGTTCGTTCTTGATTTCGATGTGGCTATGGACATGATTTGTAGCCATGAAGAGTTTGAGAGAATGTGGCATTTGCTAGTTGAGAAACACAATTTGAGAGATAACCAATGGGTTGTTGATTTATACAACAAAAGGGAAAAATGGGCTGCTGCATTTTTGAGAGGACACTTTTTTGCTGGAATGAAATCAACCCAAAGATCAGAGCAATTGAATGCTACGGCGCACAAGTACCTTCAATTCAAAATGCTACTTTACCCGTTTGCTCATCGATTTGAGCTATTTTTATCAAAAGTTAGGTGGAATGAACACAAGGAAGAATGTATCACAAGTCAGTCATCTCCTGTTCTAATTACTCATTTGAGAGAATTGGAAGGAAATGCTGCAAGCATTTTCACAAGAAAGATTTTTTTCAAGATTCGTGATGAAATTTCTGTTGAAGCCTCACTTCGCCTCGTTTCAGTTGTTGATCAAGATAAGGTGAAGTTATATACATTCACTGAGTACTTGCATCGAATTTGCTCTTGGCAAGTGGAATTGGATAAATCTGAAAGGACTATTATTTGTTCATGTAAGAAACTTGAGTCAGATGGAATTCCTTGCTCCCATGCGTTTGCAGTTATGAAAGCTGAGGATATGGACGAGATTCCTAAATCATGCATTCTGTTTAGATGGACTCAGCAAGCAAAGCCAGCCGAAAAAAACATATATTCTATTCAACTTGAAGATTCAGCAATTCAAGCAGCTCGATTTGGTGCTTTATGTGCATTAAGTAATCAAATGTGTTTTTATGCAGTTAAGACACAACAAGGATATGATGAAGCTAGAGAGTGCATTATAAATTCAACATCTCGTTTCAAAAATCTTTGGGTGAATGATGCGCCTCTAGTGCATAACGCTAAAAAAAAGGATAATATGATGGATGAGTCCATAAAGAGGAGTGACTTTGATGTTCGTGATCCAATTGTTGTTGCTACAAAGGGACAAAAGGCAAAACATTCCACTCACAAGCGAAAGCGACGACAATGCAAAAATTGCAAGTAATCGTCTACTCTTAAAATTGTCTTATTCTACGGTTAGAATAGCTTTTCAAAACTAGATATGAATGAGTAATGCTATTTTTGATCCACTCGTTGGATTGATGTTAGAAGGCCAAAAATGTCTGCTATATATGTACACTTCTTATTTTCCTTTATAAATTCATTCTTTATGTTTATGGATTGTGCTTGGCAATTTTTTTTCCGCAGGTAATTTGGACATGATAGACGAAAATGTACTAAAGTGTGCACAGATGCATATGAAACTCACAATTATGATGATGTTGGAGCACCCAATTATGTTGACAATGTAAATTCGAACCTGGTAGGCTCATCCTATGGCCTACTGCAATCAGATTCACGGCATGGATGCAATAAGGAGTTAATGGATAGTAACTGGTTTGAGATCATTCCTCCTGGTCAGGTAATATATAGCTTGCTTTTATTTTTGTGCCGAGACATGAAATATAATTGTGCTGTATTTGCATTTGAATAGGCATTAATGTGGGCATGCAATCCTTCATTAATCCAAAGTCATGTACGAAACACTAGCTTGTTAGGAGACGGAAATATTCAGGTACATTTTTTTCTTCTTCACGCCTAAGTTTTATGTTACCTATTTGCTATGATTATGTGTTGTTGTGGCCTTTTTTTAATACAAATCTTGTGATGGTTTTGTAGTGAATGAGCCAGATTTCAGCCAAGACCATTAAGAATTATGACATTCTTGAGAGGGTACAGATTTTTCAGATGGACTTTGCTCAAAAATTTTAGGATGATTTACGTTTCTTCGAAGGTAGTTTAATGTGTTTTGATTGTAAATCTGAACATAATCTCCTTAGTTTGCAATGATTGGTGTTTACTTGTTTTAATGTGAATAGTTTCAGCCTCCAAGTGCTCTTGCGTTTGTAAACCAGAAATTTCAATTCAAACTGAAGCTTTTGATAATGATATAAGAGCCCTTGGCGCTGGTGATCATATTCTCAAATCAAGTTACTTGCCTCTTGATTGTTTCAGTTTTCTGAACCCAAAGTCTTTGTGCTCTAAATTCAGTTCTTGGCCATGTAACACGAAACAATTTTCTCCAAGGTTGCAACACGAAACATTCGTTCTGTTTCCAAGAGGGTAATCACTTCTATTTCTTTTTCCCGTCTCTTTTGTGCTTTGCCCGGAGTGATAACTATGGGACTATTTTTGGTTAATTGAAGGGAATTTTTTCTTTTCATTTTTTATTGTAGTTTGGATTTAATTTTCTTCTTTGTTTGGTACAATGAATCTGTTCTACTTCTAGCATCTTAGCTCAATCTGTTTTTGTGTAACTACATCTCATAGCATTCTTAATTATTGGTAAATGCTCAAGTAATGTTCTTTAATTGTTTGTGTTAGTAAAATAGAGTTCTTTCCTGCGTTCATATATGGTTCCTTGGTGTTTCTGGTGAAGTAATGACTTGTGGGAAAGGTTCCCTTTTCTAATCTGGGTATAGATTGTATATTCCGGGTGTTATGTGTACATCAAGTTGTCACATACAATAACACTAAATACTCAGATTTGGATTGGAAGGCATTTTCTGTAAGGTTGATTCAGGAAATGAAAACTTAATGCTTCTTTTTTCTTTGTGGAAATAATGTGTATGCTTCTTTTTTCTTTGTGGAAATAATTGGATGCATGGAGAATTACTTCAAGTTATGTTTATTGAACGCTTAGTCCTGACAATTGGCTTGTTCAATCTGAAGTTTTCTTCTTTCACTTCCAATATTCAGTGGCTCTTTGTTTACTTTTTCTTTACTATTGCATCACAGACTCACAGTTGTATGTCTTCCTATGTTATCTAGAATCTTTTAGAGATTTGCATCTAGCCCGCATTTTCCACTGTTGACGTTAAATGAAAGGAGAGTTTGCCATAGAAGATAAAGTAGTGAAGCTGTCGAGCTTGTGTAGTTTGCTCTGCTTCTGAGAAGTTTTGATGCCTATGTGCTCTGGACTAGTGATTGACGAGTTTCAGTCAGCTTTTTGTTGCACTGATTACAGTAGCCAGTTGAATGTCAAAAGGGAGATTTAAAAAAAAAACTCAGATTTGGATACTTTTCTTAACATAACTAGTTGGACTAGTCTTTGTGTTTAAACCTGAATTATGTAATTGTCTTGCCATAAAAGTGTGTACTAAGCTTTGATGCTAGGATATAAGTTGAACTTAGTGATAAGTAGGGAATAAACACGGACATCATCTCATAAGTTTGGAATATGATCTATGAACTCTGTTTGATTTATGGGCTTTGGTTGCACGAGTTTTAGTTACACGGGCAATGTATTCATGTGACTTTCCAGATTTTATTCTTATGTAATTTCAAAGTGGTTGTCACATGGGTGAAAACAAATTTTGCAAAAAAAAAAAACCATAAATTGACTGGTCTGTATTCTTCTAATTAGATGTCATGGCTGATTACTGTGTAGGCGAATTGTCTATAGTTATAATATGTGGATATATTGCGGTGAAAGTTTGTATTATCGTAATGGATTATGACACTGTAAGTATTTATTTGCAGTAGCCTTTTTTTAATGGGTTGCAGTTCCATGGTTGATTTTGTGCATTAATTTAATTTAGTTGTATGGTTTGACAGCTTTAATTTCATAAGGATGATAAACTTCTTGCTTTTGTTTTACTCAAGTGTTTTAGCATGGTGTGCTGAATACGTTTTTCAATCAAAGCTAAATTAGAGGTTCAAAGCAGTTGATTATCATGCTCTTTTCATTTCTATTGCACTTGTTTCTGAGCTTTTCTATTGCACTTTGCTCTCATGCAAAGTGCCTTTCTTTCTAATTACACAGCTTAAAAGTCATTCATTTATGTCTTTCTAAATATCATCTCTGGAAGATGTGTTTTTGGCTGTTCCCCATGTCTTAACCTTACTAGAAGTGGGGTTTCTTGTTTCCCCTCATTGTTGAATTATTGTCTTTTTTCTTATTTTGGGTTATTTAACTCATTCATCTTTGATGTTGGATTATTCAGTTATGAGAATACAGATATGGCTTTACACTATGGTGCTATGCTTAGAGAATGTATACGCCATCAGACTGTTGCACGGTGCAGAAAGTTAATCTTTGTTTTGGTTGTAATTTTGCTTATTTGATTTTTGGGCTTAAGTATTGGAAAGGGAAATAACATCATACGTTTGCCTCCTGTTTTTGGCTCTGATAATTTGACAGTAATCTTCTTTATGAGCTATTTTACCTATTTAACTTCCATATTCTAAAACTTGCCATCATTCACAGGTATGTCTTGGAATCGGAGCATATGAAGAAATTTTTTGATTATATTCAACTTCCAAATTTCGATATTGCTGCTGATGCTGCTGCAACTTTCAAGGTAAGGTGCTTCTGACTAAAAGCGCAAGAGCTGTTTTACTACAGAAAGTCCTTTTTCCTGTTAATGTGTAAAGCAAATGTATATAAGCTGTGCTTAGGCTAGTTTCCCTTCCTTCCATAGTTTGTTGTTCTTATTTCTTCAAGTGATTTGTAAATATTTATGTTGCTGGTTGAGCTTCATGTACCTACTAATGCTTCAAGTAGAAAGGTGCTACAAGCTATGTGCTTTGCTAGTCTTTTCTATAAAATTATGTTGGAAAAGAAATGTTGACCAAGTTTTATGTCTGGGATTGCAATTGGAGAGTAGTTTCTATAGCATTTGCTTAATTTTTATGCTGTTTACTCTTTTTCCACAATTGGCAATCCACCATTCTGCTGTTGTCTTGTGATAACTGTGCACTCTTTGACTAGTGATAGCAATCATTTGTAATTTCATCTGGGATTTATCAAGCATCAGGTTTGACAAGTTCGTCACATTGCAGGAACTCTTGACAAGGCACAAATCAACTGTAGCTGAATTCCTTTCAAAGAATTATGACTGGGTAAAGGATTTTGGTTTGCTGCATGCATATTCTGTTATCTCTCTCTGTTGCCCCCTCCCTCTCTCAGTGTGCCTGTGTGTCTAACAAATATCGAATGTACCCTATTTGGAGCTTCAACAAAAAGATTTTCTTGGATATTTTGTAAGTCTAGCTGTTAAAAGTTTTGTTATTGCATTAGTTTAATTTATGTTTTGGCATCAGGGATTCAGGATCACAATACTTATTCAGTTATTTCTACTTTTTGTAAGAAATTCAGTTAATTCTGGACCTCCCTACCCTGTGATGCTCGTGTTGTTGATCTGGCATGATATTATATGATTCTTGTGTAGCTGCTTTGACATGCTTGGGAAGCTTTTCTACTTGGTTGTCTAATAATTTCCTTAATAATTCTTCACCTTCTTTATTCTTTTCCTTAATAATTTCCTACTCATTATTTGAGTTTGTGATAAGTAAATCTAAGATTTTTTTCCTTTTCAAAATGCTTGTTACTTACTATTGTTATACTACTTTATGCAGACAAATGCTACTATGTCAGATTTTGTGCAAAATTCACAGCTACTAAGTGGACTCAAGAAGGATGAAGATAAAGCTTCTTTTTTGGCTCGTGAAGTGTTTTGGAAGTTTTTATGACTTTTGAGGCTCGGATGCTTTTTGTAAACTTGATTGACTTTGCATGAACAATTTGGGTTACACAGTACCACTTCTATTGTAGTATTTGTAGGATGACATTGAACTTAAACATTATATTTTGGTCCTTTGTAGCATAATGGATGCTTTTAGCTATTAATTAGCAGGCCTTTTATGGTTCTGTTGATTTGATGAATTGTTGGATTCCTTTTTAGTATAATGGATGCTTTTAGATATTAATTAGCAGGCCTTATATGGTTCTACTCTGATGTATTGTTGAATTGGTTGCTTTTAGGACAATCGTTTGTATCAGGTTTCATAGTGACAATATATTGTTACTAATCAGATTTCTCCACTAACAACAAAAAGTTGTCACTAAATAGGGTGTATAACAAAAAGGTATATAGTGATGATAAATGTTGTCAGTAAAGAGCCATTTTTAGTGACGACTCTAAAGAGTTGTGAGTCACCAATCAATACCAACGACAACTATGAAAAGGATTTTACTGACGACACTACTACGAGCACCATTGATAAGGTGAAATGTCGTCACTATATATGTATTTATTATTGACAAAAAATATTGTCACTAATGAATAACATTTACCGACGACATTTAATGTTGTGACTGTGTACCTTTACCGACAGAGATTCACTGACGACTTTGTGACAACTAAAATGTTGTCAGTAAAACACGTTAGTGACGACTTTTACATTTTCTGTGATAATAATCAGTTGTCACTGATGACCAAATTTCTTGTAGTGAATCCCGCCAAAAGGATGACAATGGATGGATCACTTTTCCTTTTATCACAGGTATATCCCATAAGTCTCGCAGCAAATTAGTGTTTGTCATATGCACTCAGGAGAATACCGCTTCTCTCTTCAAATATAAAGCACATTTAGTAAGCTAGGAGAATAGCAAATATAAAGCACGTTCTTCTGCCTTATAAAGTACTTGGTATTCAGCTAGAAATAGCCAAGATAAATTAGAATTTTTTCCCAACTACGAATACTTTTATTGTTCATCTTCTCTGCAAATGATCTTGTAGAAGAAATCCCCATGCATTCTTACGGTGTAGGACCAATTCCATTGCAATGTTAAAACGTTCAGTCTCGGATTGAAACTGAAAAATCATGACACCATAATAGAATTAGTGAGTTAACCATGCAAGTAAAGATAACGGTACCAATGACATTTAAAATTATTCACCACAAAAAACTCATATTAAATTACAAAACTGTACCATGAGTGAACTCATTTGTTCCACTTCAGATGACTTCATGAAATTAATAACGTATACACCACAATCATAGCTGCATGTAAATCAATCATCACAATAAATGAGGGAAGAGATTCCAATGCACTGCACAACAGCATAATTAATGAAAGTTACCCATTCGGCTGTTTAGGAATGTTAGCAGATTCATCAACTTCAAATAACGATGCCTGAAACTTGTACTTATCCCCAAATTTGTGCTGTAGTACAGTATCAAGATCTTGCACCTATTATCCAAAAATAAAATCGCGATTGTAACACAAAATGTCCATATCATTATTTGCTACACAACTTAAAATGATACTTACTAACTTTCTAACCACAACACCTCGTTGCTTTGTTGAATTAGGCAACGAATCCAGTATGTACACTTTCTTTTCAACAAAGTCAACTAGTGTGCAATACCAATGTTGGTTATCTTCATTTATTGGGACAAATATCTACAAGAACATGTAATTACTTAATAAAAATTAGTTTAAAACCCAAAAAATATGCATAAATTGTAAACATTATTTAATGAACCTTCTCACACATCTCAATGTCTTCTCCATATCTATCAGCATCAAAATATATTGAAATAGTTGTAAGGTCAGATTCAGCATTTTGTAATTTGCACTGCACAATTTTACCAAAATTTACAAAATTATCAAAAAAATATGAATTAATGACAAACATAACCCGTTAATGATATGTCAACCTACCGTAAAGAAAGTTGGCATGTACCATGTGTTATATGTTTGATCTTTATGGTTCTCCTCAAAGTCTATCCGAAGCATGTTTGCAACAAGATTGATTGGCTGCAAATATATTACAATTCACCTTTACCCCGTACAATCATCACATGTTGGATGGTATATCTACCTTCAAAAATCAGGTATTTAAGCATTAGAAAACTCACACTTTCAGTAAGCCAGGTTCTCGGTTTCAAGCATGCCAGATCACTTCTTGAGGCAAACTCTTGTCCAATATGCACAATTGGTTCGCTGCAAATAATTGTTAATTGAGTCTACAATTAATAACAATGCTAATGCTAAAATAGTTGTTATGAAAAATCCAATATTGTGTTGCTTAAATATATTACTGCTGATTATATTTTTCATTAAATATGTAGTCCAGGATTCGCGCTTTATCATTGGAAAACTGCTGCAATATATACTTTTCGGCAAACATTCTTTCTTGCCCTGCAAGCTGTTTAATAAACCATATGAAATGTAAAAATTATTTCAAATATGTATCATAAAGATGTAATATGTTAAATGTATCATTTGAAATGAAACAACCATATTGCATACCTTGTCTTCAATCGGCAAATAATTTTTGAACTCTGACTGTTTATTGAGTTTCCTTTTCTTAGTTGTGTTATTGCTAAGACTTGAATCTGTGTTCTCCATATCATTGGCATTATGTTTGATACCTATATCATCACATAGTTCCATAAGAGAGGCAAAACTTGAATATGCTCTTACTTCCTGTTCTTCACACGCAGTGGAAGAGTCTCCCATATCAACTAGTTCCTTTTTATCGCCATCAGAATAATCCCTCAAATGATCAAACAAGTCATCAAGTCGGACGTTTTTATTGCTCTTCACAATCTGCGAGTCAACAAGGGTGTTGTGATTTTTCCTAACCATGCGCATCACTCCTTTTCGAAAGTCTTTTAACACACCATATTTATCTGGAGGGGACCCTAAAGGTGGCACTTTATAATGATTAGGACCAAATAGTGTGTCAAGTGATTCTTCTTTACGTGCAACAGGTGAGCGATGGATTTTCGGATCAATTTCTTCATCCACAGGACCGCCTTTATTTTTAATGCTAGAGTGACTACCACAAGTCTGCCTTTCATTGCAATATTCTATATTTTGCAAGTCATCCTTATTATGCAATGATGTCTCCTTCTTAAATTGACCAGATTGCACATGCAAATCATTTTGCATCGCAATCATAGTAGACAACTCATAGACCGCCGTTGCAAGATTGTCAAGTTTGTCGTTAATCTTCTCCAATCTGTCATCAACCTTGTCAAATTTTTTAGAATAATGTTTATCCAAAATGGGCATAATATCTGCTATGTAAGCCATTGGAGAGGGAATAGATGCGTCGCTGTCATCGACCATAACTTGAATCTATACATGTTAAATTAAAGCAAATTATCACTACCAACATATTCATATAAGAAATTATCATTACTAGAAAATGCTAATATAGGCATGAAAACATAAAACAAGAATGAACAAACAAAAAAATATAAGGATATGGTGAACTATAAATTCATCAATTTATAATTAATTTTAGCATGCAAACTACATAATCAAACATAAGTAAATCAAGAATTTAAGTATATATACACTTAATTTGTACCTTATCTAGGCCATAAATTCCGTAGTACGAAGTAAGTGAATAAACCTTCAGTTTTACTTCTTCATCACTCCAAAATTTAACTCGAGGACGTGACTTGTTTGCAAAGGGTTCAAATACCAATCCTTGCGGAGTGACACGATCCAAATAAAAGAGCTTCACAAGTGAAAAAATGCATAATAACATTAAGAACATTTAGTAATACTACAAGACATGAGAAAAATTAAAAAATGCTCACCATAAGAAAATAAATACAGCCACGCAACCCAAGCTGATTCTTTTCACGCTTCTTCTTCACAGATGTGATCAACTCTTGAAGAATCATTTTACTCCAATTGATATTGCTAAGATTGGAAACATCTTGCACAACTCGAAGAAAACCGCGCTTAACACTTAGTCCGGTAGTTGGACATAGGATAGCTCCCAACATGTACAAAATAAAACATCTTTTAAAATTGTCATCACAGCTACCATTACTTGACATCAACCTTGCCTTCAAATTGCTAAGCGTTAAACCAGACTCTTGAAAACCAAGGTCAATTGACAATTTTTTAACATCATCTGCTATGCATCGATTTGTACTCACGTCAAGCCCAGTACAACTTAGACCTAAGACTATCTCAACATCTTTTGTAGTTATTGGAATGACCTTTTCATGAACATTCAGTGTACAATTTTTATAATCAAATCTATTTATTAACCATTCAAATAAAGCATTATGAATGTTCTTGCACCTAATTTCAAGTAAGCTTCCCATGCCAATTCCCGTGATTAAGGTTCTTTGTTCCGGAACTAGATTTTGTATGATGTCATGTACGCCTCGGAGTGATGTTCTGGTTGGAATAGTTAACTGAAATACGCAGCACAACTATGATTAATCTCTAACATCAGATATTATGGAAACATAGCAATAAGTGATATCTTTAAATTCCATCACCAATGCCACATATTTCAAAGAAAGATTAATAACCTAGTTTAGTAGATTGTATTACAAATTTCTAGAACAATAAGTAATTTTATAATTCATATCATTACATTACCTTGGCATTGTCATCTCTATTGTTTGCAATGTAGTCAGCTTTAGTTTTTTGATGACGCTCTTTGTATATTGATTTCTTTGTAGGGGATAGTGAATTCCACGTAATTCGTACAACTTTAGCCTACATAAAAAATAATAATAATTATCAACATAGTTCCATATTAATCAATAGACAGTACAAGAAATAAGATTGTCGATAAAACCCAGAAATAAAATCTACTTAATCATGTAGTACTATAACTATGGGTACTTGGCCACGAGAAGTCAAGTGATTATATATTTATTATAAGTAGTGCTAAGTCTTTCTGCCTTTCTGTTTACGTTTCATCCATAAATTAATATTATCATATTACCATTGTCAAAAGATTCCATACTACAATTGAATGGTCACTCAAGGAAAAGTAATCACAAGAATATTATCAGCAAATTAAGGAAACATGCGGATACGACAACAATTATTAAACTCTTTATGGGGTGCGTTACCATATTATATCCTAAGCCAATCAATATTAACCTCCTATTGCAATTATGGGGTGCATTACCATGAACGACATCAATTATGCTACACTTCTAACCTCAGCGTTCTATTACAAAAAAAAAAATCTATCTTTAAAGGAGTTTGTTTTCTTCACCTTGCTTCCAAAAGAAAGAGAATGAAAATAACTTTTAGCAACATAGGAATAAATATTCAGTAAATATGGTGAATATAAAAAAATACCTATAATAGAACATGCCTATGAGAGGGAATAAAATATACAAAAGATCTTACAAGCATAAAATCTCACACCATAATTTACTTACATCATTTATTTGTCGCTCATCCATAATTCACAAATTGTCACCCCAAATAAGTACTAGTGGTGGCGGTGGAGGAAGAGACTTTCGTCTGATGTACTTTCAACATCAGAAAACCAAGCGTTACTAGGGCATAAAGAAATCCAAGCGTTACTAGGGCATCGACCTTTCCTACTCTAACTAAAATTAATGGCTAATAAAAGTCACCTTGGTACTTATCTCTTGAATTCTTAACTGTTTCAAAATTTAATAAAGAATTCTAGCACAACCACAAACACTTTTGAATTCAAAACTACAAAAAAGCCTATCCTTTTTTTTATTTTGGGTTAAAGTTAGCAAAAGTTCTACTTATTTGCACCTTTCCTGTAAAAATTATTTTTTGTTGCAATTTCCTATTTTAGTTATCCATTCGACACTAGTACGGGCATAGATACGGATTAAGCAACCAGTTTGAGGAATAATATTTGTTATTATAAAATTTATTTGAATTGAATTAACAATTTGATATTTTCACAAAAAAATGTAATTTTTTTTGTCATTTTTCAAAAAAATTTAAGAAAACTATACTTTAGCAATTGTTGTCATTGACACTTAATTGAAGTTCATCAAGAATAATTGAAGTTCCGATATCAATACTCTATTCGAATGTAAATATTCAACCTAAGTAACAAAATAAATGATAGCTAAACAAACGAAATATGTGTTCAATTGATCGTGTTCAAACTACATATTCTGTTAATGGTTAGTATATATGAAATTATATTTTGCATTTGTAGAAAATTAATATGCATTTCATATCTACTAACGAATAAATTACCTATGTTTTGAACAAATCAAACCTAAACTTATGTTGTGATATGTATATAGTTGCTCACATTTATACTTATGCCATCATCTTTTCTTCCACTTGCTTTTTAGTAGTGCAAATTTCTTTTGATTATATTTAGGGGTGGTAATTTCCGATACGACCTGAAAACACGATATAAATCTAACACGAAATTAATTGATTCGGATTGAGGTTTCGCGGGTTCGGGTCAGAATCGAGTAGAATTTGACGAACTCGAAAAGAAAACGGATCGAATTCGGGTCAAACCGTGGGTGATCCGATACGACCCGATCACCTGTTTATGAATTAAAAATTATTTTACCTAACTAAACTAAGTTATTCTTTTTTTTGCAAAGGCATTAATCACTTAATCCTAAATGAATTTATTTAACTTATTCGAGGTTGAAATTATTATATTTGGACAAATAATGTATTATATTATTTTTTACTTTTATACTGCTTTTATTTATTTTATATTTGGTTTGGAATAAAACGCTTTTGCGGTGTTTTTAATTTAACCCAAATATTTGGTTTGAGATTATTTATTTAAATTTTTATTACTTGATTGTGTAATTAGTCTTGTGTGAATTAGAATTTATAGTGGTAAATTAATAAATTAAAAATAGTATTTGGGTCATTGGGGTCGTCCCGCCAACCCGACAACCCGGAATTTTCTGATTCAGGTCAGATATCCTGACCCATTTCAGGTTGGCGTGTCAAGTTCGGATCAGCCAGTTTTCTCTTATACCTGGGTCTAAACCCGACCCGCCACTCCAATTTGGACCCGATTGCCATCCCTAATTATATTGGTAAAAAAATAACATATTTTACAAATTATTCCAATTTATTTAGAAAATGTTACTAATTTCATTAGAAATTATGAAATGTAATCATGGTTTTTAATTTTTTACTAAATATAAATACTACATACAAAAGGAAAAGATATTTGACTTTGTTTTACTTTGATTAGAAAAACTTGTGGTAGAAATAACGAAATAGTGACAGGGGTGCAAATTTCAAATCAACAACCAACGTATACTTAATTACGATAATTTTTTAGTTGACCAAACTAATATATGCCATAAAGTAGTAAGATTTGATCATTTATAAATTGGCAATTTTAGCAGTTTATATACCATTCACCTATACAAATTATGATTATTATAAAATGACATTTTATAATAATTTACATACTATTTGCCAATTAAAAGTAAGTTTGATAAAAAAAAATGTGCATATAAATCCATATTGTAAATGATACAAAATATATTTGAATCTCACGAAACTTAATATGTGGGTAAATTTACTATAGTTTTCAAAGATTATGCCACATTAGTACAAATTTAACTTTTATACTTGTGACCTAGAAAATAAATTTATTAGAACACATAACCTTTGTAAATGATACATACATTTATTAAAATGCTTAAAACACATAACATTGATGAATGATACATACAATCATATATTATACATTTACGTTACCAACAATTACTAAACTATAATATTAAGTTTCAATCATTAATAAAAAAATCTTAGCATTATTTTAAATAAACTTCCTAATACTTGTTTCATATAAGTTTCTTTAAGTAAAATAGTAAATTTATGCCACAAACTAGTAAGTCTTGATGATTAACCAAATTTACTGTTTTATCAACAGGATTTACTATTAATCCGTGAAAACTTACTATTACTTGAACTAAACTTACTCTCCAAAAAGTAAGTTTCGAATATAGAGTAGTAATTTATTTTTTTAAAAAAGTAACTTTCATTTTTATTTCAATTTACTTTTTAAGACATAAATAGGATAACACTTGGATGACCATTTTTGATTCATTTTTTATTTGCTTTTAGCGATCATTTGATTATTTGATAGGTCTATCCACCTGAATATGATAACACTTAAAAATAAGAAAGTAAGTTTTCTATCTAAAATAATAAGTTAACCGTAATAAATTAGTAACTTTTATACTTCAAAAGGTAAGTTGGAATAAATATTAAACTTACTTTTTAAACAAATAAATTACTACTTTATATCCCAAACTTACTTTTTAGAGAGTAAGTTTAACTCAAGTAATAGTAAGTTTTTATACATAAATAGTAACTCTTACTAATAACATGGTAAATTGATTAATAATCAAAACTTACTGATTTATGGGACACATGTACTATTTTATTTTAAAACATATTTCAAAATAGTATTAGGAAATTTATTTGAAATAATGATAAGATGTTTTATTAATGATTAATTCTTGGTACCTTAGTTAGTAAGTACTCATATTATACTTGTATAATACATGATTATAGGTATAATTTAAAAAATTTATTTATATATTTTAAAAAACTATGAAAAATAGTTTGACTTTTCACATAATCTTGTGAAATATGTAATAAAATTTTGTCGTATTATAAGCTTTTAATCATTTTCCATTTTTGAAAAGTTTGAAAGTTCGAATAACAATAACAACAAATCTTCCTAGTTATATATAGAATATTACTTGTTTATATATCAAAATTTTTATAATTTAACACCTATGAATATAATAAGATGATAAAGTTTTAATAAATTTACATCTGAGACACAAGAAATAATAAGAGTAAAAGCCTAAACAAAATGAGAAATAATATAATAATAAAAATGACAAAATTAGTATAACAATTCATATAAGAAAATCAGTATGATCTGGATTTTTTTCCTTGGGAGATTGTTCATAAGAATAGGATCCAATAATTATAAATGAAAATCACATGCATGTATAATCTATTGTATAATTTAAATTAAATTTAGTTCACCTATAAAATGGTCCTAAAATAATTAGTACACTATGATATATGTTATTTTAACAACAAATTTTTTTTACTAAAAGTCTGAAATATCCATTACATCCATTACATATGTATGAGGGATATTTTACCATATTTGTATCTCACATCTAATCATGAAAGTTAATTTGAGAAAAACTATTTTTGACAATAGAATTATTTTAAATTTAACCAACAAGTTGAGATTTTTTAAACAATAAAAGTGAAATATTTTGGGAACTTAGTTGTTTATTTTCCCATAATTAAAAATTTAAAATATGACAAATTATTCTTACATATTTCATAAGGTCATATGCAAAAAAAAAAGTTTTCATGGTATATTTAAAATGCTTCAAACATATAACATTTATAAATGATACGTACAATTGTAAGTTTCTTTAAGTAAAATAGTAAATTTATGCCACAAACTATTAAGTTTTGATGATTAACCAAATTTACTATTCTATCAACAATATTTACTATTAATCTATAAAAACTTACTATTAATTGAACTAAACTTACTCTCCAAAAACTAAGTTTCAGATATAGAGTAGTATTTTACTTCAAAAAAATAAAGTTAGTTCCATATTTATTCAAGTTTACTTTTTGAGACATAAAAGTTACTAATATATCGAGTTCACTTACTATTTTTTATGCAAAACTTACTAACCAAAATTTTAGGAACTATTTCATTTAGATGACCAGTACAACAGGTAATCAAATGGTCGCTAAAAGTATTTTTACCTGTTATATCAGGTAAAAATAGTTTCGTTACCATAACTATCGTTACTTCAGACTTTTCCCTCCAATATATCCCAAGCTTTCTTTTTCGTATCAGTTGTAACAATTTTTCCAAAAATAGACATATTAACTGCTTGATGAATCGGCGACAACACCAAACTATCCATCATCTTTTTGCCTTCACTAGCAAGCTGAACAAGTATTGTTTCAATATATCAATGTAACCCTTGTGCCTTTAGCTAAGTTATCATTTATTTTTGTCAAAAATTAAACTCTACTTTCAGTTTGAATTTTTGGACAGAACAAACAATATTGGGGTTACGATTTGTCATACTGTAATTTACTGTGACTCTGGTACCACTTTGATGGACTCAAACCAATAATCAAGTATAAATCCACAGAAAAATATTCAAAAAATTAATTAAAAGGTAAAGGAAAATTCTCTCTATTGTTCAAACAGGCTGCGGCCCCTTTTACAAAGCATATAAAGAAATGAAAGTGACGACGGACAATTCTCCACCCATAAAAAAAAATTCCGAGGCTACTCTACTCTAATATATGTATGTTCGGCTGACCTCTACTAACACGTCTACTAACACTAGTTTAGGATTAATTCCATAATGACCACAACTCACTTTACTAATCAATCTCCTAATGACTAGTGGCCTCAACTAACACATCAGGTTTGGTTTAATTGTTTCCTAATATTAAGGCTTGGAATTTTAGCTCTTTCATATTGAAACGATTAAAGAAGGCAGTACAAGTTTACAACGGTGATTTTGGATTTCTTTTGTTGGTTTCCCTGCAGGTCGCTTGGTACGTACTTCCAAATTAGCCCCATTAAGTTGACTTTTTAATCTGGAAAGGAGATCTACCAAAAGTTTATGGATTTCTGTTCAATGGGCAATAATTAATACATCCAAAACAGGTCTAACTGATCATGTTAATACACACCGTAATGCACGTCCAGTATTTAGATACTTTTCCAAATTAACTGCACTTTTC